>NC_041388.1:629613575-629740217 GCF_002162155.2 Triticum dicoccoides | reverse complement strand
CGCCCCGCCCCGTCCCTCGCCTGCCCCCGCGCTGTGAGCCGCCGCCCGGCTCTGTTTTTTATTTTTATTACTTTAATTTTTTTGTTCATATGTGATGTATATGTGTATGTGGCTATAATGTATATGTGTATGTGAACAATGCAAAATATTGTTTTTTAGAAAAATTAGGATTTTTTTCTGTTCATAGATTTTTTTTGGTGATATTAATTATTGTAAATATGCAAATGTTTGTATATTCATATGAACAATGAGTTAGGCAATACTAGTTCTTGTATTTTTAAGAAGGAAGAAGAAGAAAAAGAATGAGAGGCGAGGAAGAAGGGGAAGAAGAGGGAGAAGAAGAGGAGAGGAAGAAGAGGAAGTCTTCTCCTCTATTCTTTCTTCTATTCTTTTTTCTTCTTCTTCTTCCTCATTATTTTATCGGGAATGAGGGTCGTCGAGAGGTTGAGGAGCGGTAGAGGATAAACCCTAAATAGAAAGTATCGCCGGTGTGAGATACATGTACCGTCGGTTTCGGACACTACACCCACATCCCACAAGTGGCGCGGGCTTCGACGCCCACGTCACTTGTGGGACGTGGATGTAGTGTCCGACATCGAAGGCCACATGTATCTCACACCCACGATACTTGCTAGCTATTTAGGGTTTCCTCTACCGAAAAGAAGAGGAGAAATAAATAAGAAGAAGAAAAAAGAAGAAAAAGAAGAGGAGAAGAAGAGAGGAATAGTGGAGAAGAAGAGAAAATAGAATATATTCTATTTTCTCTTTTCTCCACTATTCCTTTCTTCTTCTCCTCTTTTTTTTTCTTCTTTTCTTATTCTTCTTCTTCTTCTTCTTCTTCTTCTTCTTCTTCTTCTTCTTCTTCTTCTTCTTCTTCTTCTTCTTCTTCTTATTCTTATTAGCCGGAAGTAGAGAGAGGTTTCCTAGTGTCAAAGTATTGAAGAAATCCATGCCTTCATCATTAGCCGGAAGTAACTAGGGCATGTTGGTACGAAGTTCTGCAAAGTTGTTCTGGAATGGAGTCCCGGATAGAATAATCCGCCTTTTGGTACGAATTCAGCAAAGGCCTTCCAAATAGCGATATTCGGAAGGCTCTTGCTGAACTTTGTACCAAAAAGCGAATTATCCTATCTGGGACCCCGTTCCAGAACAACTTTGAAGAGCTTCGTACCGTCATGCACATGTTACTTTCGCCTAATGATGAAGACATGGTTTTGTTGAATCCCTTGACACTAGGCAACCTCCCGACCCCTCGGCGATCCTATCGAACATTAGAGGAAGAAGAGGATAAAAAAAGAAGAGGAAGAAGAAAAAAAGAGGAGAAGAAAGAATAGATGTAGTGTCGTCGTTGTCGATATATACCCCCTCCCGATAGCTTACTATGATTAGGTAGCTAGTTCTACGTTTGGCACTAATATATCCATCTGTCATGTTTGAATAATAATTGCCATGTTGTAAATATTTGTAGAAACTATGGACACCGCCCTAGACGAAGCAACAAAAGAAGCATTGTTGAGGGACATAATCGCAGAAGGAAGTGATGCCATCTCGTTGTTTCTCAACGAAACCGATGGTCTGGAAGGAGAGGGTGAACAAGCTGGCTACGGTGACCTAATGCCGGTGCAAGAAGAAGAACATGAGGACGGCTCCGGTGACCCAATGCCGGTGCAAGAAAGAGACCGTGATGACGGCTCCGGTGACCGAACCGAGTCCGGCCAGGTATATATATTAGTTAAGCCTATGCTGACTAGCTGATTGATGCATTCATTGTTTTGGTATGTACACATATTAAGTAAGTCTTTGTTCTTTTTTCTAGCCCTCCGAATCGAGCACAACTTCGGTAAAGAGACGAGGCCCGAAGAAAAAGTTGAGCTCGGATGAAAAGTTTGAGATCATAGCAATCGTGCCCGACGGCCAACCTATTGAACCCCTCCGGACAAAGAGCGCATTTGTTGCTCAGTGCGGGGTTCTGGTTAGGGACAAGATCCCGATAAGCATCCAGCAATGGTTTAAGCCGGCTACAGAAGACCCTGAGGTGTCTTATGTCAATGATATGCAGAAAAATGATCTTTGGACTGAGCTGAAGTCAAATTTTACCCTACCGCTTGAGGATAATCCAGAGAACCCAGTTAAAGAGAAATTAATCAAGTCTTTTGCTCTGAAGAGGATGGCAGAACTATTCAGGAGGTGGAAGAAAGGGCTGAATAAGTTTGTCGAAAATAATGAGACACTAGAATTCAAGGGCAGATATGAGAAGATCAGAGATCACTGGCCCGCATTTGTGGCCCACAAGACATCAGAAAAGAGTAAGAAGATGTCGGCGACAAACAAGCAAAATGCTGCGAAGAAGAAGCTTCACCATCGCACGGGGTCAGGTGGCTACCTCGTAGCCCGGCCTAAGTGGTCCAAGACTGAGAATGATCTGGTTCATAAAGGGATCGAACCAGAGACAATTAACTAGCCAGACCGTTGCCGGACTTGGTTCTTCGGGGCTGGCGGAACACTGGACCCTGTAACAGGGAAGTGCATTTGGACGAACGATCAAATGGACATACCAGTCAGTAAGCTTAAGCAGTATATCGAAGCAGCGCAGGAAGGGACGTTCTTTCCAGACAGAGAGAACGACGAGCTCACAATGGCCCTCGGGAATCCTGAGCACCCTGGACGGACATGAGGCACGCCAGGCTCCATTCTGTGGAAGGTTGGGTTTTCGGACGCAGGCGGTTACAAATCCCATGAGAGGAGGAAAAAAGTGTAGCAGACCCAAATACAGGCGCTGCAAGCAAGGGTAGACGCGATAGAGGAACGAGAAGCAAATCGCAGCAAACGTACTGCCGAAGCCTCCCCCGAAGCTACCCCGCCATCTCAGTGCAGAAGCAGCGTGGCTTGCACCGAGCTGCTTCAGCTGGAGCATGCCTTGACGGCTCCTGCCAGCTATCCCTTGGATGCTATAACGGAGTCTCAAAATTGCCACCTTATGACGCAATGGATGAATTTGAAGGTCAAGGCGGCTGTTGGCTCTGTTTATCCTACTGAACCCGGCGCAACTTTTCACTGCCGGCCGATTCCAGAAGGATATGCTAGGGTGATGGTGGATGAGATAACGGAGGGATTTGAGGACCTCCAGCTTGACCACCCTACCAGTGAAGGGGAGACTCGGCTGGGGTCTGCTCTGAAGACTCCATGCCTATGGCGGAAGGAGCTCATCAACCTTCCGAACTGGACGCCACCGCCTCCTCCTCCTCCTCCGGCGCATCAGGGCACTCCGCATCCACCGCCTCCTCCTCCGGCGAGTGACGATCAGGGCCCTCGGCCTGCTCCTTCTCCGGCGCGTGGCGGCACTCCGCCTCCTTCTCCGCCTGCGCCGACGCGCCCGAGCAGCCAGCCTCCTCCTTCTCCGCCTCGTCAGCAAGGCCGGAAGAGACCTGCCGCCGCTCCAGCTGCTCCGGCGCGTCGTAGTCCTTCTCCTCCGCCGCTTAAGAAAGTAAAGAAGACAACCGCTCCGTCTGCTCGGTCGGCGTCTAGCAGTACAACCAGAGGCGGGAGGACATACAGATTCGGTCCTTCTCTGAAGACTCCAGAGAAGTTACCATATGAGAGGACCCTGGAGGAGAACGCCGAGATCGCGCGAGAAGAAGTGAGGAACTTCTTTGAAGGGGTGAAAGCAAAGAAACATCCACCTCCGGAGGAGAAGGTAGATCGGGTGAAAGTGAAGCGCACTCTAGCTGCCCTGACAAAACCACCGAAGTCTGATCCGCCGAAAGGAAACTATGACCGCATTATTGGAAAGGAATTTGCCGAAGCGGAGCGGTCGGGAAGTACTGTCAATGATCAAAGGCTGAAAGAACGTCGAGCTGGGAAACAAATTGCCCAGCTCGGCGAACAAGCGAAGCAATCGTGCCCCCCGCTCAAGGTGCCTAGCCACAACGTCGATAATGATCCGAGGATGGTGCCCGGTTATAGCAATCTTGTAGATTACCTGCCCGACGAAGTACATTATGAACCCATGGAGGTGCAAATACAAAGATACGAGTACGGGAAGCCTCTCGTCAAAGATGAAAGATCTCTATCAACGATGATGCGAAGATTGCATGATTGGTACTTGAAAATCTGCAGAGACTCTGGGGGGAGGAGTACTTTGTATGTGAAAGTTAAAAAGGAGCATGACCTCGTTGGAATTGATCTGTTGCATGTTCCATTTGAGGAGTTCTATCAGTTTTTCAATCAATTGGCCCTCGATAAAACAAGGGTCGCCTGCTACTGTCTGTAAGTACTACTACTTCTGTCATTAAGTTTCTCTATATAGCTTAGCTTTTTCATTGCATGTATTTATAATCATCCTCACTATATTATGCAGATTGAAGATCGTCGAATTGAAGAAAAAACAAGTCGGTGATATTGGGTTCATTAACACACATCTCATAGATGCAACTCAGGTTAAACTTCATGCCGCAGCTACCGAGGCCAACTTGCTACGATCGTTCGTAATAAATCAAAACAAAGATATAATACTCTTTCCTTACAACTTCAGGTGAGTGTTACTGTCTTGTGCGTATTCGGTTTTCCTTATATATTAGTCAAGGTTATAGTAATGTAATTCATGAGTTATGCATGTGTGTGCAGTTTCTACTATATTCTCCTAGAGATTAAGCTTGAGCAGGGAGTAGTAACCGTCTTGGACTCTAAACGAAAAGATCCCAAGGAGTATGCGGACATGACTGAAATCCTCAAGAAGTAAGTTAAATCGATCATTATCCACCATATCAGCAACTTTGTTCATTTCCTGATATCAAGTAATTGTTTTCTTTGTCCGGCAGGGTTTGGAGAAAATTCACCAAAACAGTTCCGGGACTGCCGAAGGAGCTGGAATTTAGACACCCGAAAGTAAGTACTATAGTAGCATGTTCCGCGCATCTCCTAGTGATTCAAGCGCTAGTTTCATCAATACCATTTAGCATTCTTGCTTATCAGTTTGATTGACCTCTATTTCTTGTAAAGTGGTTGTGGCAGGAACAAGGGAATGATTTCTGTGGATACTACATCTGCGAGTCCATCCGCCACACGACCTGTGAGCGGGGCGGGTACTCTAACGAACAATATGAAGTACGTAAATAACAACATTCACAATTTTATTTTATTACCATCATTTGTGTTGAGTTTCATTCATTTATATATATATATATATATATGTATTGACCCCCTTCTTCAAATTAGATGTTTCGGAAGCGGGATGAACTCCTAGCACCAGCTCGCATGCGAGCAATTCAAGAGGAATTGGCGGCATTCTTTCTTGACCACGTGATCCCTGAAGACGGAGAATTCTATGTGGACCCTGAGTCCGTATGATTATATTTGTAAGAGATAATTATTGTATATATGTAGCCGGTAGTGTCAGATAGATATACGAGAACTTGTTGTTCGACCAATCTTTCGGAGAAGGAGAGGTGGTCGATATCACTTCTCTCTGTATATATGCATATATGTTCATGACGATCTTCTGTTTCCTTCGTTTGCTTACTAGCTAGCTAGCGTGTCTAGTCCTCTCTATATACGTATGTATAGTACGTAGCGTCGACCAAGCACGGACATAACAGAGGACACTTCTCTCTATTAATTATAACTAGCTAACACAATATATGAAACACCTAAATTAACCCCCCAAAACCCCCAACCCCCCCCCCTTTCAAAAAAAACAAAAACCCCAGCCACAGAAGTGCTGACGCGTGGATGCCTATTGGTCCCGGTTGGTGCCACCAATCGGGACCAAAGGGTCTCCACGTGGGCAGTGCGTAGAGCCCAATCAGGAGACCCTTTGGTCTCGGTTGGTGGCACCAACCGAGACCAAAGGGTCTCCTGATTGGGCTCTGCGCACTGCCCACGTGGAGGGCCTTTAGTCCCGGTTCTGGATTGAACCGGGACTAAAGGGGGGAGGTATTAGTACCGACACTTTAGTCCCGGTTCCGGAACCGGGACTAAAGGCCCTTACGAACCGGGACTATAGGCCCTTTTTCTACCAGTGATATGCATGGACATTCTAAAGGCTTCACGGGTACTATACGAATAATTTAGAATATATGTCATCACCCATAGGCATAGAAGTTTTTTGCTACCTTTTTCTGAAGCTTCAGCACAAACAGCGGTTTCAATAAGTAAATTTAATGGCAATGCATATATATTTCTGATTATGTAATCTTGTCTAACATTAAATATTTCCTTAATATTTCACATAGCATAAATTTTTCTCGTATTTCTTTAGACCATGTTTAATAGTTTATGATATATCATGGTAGATATGTCTGTTCGGTTGTAATAATGTCGCAGCCTATGCAAAAATATAGATTGCTATCTAGAGTACTATGTTCTACAAAAGATTGGCTACATATAATGATTTCTTCAGTATAAAACAAAATTGTTATCTAACTGAATAATCCGTTTTCCCTGAAGTATTCTAAATATTTCGAACAGTTGGAATTCAGACCTGTAGGCAACAATATAGTAATGTATTTTTCAAATATCATCTATCAAGTGCCCTTTTAACTATTGTGCATAATAGATAGAAGCGAGTTTTGTAGATTGACAATGGTCTATATACTGTCAAGTAAATATGTACACACCCAATCAGTAGATTTATGACTTAGATATACCATGATGATAATCACAAATTTATACTTCATATTCGGTAGATACACATTTAAACATCCAAATCAATTCCACACACTAAGGACTCCAAAAGCAACTAATTCGTTTGTTGATTACAGGAGAAGTGGAGTCTTAAATAATTGAAAAAGTAGTAGTTCACATCATCCCTAAATTCAGATTGAAGTGTAGTCAAAGGGAAGATGTAATGTGTGGTTACTCTAGCCTGAAAAGGCACATGCATCAAAGGATTACACAAAAATCATCCATCGGATAAGAATACCATTAATTAGTGTATGTATTGCCATTATGAAAATTTCCCTTTAACTGATATAAGTATTCCCATGGCGGAGATTACCGGGATGAAGGACTTTATTCCTTCTTGAGAATAAAAGGCCATGAAAGCTAGCCATCATGATTATGTCTCGGCTACCAGATGTAATAGCATCAGATATGCTTCTTTAGAGAATGATGTTAATTATATTCAAAGTATAGTAATATATAGAGAGGTTTCCTGCAAAAACATATAGAGTTAAATATTTATCTTTAGAAAGTAAGAAAACTTACAAATGTCATGCACCACTACAGTGTCTTCTAACATATAATAGGATGGGGGGTTAGACCACCTCTACATGCAATTGCAAGGAAATATTGGAAAGAAATGTTTCAAAGAGAATTATCGAAGGGGGAAGGATCAATACATTCCTTAAAAATTATTGCATACATATATAAATAATGTATGCACCTTGATGCTCAGGAAATGTAGAAGAGTAAAAGTTACGACGTCTTCTATATGTTAATATGAAAAAAACCTGGCCAATTTCAAGTGTGGTGCAGACACTTTAAAATTAATTCAATTAAGAAAGACCTCAAGCACTTCATACGATTACCCAGAAATTGCCCAACCCTTCATCTGCCCAAACCTCACACTTTGTATTACATTTTTCCTGTGCTTTTCCATCTCATCATCAAAGGGAATGACAAGAGCTGTCATGGATACACCATCACTCTGGGACATATCAAATGGTTGCACATTACCATCTCTACCATGTAGGATGAAATCGAGGAGTTTCTTGCGGCATATCTTATCTTTAGTTCATGTTCTTGTCAACCTAATAGCCTCTATTTCTTCTTTAGTCTGAATTTCCTTGATTTTGACAAATGAAGCTTCTTCAGATAAGTCAATTGCCTTCTCTTTGAAATTCAGGCAAACAACAACTCTTCTTGGTCTCTTGCTGGCAATTTCCTCATGACCAATGTTTGGGTAGCATTCAGGCAAACAACCTAATAACTCTTCTTGGTTTGATGAATGAGAAAAGTTAAGGCCGAGAGGGCTAGAGAAAACAATGTAGCGTGTGTGTGCTCATCGGGAGAAACATAGCAAAGCTGGCTTTCTCCACGGTGAGGTGTGTGTATGTGTGGTTTTCTCCTTCTTGTATGTTCTTGAGAGAAGCAACCAGAGAAGATGAGAGAGTTGTGTGAGACAAGTGAGAGGTGAGAGGTGGAAGAAGAAGAAGAGGCGCTGCGAGGAGGCGGCGCCAACACTCCCGACAAACACTGAGTAGCCACCCAAGTGGGTGACGGCATCCCAACATGGTTGGCGCTCGGGATAATATGTCAGAATAAATATTACATTCTGCTCTACCCAGCGCTGACCACTGCCCGTTGGCAGCTGCAAATTGACCCTGCAGCTCGCATTCCTCCCGATTTGGTAGAGGTTGGCAGGTTGCCCTCGCAGAAGACAAGGTGCTTGGCGCAATGGCGCTAGTGAAACCTGACAGTTTGCAGTGGAACGGTGTAAAAATGGTGGCGGGGTCGAACGGAAGGTTATTGGAAGACAATAAAGGCTTGACCATGGTCGCCGCTGGACATCTCCACACCAGGTGAGGTAGTATACCGTGTTGGGATTAACCACGACGTGGTGCCCCTGTCCGGCACGGACTAGTAGCAGTCACCGAGTAGGTATAGGAATTCATGTACGAGTAGGTTACTTGCATGTACCGTGTAGGACTAGGATTAGCAGACCGAGTAGTAGTGCTCACGTAGCTATCCTAGGCTATATATACATGTAGCCTGTACCCTGTAACAACCAGACCGTGGATCTGATTTGAAGCAATAAAGTAGCAGGAACGACACGTTCCTGTAGCCATCAAACAAGCTATTCTAGTGTGCGTGCGTGTGTTCCGGCCGGCTGGCCGTTGTGTACGTACAGGAGGCGTTCTACAGATCGATTAGCTAGAACAGGCTAGCTTTGGTCTGTGCTTGCTTGCGGAGGCTTTGTGTGTGGATCGATCAAGGTCTGGTGCTAGCTTTCAACGTGAGTTGAGACTAGCTTTGCACTACGGTGCATCTCGGCGTAAAGGAACTTCGTTGAGTTCGTCAGCGAGCTTCATTTGTCTTCGTCGTTCGTCGTCAGTCGTATCGCCGTCGTCAGAAAGTACTTGATGCCGGGTCTGGGCCAACAATTGGTATCAGAGCAAGGTTGATCTTCTAGTAACGAAGGATCATGGCGGATGACGAGAAGACCAAGCAGCTGGCGGAGTACTCCGGTGCGGCTAAAGTATTTGCTGCTCCGGCGAGTTCGTCATATCCACGGTTTGATCGCGAGAACTTCGGGGTCTGGAAGGCCCTCATGGAGTGTGGTCTCCGCGCCAATGAGCTATGGGACGCGGTGGATCCCGGAGGCGACGCATTCAAGAAGGAGGGAGCCGAGCACCGGAAGGATCGGCAGGCGGCGTCGGCGATTTACTCGGTGATGCCGATGGATGTCCTCCAGCACCTAATCGCCAAAGCAACGGCGAAGGAGGTGTGGGATACGCTGAAGCTCATGTTCGAGGGACACACCCGTGTCAAGCAAGCCAATCTTCAAAATCTCCTAAGGAACTACGAGACTTTGGTCATGGGCGACAATGAGTCCGTGGATGCGTTCGCTTCACGGGTGGCTACTCTCGTCAATCGGATCCGCGCGCTTGGAGAAAACCTCACGGAGACCTCGGTTGTCCGGCGGTTCTTACGCGCGGCCCCTCCCCGGTACCTGCAAATTGTCACAGCGATCGAGCAGTGCGTCGATCTCGTGACTCTCTCCATCGATGATCTTGTCGGATGGTACAAGGCTCATGACAAGCGGATGCGGTACAGTCTTGGGGACGGGAGGAACGACGAGCTTGTGATGCTCACAAGGGCGCAGTGGGTCGCTTTGTCAAAAGAAAAGCAAGGCGGATCCACGAGCAGCAGCAAGAAGAAGGGGAAGCAGCGTTCCGTGAGAAAGAACTTCGCTGACTCGGACGACGAGTCAGACAATGAGGCTGCACCACCACCGAGGGAAAAGTTTGACATCAGGAAAGTGAGATGTTATAATTGTGGACTCCTCGGCCACTTCAAGGCTAACTGCGAGGAAGCACCGAAGCAGAAGGCGCTCATGGCCCAGCAAGGAGATGATAGTGACATGATGTTGATGTGCGAACTCGTGGATAAGAAGGATCCAGTTCTTCGAGTGCCGGCTAAAGAAACTGTCGCGCTCGTGAAAGAAAAAGTTTGCATTCATGATCATGATTCAGAAACTCGTGTCGATAATATAGATGCGGGAGGTGATTCTAAAGTTTATGTCTATGCTACGGACGTAAGTGCTAACTTTGCTGGAGCAGATGCGGCAAAAGCTGCCTGTGCACAACCATGGAGAAACAGTCAGTATCCTGATCGACTGAAGGATTCTGAAACTCGTGTCAAAGTTATAGACACGAAGATGGATGCATGTGCGTCGAAAGAAGACCAAGACGTGGTTGTCGCGACTGTCAAGCCAGCGGGAAAAGGCAGTCGAGGCGCCGAAGGAACAGGAGCACTTGGTCTCCCGGTGAACGAATCTTGGAGAGCTGCGCCTAGTAGCGCAAGTGCGCACAATTCGAACTTGGTAGGAGGCTGGCCAGTAAGCAGCTCGACAGAGGTTTTTTTTTTTTTGGAGGGATTAAGCCTAATCTTTATTGCTCAAAGTTGACAACGAGTGGGATTTTGTTTACATCATGTGGTTGGCCAAACCATACATGACACCCAGGGCCTAAATTCAAAGCGTATCTAGCTAACTTATGAGCTTCCATATTACATGCACGACCTTCATGAATAAAACTACAAGAAAAGTTGATGGACCGAAGCTTGATCTCATTGATAATTGCGCCATGCCTTCCCTGCGTACCTCGGTTGATGTCTTGGACTACCCCTTTTGCATCTGAGGATACTACAAAGCGCTGTAAGAGGAGGTCATCGGCAATGCAAAGTGCCTTCCTGCATGCCAATGCTTCCAGCGTCATCGGGTCATCTACGCCTTGCACCACCAGTGCACTGCTGCCTAGATAGTTTCCTGCTGAATCGCGGCATACTACTCCAGCAGAACCCCCTAGGCCTGTCCTCACTGCTGCATCAACATGGACCTTGGCGTAAGTTGCTGGTGGGGCTCGTGATCGGGTTCGCCTGTTTCTTTCCACATGTGTCCTTGGGGCCCCTTCCGGTTTGCTTTCCTTTATTTGATCAAGCTCACCAATGAACCTTGTTGTGAACGAGTACACCGTTTGTGGGCTCTGGAAGATCCCTTCATGAATGGACTTTCTTCTGGACGTCCAAATTGCCCATAACGTGACCGCCAGTTTAACAAAAAGGGCATGTGATAACGTTTCCATCTGTGCAAACAACCAGTGTTTTGCGTTGGGTTTCATATTTTCCACAAGTGACTGCCCGATTTCATTCTCTACTAAAGCCCAAACACACCTGGATGTCGTGCACTCAAGTAGGGAGTGTCGCCATGAATCCGGTGATCCACAGAATCCGCATGTCGAGGAGTCAGACATGTGTCGATGAGACCGAACATCTTCGGTTGGTAGGGATTGTTTTGAGAGCCGCCACAGAAACATACGGATTTTCCCGGGAACTTGGGTCCTCCATAGTGTTTTCCACTCCTTCTCTTCCTCCCTTGCGCCTGACGAACCTGCGTGACCATCCAGCCAGGCTTCCCGGCGTTGCCTCGTCGCTACAAGCATATTGTATGCCGATCTCACACTGAAAAGGCCATTTTTCTCAAAATGCCAAGCCCAGAAATCTGACATGTTGCGGGTGCATAGGGGTATGCTGGTTATTACTTTGGCATCAAACGGCAAGAAGACTTGTCGTACCTTCTGAATGTCCCATGTGGCTGTCGTTTCATTGATGAGTTCTGAAACGAGCTGGGGAGGATTCGCTGACAAGCAGCCATTAGGGCGAAGCATTTCACTTCGCGGAAGCCAATTTTCTGTCCAAATTCTGGTGCTTTCTCCGTTGCCTATTCTCTTGATGATTCCCTGCTTTAGTGTGTCTCGGCCTTCTACTAAGGATCTCCATATTTGGCTCGGGTGGGATCCCAAAGAAGCTTCCAAAATTGTCACGTTAGGTTAGTATACAGCTTTCAAAATGCGAGCACTCAAAGAGTCAGTGTTTTGTAATAAACGCCATGCTTGCCTGGCTAGCATAGCAATATTAAAAAGCTCAAAATCCTTAAAACCCAAACCCCCCATGCTTTTTGGTTGAGTCATATCCTTCCAAGATACCCAATGTGGTTTGCGTTTGCCTTCCTTGTTGCCCCACCAAAACTTCCTTATGAGTCTATTTAGTTTCTCACACAACCCTCTCGGCAGCTTGAAGCATGACATGGAGTACACTGGCACCGCTTGTGCAACCGCCTTAACCAAAACCTCTTTCCCGGTCGTGGAAAGTGATTTTTCAATCCATCCTAGGATCCTACTCCACAATCGATCCTTTAAATACTTGAAAGCACCATTCTTTGAGGAACCAATGTCAGAAGGCATCCCCAAATATTTTTCATTCAAAGTCTCATTTGGAACATTCAGCGTAACCTTTATCTCGTTGCGAGTCGATTCCGGAACCCCTTTGCTAAAAAAGATGGATGATTTTGCATAATTTATTCGCTGGCCGGAAGCTTGACAGTAAGTATCCAACACCTGGTTTACCTCTGTAGCACCCATACCATTCGCCTTGAAGAACAGCAGGCTGTCATCCGCAAATAATAAGTGATTGACCGGGGGCGCCGAGGCTGCCACCTGAAGCCCACTTAAGTTTGATGACTGACTTCTTGATTTTAGGAGGCACGAAAGGCCCTCTGCTGCTAGCAAGAACAAGTACGGAGACAGTGGGTCCCCTTGTCGGATTCCTCGAGATGGTTTAAACTCTTCCAATTTCTTCCCGTTGAACAGAACAGAAAAATTTACTGAACTCACCATATTCATAACAATGTCCACCCACTTGGTAGTGAAGCCCAGCTTTAGCATTATTGCATGCAGATAAGGCCATTCAACCCTGTCGTACGCCTTCATCATGTATAGTTTTAAAGCACCGGACTGATGTTTCTTTGCCTTGTTCCGTTTCATGACGTGGAGGCATTCGTATGCTGTGATGATATTATCCGTAATGAGTCTGCCAGGCACAAACGCAGATTGCTCCTCCGAGATTATATCCGGCAAAACTTGCTTCAAACGATTAGAGATCACCTTCGAAGCTATCTTATATAACACATTGCAAAGGCTTATAGGGCGGAACTGAGACAAAAGTGTGGGGTTTTTTACCTTAGGGATAAGAACCAGGGTTGTTTTATTTAAGCACTCCGCCGTCTCAGTCCCTTCTACTATCCTCAGGACTACCCTTGTTACCTTCTCGCCACACATGTCTCAGTGACGCTGAAAGAAATGAGCTGGAAACCCGTCGGGGCCCGGAGCTTTAATCGGGAACATCTGGAACAACGCCGTTTTTACTTCCTCCTGGCTATACGGGGCATTCAGCAAATCATTCATGGCAGGCGTGACCTTTGTTGGGACGGTATCCAATACGTGCTCCATATTTTGGACACCCTCTGAAGTGTATAAGGCTTTGTAAAAATCGGTTGCCAAACTTCCATCTCCTCCCTCTTGTCTGTCATATTTCCATCCGGGAGCTGTAATTGTTTGATCTGATTCTTCCGTCGTCTTCTACTGGCTCGTAGGTGAAAAAAGTACGTGTTTTTATCTCCATGTACCAACCAGACTAGCCTAGTTCGTTGCCGCCATAAAATCTCCTCTCGGTGGAACAACTCCACCAGCCGATCCGATATTTTAATCTCCGCATGTGACGGGCCCGTGCGACCTGGGAACAGGCGCAAGGTTTCCAACTCGTTTTTTAATCTCTGGATCTCTCCTCGTACACTGCCAAAGTACTGTTTGTCCCAGTCAGGCAGGTCACCCGCCAATCGCTGCATCTTCGCATGCAGATCATCCACAGAATTCCCCGCCGTCGCTGTCCAGCTAGCCCCCACCAACGCCTGTAGCTCAGGGTCTCTTTCCCACATTAATTCGTATTTAAAGCTTCTTTGGACCCGCTTGCATGCGCCATGCACGCCGGCCAGGTTCAGCTGTATTGGAGCGTGATCAGATGAGGCAGCCGATCTGTGAATTAGCTCTGATCTTGGGTACGCTAACGACCACTCCTGATTTACAACACATCTGTCCAGCCGAACCCTTGTGAATGTCCCACCTGCCACTTTCTTTTCGAAAGTCCAGCTAGTGCCCAAATAACCAATATTAGACAATCCGCAAATGTCAAGAGCATCTCTAAAGGCATCCATTTGTGCTTGGCTTCGATTGCCCACTCCATCGTGTTCATGAGCGTGTAGTACCTCATTAAAATCATCAAGAACAGCCCATGGTGTATTAGCCCGACAGAGGTGGCTGGGGCGCCATCAGCTGAAGGTCCATCAAGTAGCGCAGAGTGCAGGCCTAACAGCAGCAGTCCAAGCGCTGGGCTTCAAAGTCTAGAGTTCAGTAGCGAGAGGAGCCTAGCAGAAGAAACGTTGGAAGGCTCACGTGGTGGGCTAGGCCAACCAAACCAAAGGACCGTGCTAGAACGGCCAGAACATGGAGGATGCAGCCCATGTGTTACGGCTGGATTTTTTGCTTCGCCAAAAGAAACGCGTGCAGCAGAAAACTCCTCGTCAACTATGGTAATGAAGGAAAAGGCACTAGAACCTACACCCGTACCGCTACAACCGGTGTCCGACATACATCCGGAGAAGTCTCTTCGGACAATTGATCCGGAAAAGGTGAACAGGAGTGGATGGCAGTGTCTATCAAGTGCTGATGAACTGGCGGAATTTGTGGACGCAAATATGAAGGAGTGTTGGCGTCATGCTATGAAAGAAGAATTGGGGTCGATCCATGACAATAATTCATGGGAGCTTGTGGATCTCCCCAACAATGAAAAGGCTATGGAGCTCAAGTGGGAATTCAAGGTCAAGAAAGATGTTGAAGGGTGCATGAAGCACAGAGCAAGGTTTGTGGCCAAAGAGTACGTGCAAGAGAAAGGTGTGGACTTCGAAGAAGTGTCCGTTCCCGTTGCAAAGATGGAATTGGTGAGTTTACTCATCGCTCTCGCGGCTCAGGAATCATGAAAAGTACATCACATGGATGTAAACTCCGCGTTTTTGAACAACGAGATATATAGAAGGAGATGTGTATGTGAATCAATCACCGGGTTTCATCAAAGAGGGGGAGGAACACAAAGTACTGAAGCTACACAAAGTCTTGTATGGGCTACCGCAAGACCTCGGGAGTGAAACATCAAACTTGATCGGACATTAATTTCTCTTGGATTTGAGAAAGCCCCACTAGAATATGCAATGTACAAGAGAGGTGAAGGAAGGGATCGTCTACTAGTTGGCATCTATGTCAACGACCTGCTAATAACTGGAGCAGATGAAAAGGTGATTGCAAAGTTCAAGCTACAAATGAAGGAGCTTTTCAAGATGGATGATCTTGGTATTTTGAGTTACTACCTCGGGATGGAGGAACATCAAAAGCCGGAGAGGATCACACTATGCCAGGAGGCATATGCAAGGAAGGTACTTGAAAGCAGTGGCATGAAAGATTGCAATCACATTGTCGCTTCAATGGAACCTCGTCTTGAGCTGAACAAGAAGGAGATGATGAAACTACTTGGCTACAGTGGTGTTGACAAGGAAGGAATTGTCGACGACTGTAAGAGTACTTCGGCCGTGGCATATTTTCTTGGTGGAAGCGTAGTAAGTTTGCTATCACGAAAGCAGAAAATGATGACATCGACTTCAAGTGAAGCAGAGTGTCAAGGTGTGTGGCTAGGGAGGCTACACGGTGATCTCATGGAACGAGAACCGGAACAGGTGGTGCTCAATGTTGACAGTGAGTCTACAATCTTTCTACTTGAGGATCCAGTGCGTCGTGAAAGGAGCAAGCACATTGATACGATGTATCACTATATAAAGGACTGCGTGGAAGAAGGGAAGACAAAAGTCAACTATATTTGCACCGATGATCAGCTGGCGGACATCCAGACCAAGGCTTTGGATCGAGAGAAGTTCTTGGAGATGAGAAGAAGGATCGGCGTCCGAGCTGTGACATGACGACGTCGTGTTTAGGGGGGCGATTGTTGGGATTAACCACGACATGGTGCCCCTGTCCGGCACGGACTAGTAGCAGTCACCGAGTAGGTATAGGAATTCATGTACGAGTAGGTTACTTGCATGTACCGTGTAGGACTAGGATTAGCAAACCGAGTAGTATTGCTCACGTAGCTATCCTAGGCTATATATACATGTAGCCTGTACCCTGTAACAACCAGACCGTGGATCTGATTTGAAGCAATAAAGTAGCAGGAACGACACGTTCCTGTAGCCATCAAACAAGCTATTCTAGTGTGCGTGCGTGTGTTCCGGCCGGCTGGCCGTTGTGTACGTACAGGAGGCGTTCTACAGATCGATTAGCTAGAACAGGCTAGCTTTGGTCTGTGCTTGCTTGCGGAGGCTTTGTGTGTGGATCGATCAAGGTCTGGTGCTAGCTTTCAACGTGAGTTGAGACTAGCTTTGCACTACGGTGCATCTCGGCGTAAAGGAACTTCGTCGAGTTCGTTAGCGAGCTTCGTTTGTCTTCGCCGTTCGTCGTCGGTCATATCGCCGTCGTCAGAAAGTACTTGACGCCGGGTCTGGACCAACATACCGTACACCTTTGCCATGGAAGAGGAAGTCGGTGAGCTGATATCTTGCGTGAAGGCAGAGGGGATTGATGATTGTGCACGCCTTGTCCCCTGCGACGACGTAACCAAGCCTATTGACCCATGCACCCAACAAATGGCGGCGGCGGTGAAGTCGTCCTTGGCGGGGCTGGGTGTGAAGACGACCTTGGTGACGAGCCTACTCTCCCACCCGAGTAGCAGCAGGGAGATATCGACGGCGGTCATGGGGTTGAAGAGGCTGAACACGCAGAAGCCGAGCCACGACCAGGGCCAGCAATCGAAGAGGTAGGCGATCCACCCGGGTGATCTAGAGTTTCCTTCTGAAGGTTCTAGAGGACCCGGGTGATCTCCACCTGCCATATTCGGCTCGGCAGGACGGCGGTAGGCTTTAGGTCCTAGATCGAGAAACGCCCAGCTAGAATTGAGATGTACGAGTGGAAACGCTGCAGACAAATAACAAGAGCTAGCTTGTTTCCTCAAAAGTGTGGCTTACACAAGTTGATGTCGGAGCGCAGATTCCTAGATTTGTGGCCCCAAAATCATCCAGAACATGGTGGGCGCCCCATACTGAACATAGCACCTAGTGAAGGCACGGTTGAGCAGGATACATTGCAACACTATTTCGTTGAGGAGTGATGGTGTGTGGAAGGGGTGTCAGCGACATCCCTAGAGTTGTGGCACCAAAACCATTCTTTTCACAGTGTACTGCCCCTGTTGGTGAAGCTTGTGAACAAAACTGAGGAGGCATTTATTTTGCCACCAAATAGGTCTCTAACGCCGAAGATTCTCTCATGATTAGACAACAAAGCTTTGTGTGAAGCAATTAAATAGCATGCGAAACAAATGTCCTTCGCGGTCCGAGAGAAAGACGTTGCCACATATTTATAGCCTCAACCACACCATCATGAAGACTGAATTAATGAGCACATAAAATATGCAAGGAGATTATTGAGGATGGCATCTTACAACATTAAATGACAACCGGAGAATAGCATGAGATCATGCCTCATAAGAGGTAACAATCGAAACAACTGATAAGAGGACCAAAGGCATAGACAGGAAAATTAACAGGGAGAGAGGGGCAAGCCGAGGTACGATTGAGGGAAGGACACTGGGCTACTGAGGGTAGTGTTGTCACCAAGTACACTATCATAACCTTGTTGATTTGCTTGTCCGTAACACTTATAATGAGGCTTGTAATTGCAAGACATGTTGGAATAAAGCCATGGTGTCAGACGAGCCGGGCGCGTGGGCGAGTCGGGAGCGCAGCGGGACGTGCTGGGCGTGCGCGTCGTGGGCACGAGTGGATCGCGGGGCAGCGTAGGAGTAGGGGGCGTGGGTTCGTACCCGGCTTGGGCTCCTCTATAAAGCTCGTGTTGGTCGCCATTGTAACGTGTGCTGAGTTGTGTGGAGGTAAACAGAAAACGGAGGTGTTTGTACTCCGGCAAATCTTGTGTCCACCTTGTCTCGCTAAACCGACGTGTCTCCGGTGATCACCGGCGTTGGGGGGTTCCATTTTTGCACCAACATTTGGTACCAGAGCCAGGTTCGGAGAAGCTCGCCGGCGATGGCGCTCGTCCCGTACGGCGGCGGATCGGGGAGCACGGTGTCGCAGCCTGTCCCGTTGCTCACCGGTGACAATTACACCACTTGGGAAATCAAGGTGGAGGCCGACCTGGACGCTGCCGGGCTGTGGGAGGCGGTGGAGCCGGCGGAGGACGCGGCGGCGGCCGTGACTGCCAAGAAGGACAAGCAGGCGCGAGCGTACCTGTTCCGCGCGCTCTCTGAGGATCTTCTGTTGCAGGTTTCGTCCAAGAAAATGGCGGCGGAGGTGTGGGAGGGCCTCAAGGCGAGGTTCGTCGGGGTGGACCGAGTCCGGGCGGCGCGGCTGGGCACTCTTCGAGGGGAGTTTGAGAGGTTGCGCATGGTGGAGGGTGACACGCTGGATGGTTTCGCCGGCAAGCTCGGCGGCATGGCGGCGTGCTTCGCGGGACTCGGGTCGACGCTGGACGACGCCGCGATGGTGAAGAAGCTCCTCGACTCCGTGCCGGATCGCTTGTACGCGGCGGTGGCCGGAATCGAGCAGTTTTGCGACGTCTCCACCATGCCGTTCGAGGATGCGCTCGGTCACCTGAAGGCCTTCGACGAGCGGGTTCGGCGCCGTGGACAAGACGGCGGCGAACATGGGGGCGAGCAGCTGCTGCTGACCATGGCGCAGTGGCGGGCGCGGGAGCGGCAGCGGGGAGGAGCTCGCCACGACGACGACGGGCGGAGCGTGGCGTCGGGCAACGGCGGCGACGGGAAGCGGCGCGGCCACTGTCACAACTGCGGGGAGCGCGGACAATTCCGACGTGTGTGTCCGCAGCGGCGCAAGGAACCGGCGGCGGAGCAGGCAGAGCTGGGCGTCGCCGGGATCGAGTATGAAGGACTCCTCTAGGCCATGGCCATGGCTTAGGGGGTGTGTTGGAATAAAGCCATGGCGTCAGACGAGCCGGGCGCGTGGGTGAGTCGGGTGTGCAGCGAGACGTGCTGGGCGCATCGGGTTGCACAGCGGGACGAGCTGGGCGCGGCTGGTTCGAGCCAGGGATCGACCGTGGCGTGTGTGTGCGTGAACGTGGTGCATGGGGTGTCCGTGCACGCACGGGTGCGTTGGGCCTGCGTTGGCAAGATGTGCGCGAGTACCTGCGGGGCGATCGGGTCAAGCTCACTGTGGACGGGGCGCGTACGGTGTGCGTCGTGGGCACGAGCGGATCGCGGGGCAGCGTAGGAGTAGGGGGCGTGGGTTCGTGCCCGGCTTGGGCTCCTGTATAAAGCTCGTGTTGGTCGCCATTGTAACGTGTGCTGAGTTGTGTGGAGGTAAACAGAAAACGGAGGTGTTTGTACTCCGGCAAATCTTGTGTCCACCTTGTCTCGCTAAACCGACGTGTCTCCGGTGATCACCGGCGTCGGGAGGTTCCATTTTTGCACCAACAAGACAGTTGTCTGGTGTTTCATCCTTGTGTTTATCTGAACCAGCTTGCTCATCGTCACAAATCCACTTCCCTTTATTCTTTATTGAAGCAGGCGCCTTCCTTGCCAGGGTGAGCTTAACATTGGTCAGTAGCTGGTTCATAGACAAGGCAAACTCAATCAACTATATGAAGAAGTTTGTCAACAAGATGAGATGAACACAAAATTAAATTTGGCAATATCATTCTGACCTGCTCGAGAGCCCCAGTGCCAGGATCATATAAATGTTCACAGTAAAAGGCGTGCTGAACTACTACTAGAAGATTCGAATTTGGAAGGTCATCCTTGTTAGGTTTAATCTTGATTTCATATCTGCATGTGTTTTTGCTTTTGCAGTGCATGTAGTTCATTAGGTGAGTCGTGGGTAGGAGTCTTGGAGCAGCAAGTGTGCAAGGCGAGATGCCAGATCGTGTGAAGCGATGTAGATGGTGAGATGCCCGGTGTCGTGTGAATCGGCACGCCGCCGTGTGAAACAGCAAGCTGAAGCCAAGGCCCTGAGGAGTAGACGGGTGAGTTTGTTAGTATTGCGTGCCAGGTCTTTACGACCCTGGAGAGAATCCAGGAAGAAGATTAGCCGCATGGGTTAGTTGGTTAGTGGTGCATGGGTTAGTGCCACAAAATCGAGGCGGGTTTGCCCCGGCTGAGTGCGTGCGTATGTTTTTTTAAAGAGCGTATACTAATATCGCGGAGATACCAATTATACCCAGCCTCCGCACTAACAAAATGTCACAAACGACATCCAGGATGCACACAGCCTGAAAGCGTGCGTATGTATGTGTTTTATTTAAGAGTTGTACGCCATGTTTTCTTTGAGAAAGAGAATACGGAGAAGAGAAAATGGTCGGCTGTGTGATACAGCGGTCACCAAATAACTCTGTTCTTGTTCTTCCGTGAGCTTTGAGAGGAAGCTAGAGGAAGAAGAAGAGGAGATGGCGATCAGCTCCAACAATTTGCTGTAACCTCACATTTTTCCTCTATCATCGCAACAGGCACACTAACTATATTTTCACAATAGTACACCTGGATCAAACAACAAAGAAAACTAGATTAAAGTCTAAGTGTAAAAAACATAAAGTTAGGTGGAAACACAGGCACAATATGATGGTAGTGATGCATATAAAAAAATATGGTAAACATAAGGCAGAGTGCCAAACCTCTCTGATATCTGAAGAGTAAGCTTTATCCAATGAAATATCATTGGGCCTGTATAGCCTTCTTGCACTGACTTTTGTTGATTTCCGATTAGCTTTATGAGATCCAGCAGCAGCATTGACACTCTGCAAACGACATACCATATAGGGCTTCAGGCTCACATTTCTTCCAGCCCTATAGTGACATTCTTGACGGGAGAGAAAAACTCAGGCCTGATATACAGGAAGTCATGAACATTGTATGTGACATTCTTGAGGACAAAGCTGGTCTTTGACAGTATTTTGAACTCATCACGGACCGCTTCTCGCTCCTCAAAAGAACTGCAAGCGCTGGTTCCAGCGCCCATTTTCTCATAAGGGAGGGAGAAAAAGGCACCTTTCTCAGGACAGTACAGGCTTTTGCAAATGTACTCCAATGGCAAACCCTTCTTCCTGTCCTCTGCCCTGGCCCTTTCCATCCTAATAGCTTCCAACTGCTCTTTTCTGCACTTGTGGCCCCAGGGAATCAGCTGGATATTGACACTCAATGATTCTCTCATGTCACCTACTTTGGAATCTAATCAATCATTGGTAAACAACACCTCTCGTTCATTTGCAGCATTGACGAGGACAGTGTGTGAACCATTTTGCATAACTCTACCATGGATCATATGTGTGCCATCATGTGTCTCATACTGATATACTCAACAAAACACATGATGGCTTCTCCTGAATCACTTTCCAATGTGAGTGCCCCATCAACAGCAACACTGAGATCTCCAACTCTCACACTTCTGTACAGAGCTTCTTCAGATGGTGTTTTCCCAAAGGCTTGACCTTCCCATTCTATTTCTTCACAAGCATCTGAAGATGTATTTCTAGACCTTGTTGATGGTGAGGTCCTCGAAACATGTTCCCCGCCAACTTCAATGTCTCCCTAACATCATCTTCCTCATTTTCTTCCTGTTCCTCCTCGGATACATTTTGCTCATCATTCTCATCCCCCTCCTTTGAATCCTCTGGGAAATGGGTTGCACAGTAATCACCCCATATCCTGCTGACCAACTTTGTGGTTGTCGCACGCATAGGATTTCGTTTTCATATTGGGGCCATTTTTTGCACTTGGGTTTAGATTCTCTCACTTGAGATTTCTTCTTCATTGCTCGCTTCGTGCCCTCTTTCTTCCCTCTTCTCGACAAGGCTTGTGACGAAGGCGCACTGTCGAATGGACTCATCTGGATAATTTGCAAACTGTTGAAGGACTATCCGTCCATGCACCACAACATATCTTTCAACATGTGTTGCATCTGTTGAAATGAATGCATGGCGCCCTCTCTCAAATTCTGCTACTCTCTTGGTAACATCAGCGAAAGAAAGTTTTGAAGCGCGAGTTTGTTCTTTCAAAATGGCGATGATACTAACGGTCAATCTTGCTGTTTTAAGGACAGCGTCACACCATGGCGCATACTGCTTCGTTGGCTGAAGTAACTTGTACTTGACATAATTGAAATTCATATGTAATTTAGAGGGAGGTTTAATATCAAGGAATCGCAAGGTTTCATGCATAAATAAAATGCAAATTTCAAAACATGATAAGATCGGAAATGCAAGGCAAGTAATTGTAACATGTGTTCATATAGTATACATAATGGATTAGAGCTGCAGGAGTACTTACCAAGCTATGTCGGTTCGAATAGATATGCAGATCATCAAGCCACCAAAATCTACAAGCCATTCCTTGATTGGACTTAAAGGAACTGGAATCCCTTGATCTTCCTGGTCAGATTTACTCGAGGAAGAAGATAACTCTGATGGCTCAGCTGTTGAACAGAAAGTACCATTATCGTCTCTCATACAACCAGACCCAAAGATAACAGTATCATTTTCAGCACTTGGTTTCATAGGGATGAGCTCCAAAGACATGAATTTGGAATCTGAATTATATAGAGCCCAATTGTTGAGTATTCTTACTCACAGCCTGCCATTTCACTGTCAAACATGTACTCATCCATTTCTATATCGCATGGTCTATAGTATGCTGGCAGTAGGTAGTCATTGACAATCTCAGCTTCACTGATCTTGATGTAGGCATTTTTATTTTTCTGTGAGCTTCCACTCTTGGCACTCGTCTTCTTCATTTTCCACTCTTCCTCTTCTTGCAACAACCTTGCCAGTTTCTCCTCTTCATCCTCGTTCTCGGTCACCTGCACCTCCTTGCACCGCCCATGGTGGCGGTCAGTTCATCAAGCACCGGCAGCTGCTCGTGGACGCGGGTCTGGTCCACGCAACGCCATGTTGCGACGGGACCGAGTTCATGGGTTCTGTGGAGTCCGTGGTGTCGTTGTTAATCTGCCGTCGCAGCACATGAATCGCCAGGTGATGAGCCATTCGTGGACGTACGTCTGGTCCACGCAACACAGAGTTGCGACCGGAGTGAGTTTGTCGGTGCCAGAGGTGTCCGTGGAGTTTCCAGCAATCAGCTGCTGCAACACATGGACCGTCGGGCGTCAAGAGTGATCATCCCCAACAACAGGGGCAGACTACGATTTGTCGACACCATGAGTGGATCTCAATGGCTCATGTGGAGTTTGAGATTTCAAGTGACGACGGAGGCAAGTTTGGTTGTGGTGAATATTGTGGATCAGATGATCGGTGTTTTGCAGGAGTACCGGCTAGCAGGCGCAACAACACATGTGGACTTCTTATTGGTGGTGCTCTTTGGGCACAAAGTCTCGACTTCCGGGGTGAAAACCCTTGGTCCGACCTTCACTTGTTGTACCTGGCAATGGCGGATCTCTATTCGTCTCCTTGTTGAAGGCATTGCTCTGAGTTCAGTTAGACTTTATTCAGGGTGAAAACCCATGATCTGTGATCAGGCGACGACTGTGTTGGTGCACGGTTTCCTTCTTGGAGGCGTCGTTCTTGAAGAACCTTTTTTGCAGTCCTTGTGTGGTCTCTGGTCGTGGTAGTTCCTCCTACTTCACTGATCTGTTCGGCGTTTTCCTTTTCTTTTTTGTTTTGACTATGTACATCCTTGATCTCTCGACTAGTTCTTGACATTATGTTGTTGCAGAGGCCGGGTATAATTAATATCCGCTTGAT
Source organism: Triticum dicoccoides (assembly GCF_002162155.2). Classification (NCBI taxonomy): domain Eukaryota; kingdom Viridiplantae; phylum Streptophyta; class Magnoliopsida; order Poales; family Poaceae; genus Triticum; species Triticum dicoccoides. Next base: position 629,716,293 of record NC_041388.1, on the reverse strand, counting down.
ATTAATATATTCCCATTATCGAAAATGTACGAACTCTCCGATGGATATCACAAAGTCCTTTCTTACTGTTCCATTGAAGCCATTGCTCAAATTAATGGAACGGACTACACTGACAAGCAGCTCTTCTAGGCTCAGCAAAGGGTTTTCACTGACCGATCTAGCTAGCTTCCTGTAAACTTCAACACAAATATGAGCTTTCTGGCCAAAAAGATCAAAATGAGACCTGTAGCTTCTTGTGGGCTTCACACATATATAGTCAGCTAGTTCTGTTTAGAGCCAAATTACGGCAGCGCCTTCCTTATAGCCGGAAATTGCCCATCCCTTGATCCGCCAAAATCTGACACATCATATTCCCTTTTTCCTGTCCTTTTCGATATGAGCATCAAATGGCATGACAAGAGCTGTCATGGAGACACCATCACTCCGAGACATTTCAAACGGTTGCAAATTACCATCTTTACCATGCAGGATGAAATCGATGAGTTTTCTGCAGCATTGCCCATCTTCAGGTCCTGTTCTTGTCAACCTAACAGCCTCTGTTCCCTCCTTAGTTCTGATTTCCTTGGTTGTGACAAGTGAATCTTCTTTCGATAAGTCAAATGCCTTCCCACTGAAATTTGAACGGGCAACTTCTCTCTTTGGTCTCTTCCACCCAATGGCATCATGACCAATGTTGGTGGTAACATTTCTCTCCTCAATTATATTCTCATTATCGCTTTTAGGCTTTGCTGGGCGCCTCTTTGTTCCTGAAAGCGACAAAAATGTTGGACACATTTTTGATTGAAATGTTAGACACATTTTTAACAAAAATGTTGGACACACTGAATGAACTAAATGCAGTGCAAGTATGTATGCATCAGATGAATCCCATACATAAAATATTAAAATGGCGGTTTAACTACTCATTCTTTGATCGACCCAATATGATTATGCTCTCTTACTGCACACAATGGCCTTGTAAAATATATTGTTGAATGATTAGTTAAATGCATGAGATGGCAAATGTACCAATAAATAACAATGGTGTCCTAATCCATAGTTTCATATACTACACCGCACATCCAACTTATAAAAATAATAATATTATGGTCGTGTAATTTGCTAATGTGGAGAAGTGCAATGTTTTGGAAACTATAGCGTCCCCAGGAATAAGTTTATCTAAAATTTGGGAACCAAAATAGCAAGGTAAGCATATATACCTGCAGTACCAGCAGAATGTGGAGAGTTCGACATAATTCCCCTGTAAAGTTTAGAATCAAGTAGATGTGTCAGTTAGAAGTTTAGATCAATATAGCAACCAAATTACATAATCAAGAGTTTAGTGGTTACACTGCAAAGCAACAATTCGGTAACACATTTTCAAACAAGGACATATATGGCTGACCTAGACAAGGTGAAGATATAGCGGGGGATCTGGCGGGGTGGCGGATCTAGCGAGCACAGCGCTCGCGACGACAGATCTAGTCGGCTCATGGCGGCGCAACCAGCAGGCGTGCGTGAGGCGGTGGAGGTGGAACACCGCTGCTGCGCCGCTGGCTGGTGCATTCGGTTTTTTTATTTTATAAAATTATACCAGTGGACGGTGAATATTGACGTCCGCCATTGGTAGTGTGTGCGGTTAGTGCTGTCAGTGGTCATTACTAGTGGCAGGCGCTAGGTAATGTCCGCCACTTCTATGGCTTTACAACTAGAATGCCCTGCTAGCGGTGACGGGAGGTCAGTGGCGGGTTGCCCTGAGAGCCCGTCACTGCTGGGCTTTTGGCGCATGCCACTAGTAGCCATTCCTGAAGTAGTGTGGCTCAGGAACAGATGAACTATATGCTATAGTGGTCTCCAGAGACACTGTAGTAGACGGCGGCGACCAGCTCAACGCAGTGGAGCTCCTAGTGGCGGTGGCTACCGTTGGGGACGACAGAGTCGATGGCTGGGGCTCGCCGAAGTTGGGTGCGGCGCTGGGTTTCCTTGGGTGCGGATGCGTCACTCCATTGTGTGCTCTCCTGGTCGTGCAAAAGGGTTAAACCGGCGCAGTGGTGCACGAACGACAAGGTGGCACGGTCGAACTCGTGCTTACCTCGCCGGGGACAATGGCGTGACAGTGGTGGGGTTCGGTCGACGAACTCGAGGTTCCAGGATGATCCAGTCACGTGGTGGTTATCTAGTAGGTACACACTGGTGCACACTTGCATTGGTGGTAGTGCCATAGTATGTGGGGGCACGAGCTTGCCGGAATTTGGCCGGCGTTGGAGATGACAGAGGTGTAGATGGTGTGTAGTTTTGGCAACAGTCTGGTGGTGATGTGGCGCACTAAGTGGGGCAAAAATGGAGAGGGCTATCAGGGTTATTTATCGGGCATGCACGGGAGGTGGAGAACATACGTGTGTGGTCATGCGTGCGAGGTCGTGGGTGCGGGCCTTGCGGTTGGAGGTTGACCAAGATGGAGCCTATAGGTGGGCCCCGTCGGTCAGCAAGAGAGGGAGAGAGAGAGAGAGAGAGAGAGAGAGAGTTGCGGGTGCGTACTGGCCGTTGGATCTTGATACACCACCTCAAGGACTCAGAGCCAAGACCCAATAAGGATCACTAACGATTAGATTTTGTTATGCACTATGGGGCAATTGTGGAGAAGTCTCAGAGTAAGTAATATATTATGTTACACAATAATAGCAAAAAATAGAAAAAAACATTGCAGTGTGGCGGGCATAATCTAGGGCCCGCCACTGGTACCTCTTGCGTTCTGATTGGCCAATCCAATATCCCAGGAATTTATGAGGTGGCTATCATCCAGCCATCCACGCCCAACATTAACGCACAGATCGTCACCGTCAATCCCTTCTCTTATCTCTCCCTTATCCTCTCTCTCTCTCTCTCAATCCCTTTGATTTACTTGACCTCCGGCATGTCTCTTCCCATGGACGTCTACAAGAGTTCAGCATCTACAAGCAACAGAGTTTGACGCCACCTCTCCCGCGGAGTTTCTTCCTACCAGCGAGGGCGGCGACGAGTGTAGCGGGCGTGGCAGATCCGATGGACAAGACGGCGAATGCGGCGGGGTGGCAGATCCAGCGAGTTAATTACACGGGCCAGTGGATCCGACGAGTTTGCGCGGGGCGGCAGATCCAGCGCGTGCGATGACAGATCCAGCGGGCACGACGGGGGATCTAGCGGGGTGGTGGATCTAGCGGGCGCATCGCTCGTGACGACAGATCTAGTCGGCTCGTGGCGGCGAAATAGTAGGCGTGCATGCGCGGTAGATCCAGCGTGCGCGGGGTGGACGACCGCTGCTGCGCGGCCGGCTGGCACATTCATTTTTTTATTTTATAGAATTATACCTGTGGTGGGTGAATATTGACGCCCGCCATTGGTAGTGTGTGTCGTCAATGGTCATTACTAGTGGCGGGTGCTAGGTAATATCCGCCACTTCTAGGTCTTTACCACTGGAATGCCATGTTAGTGGTGGCGGGAGGTCAGTGGCGGGTGGCCCTGAGAGCCTTGCCCACCACTGCTAGGCATTTGGTGCACGCCACTGCTAGCCATTCTTGCAGAAGTGTGGCTCAGGAACAGACGAAATCCATGCTACAGTGGTCTCCGAAGACACTGGAGTAGACAGCGGTGAGCAGCTCAACGCGGTGGAGCTCCTAGTGGCGGCAGCTACTCTTGGGGATGATGCAGTCGACGGCTGGGGCTCGCCGGAGTTGGGCGTGGTGCCGGGTTTCCTTGGGTGCGGATGCATTGCTGGATTGTGTGCTCTCCCGGTCATGCTAAAGGGTTAAACTGATGCGGTGGTGCAAGACGATGCCAAGATTTGAATTAGGAAAGTCATCCTTTGGAATAACCTCACATTTTCTCTCTATTATCGCAACAGGCACACTCACTATATCTTGGATGTAGTATACCTGGATTGGAACAAAAAAATACATATTAAAGATGACATGTATAAAACAAAAACGGTGGAATCAAAAATTTGTTGATTCTAGATTAGCTTTCTTAGATCCAGCAGGAGCAGCATTGATACACTGCAAATGGCATACCACATAGGGCTTCAGGCCCACATTTCTTCCAGCCCTATAGGTCACATGCCTCTCGAGGGGAGAGAAAAACTTAGGCCGGATATATCTTGAGGACAAATCTAGTCTCTGATAGCATTTTGAATTCATCACCAACCACTTCTCGCTCCTTGCAAGAACTACAAGTGCCAGTTCCATTACCCATTTTCTTGTAAGGGAGGGAGAAAAAGGCTCCTTTCTCTGGGCAATATAAGCTCTTGCAAATATACTCTACCAGCAAAACTCTTTTCTTCCTATCCTCTGCCTTGTCGCTCTCCATCCTAATAGCTTCTAACTACTCTTTTCTACACTTTGTCCCCTAGGAATCAGCTAGAAGTTGACATTCACTGATTCTTTGATGTCACCGACTTTGAATTCCAAATAGTCATTGGTAAAGAATGTTGGAAATATGTCCTAGAGGCAATAATAAAATGGCTATTATTATATTTCCTTGTTCATGATAATTGTCTATTGTTCATGCTATAATTGTGTTATTGGGAAATCGTAATACATGTGTGAATACATAGACCACAACATGTCCCTAGTGAGCCTCTAGTTGACTAGCTCGTTGATCAATAGATGGTTACAGTTTCCTAACCACACTACTAGGAAAAGGCCTACTAATGGCACACCAGTTTTGCCTACTAATAGCGCATCACTGGTGCGCCATTAGTATCACGCCACTAGTATTTATTACTAATGGCGCACCACTGGTGCGCCATTAGTATCTGGTATACTAATGGCGCACCACCCAGTGCGCCATTAGTATATAACACCATGCGCCATTAGTATACCTCCCAGGGGCCATATTTAACCATGTGCTTTGGCACACTAATGGCGCACTGCGGATGGATGTGCCATTAGTATACTTGGCATACTAATGACGCACTCTATAGTGATGCGCCATTAGTATGAATATTAGGCTTTTTTTACTTTTCTGATTTTTGCATAGGTTACAAAATATATTATTTGACAGAATATAGACAGTAGCACACAACAACAGTAGATTCATCGAATACAATAGAAGATTAGTCTCCGAATACAATTCATCATATTAGTCTCCGAATTCAAAAGACCAAACACAGATAAAACATTACAAGTCTCGAGACCGCGAGTATCGAGTTTGTCGGAAGTAATACTAATCCTAACAAGTCCTACTAATCATCATCATACAACTTCTACTCGTTATTAATAACAAGTCATACGATCATCATCTTGATAGTCATCGAACCAACCCTACTTAATTGTTCTTAGCACATGATCATCTCAGTATTAGGCAGGACCTAAATACCCTATTTAAGCTAAAATAGCATAAAATAATATAGACCCTGACTCTCCATTATGGAGAATGGAGAACATCATGTCTCCAATTCTTGCGCTTCGCTTCCTTTTGCTTCCAAGAACCTCCTTACGACTGTCCATACATTTTTTTCTATCCTTTGATTTTCATGTCTCCACTTTTTCTAGAAATCTCGTATGGACAGTTGAGATTCGTAGGATGACCTGGCTGTATGTTCAAAATATTAATACTACCTTTCTTATACATCAAATGAGGCACACAATTCTCTGGGATTATCTGTTGAAAAACATAGTAATAACTTCATAGTTAGCAATGATGTACTTCTTTTAGAAGTATGCAAAATATGCACGGATGTCGTAATAGTAAAAATCTTACCAGGGTATCTCCATGGTAGTTACCGTAGTTGAACACATGCACTAGTGGCACGTATTTACCATAATGTTGAGGAGTTTGATTGTGGATATTGTAATTCTCAATGTCATCACAAAATTCGACCAGATGATTTTTCTCCTTGTAAGTTGTTAATTCGGAGCCATCGGTGTAGTGGGTTTTGTCTACCATCTCCCGCACATTCTTTGAACAATAAAAATAAGCTGTCAATGGAAATAAGTTGTCAACTATTTTGAAATAAACAATATAAATTAGTTAATAATTAATTATGTTTGAGAAACTCACATAGCGGTAGAACTGGAGGCGTATCAACAAGGACCCAAATGTCCATATTGTCTTGGTTGATGTCAGGATTACCAAGATCCATGGTGATAAGCATACCCTCATCAAAACCATACATCTTGCAAAATGCTTCCCAATTTTTGCAACCAAAATGGGTTACGCTCTCAGAATTATATAGATTTACTTCAAAGTCCACATCGTGATGAGTCCTTAGGTGAATTTTCTTTGTTTCAGAAATTTCATGGTCTTCAAAATCCATCCTCTCCAAGACATAGCGTCTTGCATGGCGTGGGATAAGCTATACTCGAATTGTAAAAGATGAAAATTACACGTTGAAATAGTTGAAGTCATGCTTAATTATGAAAATAACACTTGTCGTCGTTGTGTACCGTTTCAACTTCGAAGGTCTCCTCGAGCTTAATGCTGAAGCACCGATCATCGTCCAGGTGAGGCATGTCGCACAGACCTCGATCGTCGTGGCACCAGTCGCACTCCCTCGGGAGACTTTCGTCGTCCGATGACGACATATCCTACGTTCATATTCAAAACTTCATCATTTAGGGTTTGTCGACACCGAGGCATCCTAAAAGCTAAGCTTTTATCATTTAGGGTTTGTCGACGCCGAGGCACCCTAAAAGCCTAAGCTTTCATCATTTAGGTTCTTATCGATACCGAGGCACCCTATAAGCCAAGGTTTTATCATTTAGGGTTTGTCGACGCCGAGGCACCCTAAAAGCCTAAGCTTTCATCATTTAGGTTCTTATCGACACCGAGGCACCCTAAAAGCCAAGGTTTTATCATTTAGGGTTTGTCGACGCCAAGGCACCCTAAAAGCCTAAGCTTTCATCATTTAGGTTCTTATCGACACCGAGGCACCCTAAAACCTATGGTTTAATGCAGCAAGAATAAAGGGGCAGTTGATCCTACTTAATTAAGTACTAAGATACCCCGGCCCATGCATTAGTCACAAGTACCCCATATGTCCTATTTTTAGCAAATTCATGCTAAAATTCACGGGAAATTTCAGCATGACCTTTGCTGAAAATAGGACATATGGAGTACCCGAATTTGCCGGAACAGAAGTTAATCGACATTCCAGCAAACTCAAGGGCCTCTCGGGGTACCTGCAAATTCATCACGACACGATGGTCGGAGACAAAACCCAGCAAACTAGCAAAGTTACTGACGTGTTTATAGAAATTGTTTTCTGTAAAAGATGATCATCATCTTTACCAGTCTTTCTCAATGTGATCACAAGTAATTCAGAGGTATCACAAGTAATTCCCTGTCCATTTGTCCCTCCCCAACTAGATACTAGAGTAGCACTGTTGATGCCCTGTTATTGCTGAACTTTATGACAGTATATACAACAACTTATCCTAAATGTGGCTAGAACTGCAGATTTACAAATTAAAGGACACAAATTCAAGCAAGCTTCCTGAACAATACCCTGACAGAAAACATAGGACAAGCAATGAATTTCTATAACCAGTAAGAACAAGGGGATGATTTTAGCAAGTTAAGTGCAGCTCTAGCACCCTGTGCATGAAATGTATCATGTATCAAACCATCAATTAACTGCTGAACCTAATAGGCTACTACTCCCTAATGCACTCCAGGATGTCAAAGTATAGCACAGGAGCAACGATATTAAACCTAGTAGCACTACTGAACCTAATTGAACCTAGGCAATACTCCAACTGAATGATGGACCATGCATGTTCTATCTCACTACTAAACCCCAAGAGAAAATTTCAGTAACAAATGGAGTAACAGATTAACAAATGACAATACACAAGAACTAAATTTGGTTAACTAAATGCATTAGCTACTGAGTTGTCCAGATTAACAAACTACGGTGCACAAATCGCATGTCATCATCAGTAACAAAATTCAGATTAACAGATTACTTCCACATGTCAATTTTAGAAGAAAAGGAACGAATTACTAGCATTGCATCTCTACTGAACTGAACATGTGGCAAATGACAAATGCTGTCTGATGTTGAACAAATGGCATGAAAGACATTGTCTGTCTAAACCTAGGAACACATTCATTACTGTCTGTCTATCTAAACCTAATTGAACCTAGGCATTACTGTCTGTCTAAACCTGGTGCACAAACCTAATTGAACCTAATTGAACCTATGAACAAATGGCACAACTGAACCTAATTGAACCTAGGCATTACTGTCTGTCTAAACCTAGTGCACAAACCTGAAGTGTTGAGACACAAGACACGGTCGAGGGTAGCTAGGGAGGGATGGAATGGGGAGGAAGGGTGGAGAGGGAGGAAGGAGGAAGGAGGAGAGGTACCTGGGCGGGCGCGGCCGGTCCCCCGAGGGGTCGGGGTCGGGGTTGGGGTCGGGGTCGGCGGCGGCGGTGGCGTCGAATGGATGGCTCGAGGGCGTCCGAGCTCGTCCGGGTCCTCGTAGTCGAAGAGGAAGACGGCGAGGGGCCGACGCGGGGAGGCTGTCGGCGACGGCGAGGTCGTGGAGGCGTCGGCGATGGCGGAGCTGCAGTGGTGGGTAGGGCGGGGGCGGCGGTGGGTCGGGGCAGCGCGCGGAGGGGGGGGGCTGGATTTGGCGAGAGGGAAGGACGAAGGGTTCGGGCGAGTTGGAGCTAGGGGAAGATTACTAATGGCGCACCCCCGAGCGGTGCGCCATTAGAATGTTTTTTTATTTTTTATTAGAATGTTTTTATTATTTTTATACTAATGGCGCATCGTGGCACAGTGCGCCATTACTAGTTTAAACTAGTAATGGCGCACTATGCAACGGTGCGCCATTAGTAGTTTTGCAAAAAAGTAAAAAAAATACAGTAGTGGCGCACTCTATGGATGGTGCACCATTAGTAGTTCTAACTACTAATGGCGCACTCTGCCCGGATGCGCCATTAGTATGTTTGATAAAATGAAAAAAAACATTTTGTTACTAGTGACGCACCATGTGCCTGGTGCGCCATTAGTGTCTTCCACACTAATGGCGCATCTTCACATGGTGTGCCATTAGTATATACTAATGGCGCACCACATGTCTAGTGCGCCATTAGTGTCATTTCCATCTATAGACCTTTTTCTAGTAGTGCCATGGACATAGGATGTCATTGATAATGAGATCACATCATTAGGATAATGATGTGATGGACAAGACCCAATCCTAAGCATAGCACAAGATCATGTAGTTCGTCTGCTAAAGCTTTTCTAATGTCGAGTATCCTTTCCTTAGACCATGAAATTGTGAAACTCCCGGATACCGTAAGGGTACTTTGGGTGTGCCAAACGTCAGAACGTAACTGGGTGGCTATAAAGGTACACTACGAGTATCCCCGAAAGTATCTGTTGGGTTGGCACGAATCGAGACTGGGATTTGTCACTCCGTATGACCGAGAGGTATCTCTGGGCCCACTCGGTAGGACATCATCATAATGAGCTCAATGTGATCAAGGAGTTGTTCACGGGATGATGTATTACGGGAACGAGTAAAGAGACTTGTTGTAACGAGATTGAACAAGGTATCGGTATATCGACGATCGAATCTCGGGGAAGTATCGTACCGATAGACAAAGGGAATTGTATACGGGATTGATTGAATCCTCGACATCGTGGTTCATCCGATGAGATTATCATGGAGCATGTGGGAGCCAACATGGGTATCCAGATCCCGCTGTTGGTTATTGACCGGAGAGTTGTCTCGGTCATGTCTACATGTCTCCCGAACCCGTAGGGTCTACACACTTAAGGTTCGGTGACGCTAGAGTTGTAGAGATATTAGTATGCGGTTAACCGACAGTTGTTCGGAGTCCTGGATGAGATCCTGGACATCACGAGGAGTTCCGGAATGGTCCGGAGGTAAATATTTATATATAGGAAGTCCAGTTTCGGCCACCGGGAGAGTTTTGGGGGTCACCGATATTGTACCGGGACCACCAGAAGGGTCCTGGGGGTCCACCGGGTGGGGCCACCTATCCCGGAGGGCCCCATGGGCTGAAGAGGTATGGGAACCAGCCCCTGGTGGGCTGGTGCACCCTACCCAAGGGCCCAAGGCTCCTAGGGTTGGAAACCCTAGGGGGCCGTTGCCCCCCGAGGGGGCATGGGCCCCCTGGTTGGAAACCCTAAGGGGGCCGTTGCCCCCCGAGGGCCCCCCCCCCTCTAGATGGGATCTCCAAGGGGGCATGCCCCCCTAGCCCCTATATATAGTGGAGGGGAGGGAGGGCAGCCGCACCCTAAGCCCTGACGCTTCCCTCTCCCTCCCGTGACACCTCTTTCTCCTCCAGTAGCGCTTGGCGAAGCCTTGCTGGAATCCCGCTGCTTCCACCACCACGCTGTCGTGCTGCTAGATCTCCATCAACTTCTCCTCCCCCCTTGCTAGATCAAGAAGGAGGAGACGTCTCCGCTCCGTACGTGTGTTGAACGCGGAGGTGTCGTCCGTTCGGCGCTAGGATCATCAGTGATTTGGATCACGACGAGTACGACTCCATCAACCCCGTTCTCTTGAACGCTTCCGCTCGCGATCTAAAAGGGTATGCAGATGCACTCCTCTCTCTCTCGTTGCTAGATGACTCCATAGATTGATCTTGGTGATGCGTAGAAAATTTTAAATTTCTGCTACAATCCCCAACAGTGGCATCATGAGCTAGGTCTATGCGTAGTTTCTATGCATGAGTAGAACACAAGTTGTTGTGGGCGTCAATTTTGTCAATTTACTTGTCGTTACTAGTCTTATCTTGATTCGGCGGCATCGTGGGATGAAGCGGCCCGGACCGACCTTACACGTACACTTACGTGAGACAGGTTCCACCGACTGACATGCACTAGTTGCATAAGGTGGCTAGCGGGTGTCTGTCTCTCCCACTTTAGTCGGATCAGATTCGATGAAAAGGGTCCTTTTGAAGGGTAAATAGAAATTGGCATATCACGTTGTGGTTTTGGCGTAGGTAAGAAACGTTCTTGCTAGAAACCTATAGCAGCCACGTAAAAATTTGCAACAACAATTAGAGGACGTCTAACTTGTTCTTACAGCATATGCCGTGTGATGTGATATGGCCACAAGGATGTGATGAATCATATATGTGATGTATGAGATTGATCATGTTCTTGTAATAGGAATCACGACTTGCATGTCGATGAGTATGACAACCGACAGGAGCCATAGGAGTTGTCTTAATTTATTGTATGACCTGCTTGTCAATGAAAATGCCATGTAATTACTTTACTTTATTGCTAACCGTTAGCTATAGTAGTAGAAGTAATAGTTGGCGAGACAACTTCATGAAGACACGATGATGGAGATCATGATGATGGAGATCATGGTGTCATGCCGGTGACGATGATGATCATGGCGCCCCGAAGATGGAGATCAAAAGGAGCAAAATGATATTGGCCATATCATGTCACTGTTTGATTGCATGTGATGTTTATCATGTTTTTACATCTTATTTGCTTAGAACGACGGTAGCATAAATAAGATGATCCCTCATTAAAATATCAAGAATTGTGTTCCCCCTAACTATTCACCGTTACTAAGGTCCGTTGTTCCGAAGCACCACGTGATGATCGGGTGTGATAGGTTCTAACGTTCGCATACAATGGGTGTAAGCCAGATTTACACACGCAATACACTTAGGTTGACTTGATGAGCCTAGCATGTACAGACATGGCCTCGGAACACGGAAGACCAAAAGGTCGAACATGAGTCGTATAGAATATACGATCAACATGAAGATGTTCACCGATGATGACTAGTCCGTCTCACGTGATGATCGGACACGGCCTAGTTGACTCAGATCATGTATCACTTAGAGGACTAGAGGGATGTCTATCTGAGTGGGAGTTCATTAAATAATTTGATTAGATGAACTTAATTATCATGAACATAGTCTAAAACTTTGCAATATGTCTTGTAGATCAAATGGCACATGCTAATGTTGCCCTCAACTTCAACGCGTTCCTAGAGAAAACCAAGCTGAAAGACGATGGTAGCAACTACACGGACTGGGTCCGTAACCTGAGGATTATCCTCATAGCTGCCAAGAAAGCATATGTCCTTGAAGCACCGCTAGGTGATGCACCTGTTTTCCCAGCAACTCAAGACGTTATGAACGCCTGGCAGTCGCGTAGTGATGATTACATCCTGGTTCAGTGCAGCATGCTTTACAGCTTAGAACCGGGGCTCCAAAAGCGTTTTGAGCAGCACGGAGCATATGAGATGTTCCAAGAGCTGAAAATGGTTTTCCAAGCTCATGCCCGGGTCGAGAGATATGAAGTCTCCAACAAGTTCTACAGTTGTAAGATGGAGGAGAATAGTTCTATCAGTGAGCACATACTCAAAATGTCTGGGTTGCACAACCGCTTATCTCAGCTGGGAGTTAATCTCCCGGATGATGCAGTCGTTTACAGAATCCTTCAGTCGCTCCCACCTAGCTACAAGAGCTTTGTGATGAACTTCAATTTGCAGGGGATGGAAAAGACCATTCCTAAGGTATATTCAATGCTGAAATCAGCGGAGTTGGAGATCAAAAAGGAACATCAAGTGTTGATGGTGAATAAAACCACTAAGTTCAAGAAAGGGCAAGGGTAAGAAGAACTTCAAGAAGGACGGCAAGGGAGTTGCCATGCCCGGTAAGCCAGTTGCCGGGAAGAAGCCAAAGCATGGACCCAAGCCTGAGACTGAGTGCTTTTATTGCAAGGGAAACGGTCACTGGAAGCGGAACTGCCCCAAGTACTTAGCGGATAAGAAGGCCGGCAATACCAAAGGTATATGTGATATACATGTTATTGATGTGTACCTAACCAGCGCTCGTAGTAGCTCCTGGTTATTTCATACCGGCGCAATTGCTCATATTTGTAACTCAAAATAGGAGCTGCGGAATAAGCGGAGACTGGCGAAGGACGAGATGACGATGCGCGTCGGGAATGGTTCCAAGGTCGATGTGATCGCCGTCGGCACGCTACCTCTACATTTACCTATGGGATTAGTTTTAAACCTCAATAATTGTTATTTAGTACCAGCTTTGAGCATGAACATTGTATCTAGATCTCGTTTAATGTAAGATGGCTACTCATTTAAATCTGAGAATAATGGTTGTTCTATTTATATGAGAGACATGTTTTATGCTCATGCCCCGCCAGTTAATGGTTTATTCTTATTTAATCTCGAGCGTGATGTTACACATATTGATAGTGTGGATGCCAAAAGATGTAAGGTTGATAATGATAGTCCCACATACTTGTGGCACTGCGGCCTTGGTCACATTGGTGTCAAACGCATGAAGAAACTCCATGCGGATGGACTTTTGGAGTCTCTTGATTATGAATCATTTGACACGTGCGAACCATGCCTCTTGGGCAAAATGACCAAGACTCCATTCTCCGAAACAATGGAGCGAGCAACCAACTTATTGGAAATCATACATACTGATGTGTGCGGTCCAATGAGTGTTGAGGCTCGTGGTGGTTATCGTTATGTCCTCACCCTCACTGATTACTTAAGTAGATATGGGTATGTCTACTTGATGAAACACAAGTCTGAGACCTTTGAAAAGTTCAAGGAATTTCAGAGTGAGGTTAAGGATCAACGTGACAGGAAAATAAAGTTCTTATGATCAGATCGTGGAGGGGAATATTTGAGTCACGAATTTGGCACGCACTTAAGGAAATGTGGAATTGTTTCACAACTCACGCCGCCTGGAACACCTCAGCGTAATGGTGTGTCTGAACGTCGTAATCCCACTCTATTGGATATGGTGCGATCTATGATGTCTCTGACCGATCTACTGCTATTATTTTGGGGTTATGCTATAGAGATTGCCGCATTCACTTTAAATAGGGCTCCGTCAAAATCCGTTGAGACGACAACGTATGAATTGTGGTTTGGGAAGAAACCTATGCTATCGTTTCTGAAAGTTTGGGGATGTGATGCTTATGTCAAGAAACTTCAACCTGAAAAGCTCGAACCCAAATCCGAAAAATGCGTCTTCATAGGATACCCTAAGGAAACTATTGGGTATACCTTCTACCTCAGATCCGAATGCAAGATCTTTGTTGCCAAGAATGGATCCTTTCTAGAGAAAGAGTTTCTCTCAAAAGAAGTAAGTGGGAGAAAAGTAGAACTTGATGAAGTATTGCCTCTTGAACTGGAGAGTAGCGCAACTCAAGAAAATGTTTCTGTGGTGCTTGCACCGACTAGAGAGGAAGTTAATGATGATGATCATGAAACTTCAGATCAAGTTGCTACTGAACTTCGTAGGTCCACAAGGACACGTTCCGCACCAGAGTGGTACGGCAAACCTGTCCTGGAAATCATGTTGTTAGACAATGGTGAACCTTCAAACTATGAAGAAGCGATGGCGGGTCCGAATTCCGACAAATGGCTTGAAGCCATGAAATCCGAGATAGGACCCATGTATGAAAATGAAGTATGGACTTTGACAGACTTGCCCGATGATCGGCGAGCCATAGAAAATAAATGGATCTTTAAGAAGAAGATAGACGCGGATGGTAATGTAACCATCTATAAGGCTCGGCTTGTCGCTAAGGGTTATCGGCAAGTTCAAGGGGTTGACTATGATGAGACCTTCTCACCCGTAGCGAAGCTGAAGTCTGTCCAAATCATATTAGCAATTGCCGCATTCTATGATTATGAGATATGGCAAATGGATGTCAAAACAGCATTCCTTAATGGTTTCCTTAAGGAAGAATTGTATATGATGCAGCCGGAAGGTTTTGTCGATCCTAAGAATGCTGACAAGGTATGCAAGCTCCAATGCTCGATCTATGGGCTGGTGCAAGCATCTCGGAGTTGGAACATTCGTTTTGATGAGATGATCAAAGCGTTTGGGTTTATGCAGATTTATGGAGAAGCCTGTGTTTACAAGAAAGTGAGTGGGAGCTCTGTAGCCTTTCTCATATAATATGTGGATGACATACTATTGATGGGAAATGATATAGAACTCTTGGAAAGCATAAAGGCCTACTTGAATAAGTGTTTTTCATTGAAGGACCTTGGAGAAGCTGCTTACATATTAGGCATCAAGATCTATAGAGATAGATCGAGACGCCTCATTGGTCTTTCACAAAGCACGTACCTTGACAAGATATTAAAGAAGTTCAATATGGATCAGTCCAAGAAGGGGTTCTTGCCTGTATTGCCAGGTGTGAGATTGAGCACGGCTCAATGCCCGACCACGGCAGAAGATAGAGAAAAGATGAGTGTCATCCCCTATGCCTCGGCCATAGGGTCTATTATGTATGCCATGTTGTGTACCAGACCTGATGTAAACCTTGTCGTAAGTTTGGTGGGAAGGTACCAAAGTAATCCCGGCATGGAACACTGGACGGTGGTCAAGAATATCCTGAAGTACATGAAAAGGACTAAGGATATGTTTCTCGTTTATGGAGGTGACGAAGAGCTCGTCGTAAAGGGTTACGTTGATGCTAGCTTTGACACAGATCTGGATGAGTCCAAGTCACAAACCGGATACGTGTATATTTTGAATGGTGGGGCAGTCAGCTGGTGCAGTTGCAAGCAAAGCGTCATGGATGGATCTACATGTGAAGCGGAGTACATGGCAGCCTCGGAGGCAGCACATGAAGTAATCTGGATGAAGAGTTCATTACCGACCTAGGAGTTATTCCCAATGCGTGGGCGCAGATTCCTAGATTTGTGGCCCCAAAATCATCCAGAACATGGTGGGCGCCCCATACTGAACATAGCACCTAGTGAAGGCACGGTTGAGCAGGATACATTGCAACACTATTTCGTTGAGGAGTGATGGTGTGTGGAAGGGGTGTCAGCGACATCCCTAGAGTTGTGGCACCAAAACCATTCTTTTCACAGTGTACTGCCCCTGTTGGTGAAGCTTGTGAACAAAACTGAGGAGGCATTTATTTTGCCACCAAATAGGTCTCTAACGCCGAAGATTCTCTCATGATTAGACAACAAAGCTTTGTGTGGAGCAATTAAATAGCATGCGAAACAAATGTCCTTCGCGGTCCGAGAGAAAGACGTTGCCACATATTTATAGCCTCAACCACACCATCATGAAGACTGAATTAATGAGCACATAAAATATGCAAGGAGATTATTGAGGATGGCATCTTACAACATTAAATGACAACCGGAGAATAGCATGAGATCATGCCTCATAAGAGGTAACAATCGAATCAACTGATAAGAGGACCAAAGGCATAGACAGGAAAATTAACAGGGAGAGAGGGGCAAGCCGAGGTACGATTGAGGGAAGGACACTGGGCTATTGAGGGTAGTGTTGTCACCAAGTACACTATCATAACCTTGTTGATTTGCTTGTCCGTAACACTTATAATGAGGCTTGTAATTGCAAGACATGTTGGAATAAAGCCATGGTGTCAGACGAGCCGGACGCGTGGGCGAGTCGGGTGCGCAGTGGGACGTGCTGGGCGTGCGCGTCGTGGGCACGAGTGGATCGCGGGGCAACGTAGGAGTAGGGGGCGTGGGTTCGTACCCGGCTTGGGCTCCTCTATAAAGCTCGTGTTGGTCGCCATTGTAACGTGTGTTGAGTTGTGTGGAGGTAAACAGAAAACGGAGGTGTTTGTACTCCGGCAAATCTTGTGTCCACCTTGTCTCGCTAAACCGACGTGTCTCCGGTGATCACCGGCGTTGGGGGGTTCCATTTTTGCACCAACATTTGGTACCAGAGCCAGGTTCGGAGAAGCTCGCCGGCGATGGCGCTCGTCCCGTACGGCGGCGGATCGGGGAGCACGGTGTCGCAGCCTGTCCCGTTGCTCACCGGTGGCAATTACACCACTTGGGAAATCAAGGTGGAGGCCGACCTGGACGCTGCCGGGCTGTGGGAGGCGGTGGAGCCGGCGGAGGACGCGGCGGCGGCTGTGACTGCCAAGAAGGACAAGCAGGCGCGAGCGTACCTGTTCCGCGCGCTCTCTGAGGATCTTCTGCTGCAGGTTTCGTCCAAGAAAACGGCGGCGGAGGTGTGGGAGGGCCTCAAGGCGAGGTTCGTCGGGGTGGACCGAGTCCGGGCGGCGCGGCTGGGCACTCTTCGAGGGGAGTTTGAGAGGCTGCGCATGGTGGAGGGTGACACGCTGGATGGTTTCGCCGGCAAGCTCGGCGGCATGGCGGCGCGCTTCGCGGGACTCGGGTCGACGCTGGACGACGCCGCGATGGTGAAGAAGCTCCTCGACTCCGTGCCGGATCGTTTGTACGCGGCGGTGGCCGGAATCGAGCAGTTTTGCGACGTCTCCACCATGCCGTTCGAGGACGCGCTCGGTCACCTGAAGGCCTTCGACGAGCGGGTTCGGCGTCGTGGACAAGACGGCGGCGAACATGGGGGCGAGCAGCTGCTGCTGACCATGGCGCAGTGGCGGGCGCGGGAGCGGCAGCGGGGAGGAGCTCGCCACGACGACGACGGGCGGAGCGTGGCGTCGGGCAACGGCGGCGACGGGAAGCGGCGCGGCCGCTGTCACAACTGCGGGGAGCGCGGACAATTCCGACGTGTGTGTCCGCAGCGGCGCAAGGAACCGACGGCGGAGCAGGCAGAGCTGGGCATCGCCGGGATCGAGTATGAAGGACTCCTCTAGGCCATGGCCATGGCTTAGGGGGTGTGTTGGAATAAAGCCATGGCGTCAGACGAGCCGGGCGCGTGGGCGAGTCGGGTGCGCAGCGAGACGTGCTGGGCGCGTCGGGTTGCACAGCGGGACGAGCTGGGCGCGGCTGGTTCGAGCCAGGGATCGACCGTGGCGTGTGTGTGCGTGAACGTGGTGCATGGGGGTGTCCGTGCACGCACGGGTGCGTTGGGCCTGCGTTGGCGAGATGTGCGCGAGTACCTGCGGGGCGATCGGGTCAAGCTCACTGTGGACGGGGCGCGTACGGTGTGCGTCGTGGGCACGAGCGGATCGCGGGGCAGCGTAGGAGTAGGGGGCGTGGGTTCATGCCCAGCTTGGGCTCCTGTATAAAGCTCGTGTTGGTCGCCATTGTAACGTGTGCTGAGTTGTGTGGAGGTAAACAGAAAACGGAGGTGTTTGTACTCCGGCAAATCTTGTGTCCACCTTGTCTCGCTAAATCGACGTGTCTCCGGTGATCACCGGCGTCGGGAGGTTCCATTTTTGCACCAACAAGACAGTTGTCTGGTGTTTCATCCTTGTGTTTATCTGAACCAGCTTGCTCATCGTCACAAATCCACTTCCCTTTATTCTTTATTGAAGCAGGCGCCTTCCTTGCCAGGGTGAGCTTAACATTGGTCAGTAGCTGGTTCATAGACAAGGCAAACTCAATCAACTATATGAAGAAGTTTGTCAACAAGATGAGATGAACACAAAATTAAATTTGGCAATATCATTCTGACCTGCTCGAGAGCCCCAGTGCCAGGATCATATAAATGTTCACAGTAAAAGGCGTGCTGAACTACTACTAGAAGATTCGAATTTGGAAGGTCATCCTTGTTAGGTTTAATCTTGATTTCATATCTGCATGTGTTTTTGCTTTTGCAGTGCATGTAGTTCATTAGGTGAGTCGTGGGTAGGAGTCTTGGAGCAGCAAGTGTGCAAGGCGAGATGCCAGATCGTGTGAAGCGATGTAGATGGTGAGATGCCCGGTGTCGTGTGAATCGGCACGCCGCCGTGTGAAACAGCAAGCTGAAGCCAAGGCCCTGAGGAGTAGACGGGTGAGTTTGTTAGTATTGCGTGCCAGGTCTTTACGACCCTGGAGAGAATCCAGGAAGAAGATTAGCCGCATGGGTTAGTTGGTTAGTGGTGCATGGGTTAGTGCCACAAAATCGAGGCGGGTTTGCCCCGGCTGAGTGCGTGCGTATGTTTTTTTAAAGAGCGTATACTAATATCGCGGAGATACCAATTATACCCAGCCTCCGCACTAACAAAATGTCACAAACGACATCCAGGATGCACACAGCCTGGAAGCGTGCGTATGTATGTGTTTTATTTAAGAGTTGTACGCCATGTTTTCTTTGAGAAAGAGAATACGGAGAAGAGAAAATGGTCGGCTGTGTGATACAGCGGTCACCAAATAACTCTATTCTTGTTCTTCCGTGAGCTTTGAGAGGAAGCTAGAGGAAGAAGAAGAGGAGATGGCGATCAGCTCCAACAATTTGCTGTAACCTCACATTTTTCCTCTATCATCGCAACAGGCACACTAACTATATTTTCACAATAGTACACCTGGATCAAACAACAAAGAAAACTAGATTAAAGTCCAAGTGTAAAAAACATAAAGTTAGGTGGAAACACAGGCACAATATGATGGTAGTGATGCACATAAAAAAATGTGGTAAACATAAGGCAGAGTGCCAAACCTCTCTGATATCTGAAGAGTAAGCTTTATCCAATGAAATATCATTGGGCCTGTATAGCCTTCTTGCACTGACTTTTGTTGATTTCCGATTAGCTTTATGAGATCCAGCATCAGCATTGACACTCTGCAAACGACATACCATATAGGGCTTCAGGCTCACATTTCTTCCAGCCCTATAGTGACATTCTTGACGGGAGAGAAAAACTCAGGCCTGATATACAGGAAGTCATGAACATTGTATGTGACATTCTTGAGGACAAAGCTGGTCTTTGACAGTATTTTGAACTCATCACGGACCGCTTCTCGCTCCTCAAAAGAACTGCAAGCGCTGGTTCCGGCGCCCATTTTCTCATAAGGGAGGGAGAAAAAGGCACCTTTCTCAGGACAGTACAGGCTTTTGCAAATGTACTCCAATGGCAAACCCTTCTTCCTGTCCTCTGCCCTGGCCCTTTCCATCCTAATAGCTTCCAACTGCTCTTTTCTGCACTTGTGGCCCCAGGGAATCAGCTGGATATTGACACTCAATGATTCTCTCATGTCACCTACTTTGGAATCTAATCAATCATTGGTAAACAACACCTCTCGTTCATTTGCAGCATTGACGAGGACAGTGTGTGAACCATTTTGCATAACTCTACCATGGATCATATGTGTGCCATCATGTGTCTCATACTGATATACTCAACAAAACACATGATGGCTTCTCCTGAATCACTTTCCAATGTGAGTGCCCCACCAACAGCAACACTGAGATCTCCAACTCTCACACTTCTGTACAGAGCTTCTTCAGATGGTGTTTTCCCAAAGGCTTGACCTTCCCATTCTATTTCTTCACAAGCATCTGAAGATGTATTTCTAGACCTTGTTGATGGCGAGGTCCTCGAAACATGTTCCCCGTCAACTTCAATGTCTCCCTAACATCATCTTCCTCATTTTCTTCCTGTTCCTCCTCGGATACATTTTGCTCATCATTCTCATCCCCCTCCTTTGAATCCTCTGGGAAATGGGTTGCACAGTAATCACCCCATATCCTGCTGACCAACTTTGTGGTTGTCGCACGCATAGGATTTCGTTTTCATATTGGGGCCAGTTTTTGCACTTGGGTTCAGATTCTCTCACTTGAGATTTCTTCTTCATTTCTAGCTTCGTGCCCTCTTTCTTCCCTCTTCTCGACAAGGCTTGTGACGAAGGCGCACTGTCGAATGGACTCATCTGGATAATTTGCAAACTGTTGAAGGACTATCCGTCCATGCACCACAACATCTCTTTCAACATGTGTTGCATCTGTTGAAATGAATGCATGGCGCCCTCTCTCAAATTCTGCTACTCTCTTGGTAACATCAGCGAAAGAAAGTTTTGAAGCGCGAGTTTGTTCTTTCAAAATGGCGATGATACTAACGGTCAATCTTGCTGTTTTAAGGACAGCGTCACACCATGGCGCATACTGCTTCGTTGGCTGAAGTAACTTGTACTTGACATAATTGAAATTCATATGTAATTTAGAGGGAGGTTTAATATCAAGGAATCGCAAGGTTTCATGCATAAATAAAATGCAAATTTCAAAACATGATAAGATCGGAAATGCAAGGCAAGTAATTGTAACATGTGTTCATATAGTATACATAATGGATTAGAGCTGCAGGAGTACTTACCAAGCTATGTCGGTTCGAATAGATATGCAGATCATCAAGCCACCAAAATCTACAAGCCATTCCTTGATTGGACTTAAAGGAACTGGAATCCCTTGATCTTCCTGGTCAGATTTACTCGAGGAAGAAGATAACTCTGATGGCTCAGCTGTTGAACAGAAAGTACCATTATCGTCTCTCATACAACCAGACCCAAAGATAACAGTATCATTTTCAGCACTTGGTTTCATAGGGATGAGCTCCAAAGACATGAATTTGGAATCTGAATTATATAGAGCCCAATTGTTGAGTATTCTTACTCACAGCCTGCCATTTCACTGTCAAACATGTACTCATCCATTTCTATATCGCATGGTCTATAGTATGCTGGCAGTACGTAGTCATTGACAATCTCAGCTTCACTGATCTTGATGTAGGCATTTTTATTTTTCTGTGAGCTTCCACTCTTGGCACTCGTCTTCTTCATTTTCCACTCTTCCTCTTCTTGCAACAACCTTGCCAGTTTCTCCTCTTCATCCTCGTTCTCGGTCACCTGCACCTCCTTGCACCGCCCATGGTGGCGGTCAGTTCATCAAGCACCGGCAGCTGCTCGTGGACGCGGGTCTGGTCCACGCGACGCCATGTTGCAACGGGACCGAGTTCATGGGTTCTGTGGAGTCCGTGGTGTCGTTGTTAATCTGCCGTCGCAGCACATGAATCGCCAGGTGATGAGCCATTCGTGGACGTACGTCTGGTCCATGCAACACAGAGTTGCGACCGAAGTGAGTTTGTCGGTGCCAGAGGTGTCCGTGGAGTTTCCAGCAATCAGCTGCTGCAACACATGGACCGTCGGGTGTCAAGAGTGATCGTCCCCAACAACAGGGGCAGACTCCGATTTGTCGACACCATGAGTGGATCTCAATGGCTCATGTGGAGTTTGATATTTCAAGTGACGACGGAGGCAAGTTTGGTTGTGGTGAATATTGTAGATCAGATGATCGGTGTTTTGCAGGAGTACCGGCTAGCAGGCGCAACAACACATGTGGACTTCTTATTGGTGGTGCTCTTTGGGCACAAAGTCTCGACTTCCGGGGTGAAAACCCTTGGTCCGACCTTCACTGGTTGTACCTGGCAATGGCGGATCTCTATTCGTCTCCTTGTTGAAGGCATTGCTCTGAGTTCAGTTAGACTTTATTCAGGGTGAAAACCCATGATCTGTGATCAGGCGACGACTGTGTTGGTGCACGGTTTCCTTCTTGGAGGCGTCGTTCTTGAAGAACCTTTTTTGCAGTCCTTGTGTGGTCTCTGGTCGTGGTAGTTCCTCCTAGTTCACTGATCTGTTCGGCGTTTTCCTTTTCTTTTTTGTTTTGACTGTGTGCATCCTTGATCTCTCGACTAGTTCTTGACATTATGTTGTTGCAGAGGCCGGGTATAATTAATATCCGCTTGATATTAATATATTCCCATTATCGAAAATGTACGAACTCTCCGATGGATATCACAAAGTCCTTTCTTACTGTTCCATTGAAGCCATTGCTCAAATTAATGGAACAGACTACACTGACAAGCAGCTCTTCTAGGCTCAGCAAAGGGTTTTCACTGACCGATCTAGCTAGCTTCCTGTAAACTTCAACACAAATATGAGCTTTCTGGCCAAAAAGATCAAAATGAGACATGTAGCTTCTTGTGGGCTTCACACATATATAGTCAGCTAGTTCTGTTTAGAGCCAAATTACGGCAGGGCCTTCCTTATAGCCGGAAATTGCCCATCCCTTGATCCGCCAAAATCTGACACATCATATTCCCTTTTTCCTGTCCTTTTCGATATGAGCATCAAATGGCATGACAAGAGCTGTCATGGAGACACCATCACTCCGAGACATTTCAAACGGTTGCAAATTACCATCTTTACCATGCAGGATGAAATCGATGAGTTTTCTGCAGCATTGCCCATCTTCAGGTCCTGTTCTTGTCAACCTAACAGCCTCTGTTCCCTCCTTAGTTCTGATTTCCTTGGTTGTGACAAGTGAATCTTCTTTCGATAAGTCAAATGCCTTCCCACTGAAATTTGAACGGGCAACTTCTCTCTTTGGTCTCTTCCACCCAATGGCATCATGACCAATGTTGGTGGTAACATTTCTCTCCTCAATTATATTCTCATTATCGCTTTTAGGCTTTGCTGGGCGCCTCTTTGTTCCTGAAAGCGACAAAAATGTTGGACACATTTTTGATTGAAATGTTAGACACATTTTTTAACAAAAATGTTGGACACACTGAATGAACTAAATGCAGTGCAAGTATGTATGCATCAGATGAATCCCATACATAAAATATTAAAATGGCGGTTTAACTACTCATTCTTTGATCGACCCAATATGATTATGCTCTCTTACTGCACACAATGGCCTTGTAAAATATATTGTTGAATGATTAGTTAAATGCATGAGATGGCAAATGTACCAATAAATAACAATGGTGTCCTAATCCATAGTTTCATATACTACACCGCACATCCAACTTATAAAAATAATAATATTATGGCCGTGTAATTTGCTAATGTGGAGAAGTGCAATGTTTTGGAAACTATAGCGTCCCCAGGAATAAGTTTATCTAAAATTTGGGAACCAAAATAGCAAGGTAAGCATATATACCTGCAGTACCAGCAGAATGTGGAGAGTTCGACATAATTCCCCTGTAAAGTTTAGAATCAAGTAGATGTGTCAGTTAGAAGTTTAGATCAATATAGCAACCAAATTACATAATCAAGAGTTTAGTGGTTACACTGCAAAGCAACAATTCGGTAACACATTTTCAAACAAGGACATATATGGCTGACCTAGACAAGGTGAAGATATAGCGGGGGATCTGGCGGGGTGGCGGATCTAGCGAGCACAGCGCTCGCGACGACAGATCTAGTCGGCTCATGGCGACGCAACCAGCAGGCGTGCGTGAGGCGGTGGAGGTGGAACACCGCTGCTGCGCCGCTGGCTGGTGCATTCGGTTTTTTTATTTTATAAAATTATACCAGTGGACGGTGAATATTGGCGTCCGCCATTGGTAGTGTGTGCGGTTAGTGCTGTCCGCGGTCATTACTAGTGGCAGGCGCTAGGTAATGTCCGCCACTTCTATGGCTTTACAACTAGAATGCCCTGCTAGCGGTGACGGGAGGTCAGTGGCGGGTTGCCCTGAGAGCCCGCCACTGCTGGGCTTTTGGCGCATGCCACTAGTAGCCATTCCTGAAGTAGTGTGGCTCAGGAACAGACGAACTATATGCTATAGTGGTCTCCAGAGACACTGTAGTAGACGGCGGCGACCAGCTCAACGCAGTGGAGCTCCTAGTGGCGGTGGCTACCATTGGGGACGACAGAGTCGATGGCTGGGGCTCGCCGAAGTTGGGTGCGGCGCTGGGTTTCCTTGGGTGCGGATGCGTCACTCCATTGTGTGCTCTCCTGGTCGTGCAAAAGGGTTAAACCGGCGCAGTGGTGCACGAACGACAAGGTGGCATGGTCGAACTCGTGCTTACCTCGCCGGGGACAATGGCGTGACAGTGGTGGGGTTCGGTCGACGAACTCGAGGTTCCAGGATGATCCAGTCACGTGGTGGTTGTCTAGTAGGTACACACGGGTGCACACTTGCATTGGTGGTAGTGCCATAGTATGTGGGGGCACGAGCTTGCCGGAATTTGGCCGGCGTTGGAGATGACAGAGGTGTAGATGGTGTGTAGTTTTGGCAACAGTCTGGTGGTGATGTGGCGCACTAAGTGGGGCAAAAATGGAGAGGGCTATCAGGGTTATTTATCGGGCATGCACGGGAGGTGGAGAACATACGTGTGTGGTCATGCGTGCGAGGTCGTGGGTGCGGGCCTTGCGGTTGGAGGTTGACCAAGATGGAGCCTATAGGTGGGCCCCGTCGGTCAGCAAGAGAGGGAGAGGGAGAGAGAGAGAGAGAGAGACAGAGAGAGAGTTGCGGGTGCGTACTGGCCGTTGGATCTTGATACACCACCTCAAGGACTCAGAGCCAAGACCCAATAAGGATCACTAACGATTAGATTTTGTTATGCACTATGGGGCAATTGTGGAGAAGTCTCAGAGTAAGTAATATATTATGTTACACAATAATAGCAAAAAATAGAAAAAAACATTGCAGTGTGGCGAGCATAATCTAGGGCCCGCCACTGGTACCGCTTGCGTTCTGATTGGCCAATCCAATATCCCAGGAATTTATGAGGTGGCTATCATCCAGCCATCCACGCCCAACATGAACGCACAGATCGTCACCGTCAATCCCTTCTCTTATCTCTCCCTTATCCTCTCTCTCTCTCTCAATCCCTTTGATTTACTTGACCTCCGGCATGTCTCTTCCCATGGACGTCTACAAGCGTTCAGCATCTACAAGCAATAGAGTTTGACGCCACCTCTCCCGCGGAGTTTCTTCCTACCAGCGAGGGCGGCGACGAGTGTAGCGGGCGTGGCAGATCCGATGGACGAGACGACGAATGCGGCGGGGTGGCAGATCCAGCGAGTTAATTACACGGGCCAGTGGATCCAACGAGTTTGCGCGGGGCGGCAGATCCAGCGTGTGCGATGACAGATCCAGCGGGCACGACGGGGGATCTAGCGGGGTGGTGGATCTAGCGGGCGCATCGCTCGTGGCGACAGATCTAGTCGGCTCGTGGCGGCGAAATAGTAGGCGTGCATGCGCGGTAGATCCAGCGTGCGCGGGGTGGACAACCGCTGCTGCGCGGCCGGCTGGCACATTCGTTTTTTTATTTTATAGAATTATACCTGTGGTGGGTGAATATTGACGCCTGCCATTGGTAGTGTGTGTCGTCAATGGTCATTACTAGTGGCGGGTGCTAGGTAATATCCGCCACTTCTAGGTCTTTACCACTGGAATGCCATGTTAGTGGTGGCGGGAGGTCAGTGGCGGGTGGCCCTGAGAGCCTTGCCCACCACTGCTAGGCATTTGGTGCACGCCACTGCTAGCCATTCTTGCAGAAGTGTGGCTCAGGAACAGACGAAATCCATGCTACAGTGGTCTCCGAAGACACTGGAGTAGACAGCGGTGAGCAGCTCAACGCGGTGGAGCTCCTAGTGGCGGCAGCTACTCTTGGGGATGATGCAGTCGACGGCTGGGGCTCGCCGGAGTTGGGCGTGGTGGCGGGTTTCCTTGGGTGCGGATGCATTGCTGGATTGTGTGCTCTCCCGGTCATGCTAAAGGGTTAAACTGATGCGGTGGTGCAAGACGATGCCAAGATTTGAATTAGGAAAGTCATCCTTTGGAATAACCTCACATTTTCTCTCTATTATCGCAACAGGCACACTCACTATATCTTGGATGTAGTATACCTAGATTGGAACAAAAAAATACATATTAAAGATGACATGTATAAAACAAAAACGGTGGAATCAAAAATTTGTTGATTCTAGATTAGCTTTCTTAGATCCAGCAGGAGCAGCATTGATACACTGCAAATGGCATACCACATAGGGCTTCAGGCCCACATTTCTTCCAGCCCTATAGGTCACATGCCTCTCGAGGGGAGAGAAAAACTTAGGCCGGATATATCTTGAGGACAAATCTAGTCTCTGATAGCATTTTGAATTCATCACCAACCACTTCTCGCTCCTCGCAAGAACTACAAGTGCCAGTTCCATTACCCATTTTCTCGTAAGGGAGGGAGAAAAAGGCTCCTTTCTCTGGGCAATATAAGCTCTTGCAAATATACTCTACCAGCAAAACTCTTTTCTTCCTATCCTCTGCCTTGTCGCTCTCCATCCTAATAGCTTCTAACTACTCTTTTCTACACTTTGTCCCCTAGGAATCAGCTAGAAGTTGACATTCACTGATTCTTTGATGTCACCGACTTTGAATTCCAAATAGTCATTGGTAAAGAATGTTGGAAATATGTCCTAGAGGCAATAATAAAATGGCTATTATTATATTTCCTTGTTCATGATAATTGTCTATTGTTCATGCTATAATTGTGTTATTGGGAAATCGTAATACATGTGTGAATACATAGACCACAACATGTCCCTAGTGAGCCTCTAGTTGACTAGCTCATTGATCAATAGATGGTTACAGTTTCCTAACCACACTACTAGGAAAAGGCCTACTAATGGCACACCAGTTTTGCCTACTAATGGCGCATCACTGGTGCGCCATTAGTATCACGCCACTAGTATTTATTACTAATGGCGCACCACTGGTGCGCCATTAGTATCTGGTATACTAATGGCGCACCACCCAGTGCGCCATTAGTATATAACACCATGCGCCATTAGTATACCTCCCAGGGGCCATATTTAACCATGTGCTTTGGCACACTAATGGCGCACTGCGGATGGATGTGCCATTAGTATACTTGGCATACTAATGACGCACTCTATAGTGATGCGCCATTAGTATGAATATTAGGGTTTTTTTACTTTTCTGATTTTTGCACAGGTTACAAAATATATTATTTGACAGAATATAGACAGTAGCACACAACAACAGTAGATTCATCGAATACAATAGAAGATTAGTCTCCGAATACAATTCATCATATTAGTCTCCGAATTCAAAAGACCAAACACAGATAAAACATTACAAGTCTCGAGACCGCGAGTATCGAGTTTGTCGGAAGTAATACTAATCCTAACAAGTCCTACTAATCATCATCATACAACTTCTACTCGTTATTAATAACAAGTCATACGATCATCATCTTGATAGTCATCGAACCAACCCTACTTAATTGTTCTTAGCACATGATCATCTCAGTATTAGGCAGGACCTAAATACCCTATTTAAGCTAAAATAGCATAAAATAATATAGACCCTGACTCTCCATTATGGAGAATGGAGAACATCATGTCTCCAATTCTTGCGCTTCGCTTCCTTTTGCTTCCAAGAACCTCCTTACGACTGTCCATACATTTTTTCTATCCATTGATTTTCATGTCTCCACTTTTTCTAGAAATCTCGTATGGACAGTTGAGATTCGTAGGATGACCTGGCTGTATGTTCAAAATATTAATACTACCTTTCTTATACATCAAATGAGGCACACAATTCTCTGGGATTATCTGTTGAAAAACATAGTAATAACTTCATAGTTAGCAATGATGTACTAGTTTTAGAAGTATGCAAAAGATGCACGGATGTCGTAATAGTAAAAATCTTACCAGGGTATCTCCATGGTAGTTACCGTAGTTGAACACATGCACTAGTGGCACGTATTTACCATAATGTTATGGAGTTTGATTGTGGATATTGTAATTCTCAATGTCAGTACAAAATCCGACCAGATGATTTTTCTCCTTGTAAGTTGTTAATTCGGAGCCATCGGTGTAGTGGGTTTTGTCTACCATCTCCCGCACATTCTTTGAACAATAAAAATAAGTTGTCAATGGAAATAATTTGTCAACTATTTTGAAATAAACAATATAAATTAGTTAATAATTAATTATGTTTGAGAAACTCACATAGCGGTAGAACTGGAGGCGTATCAACAAGGACCCAAATGTCCATATTGTCTTGGTTGATGTCAGGATTACCAAGATCCATGGTGATAAGCATACCCTCATCAAAACCATACATCTTGCAAAATGCTTCCCAATTTTTGCAACCAAAATGGGTTACGCTCTCAGAATTATATAGATTTACTTCAAAGTCCACATCGTGATGAGTCCTTAGGTGAATTTTCTTTGTTTCAGAAATTTCATGGTCTTCAAAATCCATCCTCTCAAAGACATAGCGTCTTGCATGGCGTGGGATAAGCTATACTCGACTTGTAAAAGATGAAAATTACATGTTGAAATAGTTGAAGTCATGCTTAATTATGAAAATAACACTTGTCGTCGTTGTGTACCGTTTCAACTTCGAAGGTCTCCTCGAGCTTAATGCTGAAGCACCGATCATCGTCTAGGTGAGGCATGTTGCACAGACCTCGATTGTCGTGGCACCAGTCGCACTCCCCCGGGAGACTTTCGTCGTTCGATGACGACATATCCTACGTTCATATTCAAAACTTCATCATTTAGGGTTTGTCGACACCGAGGCATCCTAAAAGCTAAGCTTTTATCATTTA
Organism: Triticum dicoccoides; assembly: GCF_002162155.2. Lineage (NCBI taxonomy): Eukaryota > Viridiplantae > Streptophyta > Magnoliopsida > Poales > Poaceae > Triticum > Triticum dicoccoides. The sequence continues at coordinate 629,687,279 of NC_041388.1, read as the reverse complement.
GGGTTTGTCGACGCCGAGGCACCCTAAAAGCCTAAGCTTTCATCATTTAGGTTCTTATCGATACCGAGGCACCCTATAAGCCAAGGTTTTATCATTTAGGGTTTTTGTCGACGTCGAGGCACCCTAAAAGCCTAAGCTTTCATCATTTAGGTTCTTATCGACATCGAGGCACCCTAAAAGCCAAGGTTTTATCATTTAGGGTTTGTCGACGCCAAGGCACCCTAAAAGCCTAAGCTTTCATCATTTAGGTTCTTATCGACACCGAGGCACCCTAAAACCTATGGTTTAATGCAGCAAGAATAAAGGGGCAGTTGATCCTACTTAATTAAGTACTAAGATACCCCGGCCCATGCATTAGTCACAAGTACCCCATATGTCCTATTTTTAGCAAATTCATGCTAAAATTCACGGGAAATTTCAGCATGACCTTTGCTGAAAATAGGACATATGGAGTACCCGAATTTGCCGGAACAGAAGTTAATCGACATTCCAGCAAACTCAAGGGCCTCTCGGGGTACCTGCAAATTCATCACGACACGATGGTCGGAGACAAAACCCAGCAAACTAGCAAAGTTACTGACGTGTTTACAGAAATTGTTTTCTATAAAAGATGATCATCATCTTTACCAGTCTTTCTCAATGTGATCACAAGTAATTCAGAGGTATCACAAGTAATTCCCTGTCCATTTGTCCCTCCCCAACTAGATACTAGAGTAGCACTGTTGATGCCTTGTTATTGCTGAACTTTATGACAGTATATACAACAACTTATCCTAAATGTGGCTAGAACTGCAGATTTACAAATTAAAGGACACAAATTCAAGCAAGCTTCCTGAACAATACCCTGACAGAAAACATAGGACAAGCAATGAATTTCTATAACCAGTAAGAACAAGGGGATGATTTTAGCAAGTTAAGTGCAGCTCTAGCACCCTGTGCATGAAATGTATCATGTATCAAACCATCAATTAACTGCTGAACCTAATTGGCTACTACTCCCTAATGCACTCCAGGATGTCAAAGTATAGCACAGGAGCAACGATATTAAACCTAGTAGCACTACTGAACCTAATTGAACCTAGGCAATACTCCAAATGAATGATGGACCATGCATGTTCTATCTCACTACTAAACCCCAAGAGAAAATTTCAGTAACAAATGGAGTAACAGATTAACAAATTACAATACACAAGAACTAAATTTGGTTAACTAAATGCATTAGCTACTGAGTTGTCCAGATTAACAAACTACGGTGCACAAATCGCATGTCATCATCAGTAACAAAATTCAAATTAACAGATTACTTCCACATGTCAATTTTAGAAGAAAAGGAACGAATTACTAGCATTGCATCTCTACTGAACTGAACATGTGGCAAATGACAAATGCTGTCTGATGTTGAACAAATGGCATGAAAGACATTGTCTGTCTAAACCTAGGAACACATTCATTACTGTCTGTCTATCTAAACCTAATTGAACCTAGGCATTACTGTCTGTCTAAACCTGGTGCACAAACCTAATTGAACCTAATTGAACCTATGAACAAATGGCACAACTGAACCTAATTGAACCTAGGCATTACTGTCTGTCTAAACCTAGTGCACAAACCTGAAGTGTTGAGACACAAGACACGGTCGAGGGTAGCTAGGGAGGGATGGAATGGGGAGGAAGGGTGGAGAGGGAGGAAGGAGGAAGGAGGAGAGGTACCTGGGCGGGCGCGGCCGGTCGCCCGAGGGGTCGGGGTCGGGGTTGGGGTCGGGGTCGGTGGCGGCAGTGGCGTCGAATGGATGGCTCGAGGGCGTCCGAGCTCGTCCGGGTCCTCGTAGTCGAAGAGGAAGACGGCGAGGGGCCGACGCGGGGAGGCTGTCGGCGACGGCGAGGTCGTGGAGGCGTCGGCGATGGCGGAGCTGCAGTGGTGGGTAGCGCGGGGGCGGCGGTGGGTCGGGGCAGCGCGCGGGGGGGGAGGCTGGATTTGGCGAGAGGGAAGGACGAAGGGGTCGGGCGAGTTGGAGCTAGGGGAAGATTACTAATGGCGCACCCCCGAGCGGTGCGCCATTAGAATGTTTTTTTATTTTTTATTAGAATGTTTTTATTATTTTTATACTAATGGCGCATCGTGGCACAATGCGCCATTACTAGTTTAAACTAGTAATGGCGCACTATGCAACGGTGCGCCATTAGTAGTTTTGCAAAAAAGTAAAAAAAATACAGTAGTGGCGCACTCTATGGATGGTGCACCATTAGTAGTTCTAACTACTAATGGCGCACTCTGCCCGGATGCGCCATTAGTATGTTTGATAAAATGAAAAAAACATTTTGTTACTAGTGACGCACCGTGTGCCTGGTGCGCCATTAGTGTCTTCCACACTAATGGCGCATCTCCACATGGTGCGCCATTAGTATATACTAATGGCGCACCACATGTCTAGTGCGCCATTAGTGTCATTTCCATCTATAGCCCTTTTTCTAGTAGTGCCATGGACATAGGATGTCATTGATAATGAGATCACATCATTAGGATAATGATGTGATGGACAAGACCCAATCCTAAGCATAGCACAAGATCATGTAGTTCATCTGCTAAAGCTTTTCTAATGTCGAGTATCCTTTCCTTAGACCATGAAATTGTGAAACTCCCGGATACCGTAAGGGTACTTTGGGTGTGCCAAACGTCAGAACGTAACTGGGTGGCTATAAAGGTACACTACGAGTATCCCCGAAAGTATCTGTTGGGTTGGCATGAATCGAGACTGGGATTTGTCACTCCGTATGACCGAGAGGTATCTCTGGGCCCACTCGGTAGGACATCATCATAATGAGCTCAATGTGATCAAGGAGTTGTTCACGGGATGATGTATTACGGGAACGAGTAAAGAGACTTGTTGTAACGAGATTGAACAAGGTATCGGTATACCGACGATCGAATCTCGGGGAAGTATCGTACCGATAGACAAAGGGAATTGTATACGGGATTGATTGAATCCTCGACATCGTGGTTCATCCGATGAGATTATCATGGAGCATGTGGGAGCCAACATGGGTATCCAGATCCCGCTGTTGGTTATTGACCGGAGAGTTGTCTCGGTCATGTCTACGTGTCTCCCGAACCCGTAGGGTCTACACACTTAAGGTTCGGTGACGCTAGAGTTGTAGAGATATTGGTATGCGGTTAACCGAAAGTTGTTCGGAGTCCTGGATGAGATCCTGGACATCACGAGGAGTTCCGGAATGGTCCGGAGGTAAATATTTATATATAGGAAGTCCAGTTTCGGCCACCGGGAGAGTTTTGGGGGTCACTGATATTGTACCGGGACCACCAGAAGGGTCCCGGGGGTCCACCGGGTGGGGCCACCTATCCCGGAGGGCCCCATGGGCTGAAGAGGTATGGGAACCAGCCCCTGGTGGGCTGGTGCACCCTACCCAAGGGCCCAAGGCTCCTAGGGTTGGAAACCCTAGGGGGCCGTTGCCCCCTAAGGGGGCATGGGCCCCTTGGTTGGAAACCCTAATGGGGCCGTTGCCCCCCGAGGGGCCGCCCCCCCCCCCCTCTAGACGGGATCTCCAAGGGGGCATGCCCCCCTAGCCCCTATATATAGTGGAGGGGAGGGAGGGCAGCCGCACCCTAAGCCCTGACGCTTCCCTCTCCCTCCCGTGACACCTATTTCTCCTCCAGTAGCGCTTGGCGAAGCCTTGCTGGAATCCCGCTGCTTCCACCACCACGCTGTCGTGCTGCTAGATCTCCATCAACTTCTCCTCCCCCCTTGCTAGATCAAGAAGGAGGAGACGTCTCCGCTCCGTACGTGTGTTGAACGCGGAGGTGTCGTCCGTACGGCGCTAGGATCATCAGTGATTTGGATCACGACGAGTACGACTCCATCAACCCCGTTCTCTTGAATGCTTCCGCTCGCGATCTAAAAGGGTATGCAGATGCACTCCTCTCTCTCTCGTTGCTAGATGACTCCATAGATTGATCTTGGTGATGCGTAGAAAATTTTAAATTTCTGCTACAATCCCCAACAGTGGCATCATGAGCTAGGTCTATGCGTAGTTTCTATGCATGAGTAGAACACAAGTTGTTGTGGGCGTCAATTTTGTCAATTTACTTGTCGTTACTAGTCTTATCTTGATTCGGCGGCATCGTGGGATGAAGCGGCCCGGACCGACCTTACACGTACACTTACGTGAGACAGGTTCCACCGACTGACATGCACTAGTTGCATAAGGTGGCTAGCGGGTGTCTGTCTCTCCCACTTTAGTCGGATCAGATTCGATGAAAAGGGTCCTTTTGAAGGGTAAATAGAAATTGGCATATCACGTTGTGGTTTTGGCGTAGGTAAGAAATGTTCTTGCTAGAAACCTATAGCAGCCACGTAAAAATTTGCAACAACAATTAGAGGACGTCTAACTTGTTCTTGCAGCATATGCCGTGTGATGTGATATGGCCACAAGGATGTGATGAATCATATATGTGATGTATGAGATTGATCATGTTCTTGTAATAGGAATCACGACTTGCATGTCGATGAGTATGACAACCGACAGGAGCCATAGGAGTTGTCTTAATTTATTGTATGACCTGCGTGTCAATGAAAATGCCATGTAATTACTTTACTTTATTGCTAACCGTTAGCTATAGTAGTAGAAGTAATAGTTGGCGAGACAACTTCATGAAGACATGATGATGGAGATCATGATGATGGAGATCATGGTGTCATGCCGGTGACGATGATGATCATGGCGCCCCGAAGATGGAGATCAAAAGGAGCAAAATGATATTGGCCATATCATGTCACTGTTTGATTGCATGTGATGTTTATCATGTTTTTACATCTTATTTGCTTAGAACGACGGTAGCATAAATAAGATGATCCCTCATTAAAATATAAAGAATTGTGTTCCCCCTAACTATTCACCGTTGCTAAGGTCCGTTGTTCCGAAGCACCACGTGATGATCGGGTGTGATAGGTTCTAACGTTCGCATACAACGGGTGTAAGCCAGATTTACACACGCAATACACTTAGGTTGACTTGACGAGCCTAGCATGTACAGACATGGCCTTGGAACACGGAAGACCAAAAGGTCGAACATGAGTCGTATAGAAGATACGATCAACATGAAGATGTTCACCGATGATGACTAGTCCGTCTCACGTGATGATCGGACACGGCCTAGTTGACTCAGATCATGTATCACTTAGAGGACTAGAGGGATGTCTATCTGAGTGGGAGTTCATTAAATAATTTGATTAGATGAACTTAATTATCATGAACATAGTCTAAAACTTTGCAATATGTCTTGTAGATCAAATGGCACATGCTAATGTTGCCCTCAACTTCAACGCGTTCCTAGAGAAAACCAAGCTGAAAGACGATGGTAGCAACTACACGGACTGGGTCCGTAACCTGAGGATTATCCTCATAGCTGCCAAGAAAGCATATGTCCTTGAAGCACCGCTAGGAGATGCACCTGTTTTCCCAGCAACTCAAGACGTTATGAATGCCTGGCAGTCGCGTAGTGATGATTACTTCCTGGTTCAGTGCAGCATGCTTTACATCTTAGAACCGGGGCTCCAAAAGCGTTTTGAGCAGCACGGAGCATATGAGATGTTCCAAGAGCTGAAAATGGTTTTCCAAGCTCATGCTCGGGTCGAGAGATATGAAGTCTCCAACAAGTTCTACAGTTGTAAGATGGAGGAGAATAGTTCTATCAGTGAGCACATACTCAAAATGTCTGGGTTGCACAACCGCTTATCTCAGCTGGGAGTTAATCTCCCAGATGATGCAGTCGTTTACAGAATCCTTCAGTCGCTCCCACCTAGCTACAAGAGCTTTGTGATGAACTTCAATTTGCAGGGGATGGAAAAGACCATTCCTAAGGTATATTCAATGCTGAAATCAGCGGACGTGGAGATCAAAAAGGAACATCACGTGTTGATGGTGAATAAAACCACTAAGTTCAAGAAAGGCAAGGGTAAGAAGAACTTCAAGAAGGACGGCAAGGGAGTTGCCATGCCCGGTAAGCCAGTTGCCGGGAAGAAGCCAAAGCATGGACCCAAGCCTGAGACTGAGTGCTTTTATTGCAAGGGAAACGGTCACTGGAAGCGGAACTGCCCCAAGTACTTAGCGGATAAGAAGGCCGGCAATACCAAAGGTATATGTGATATACATGTTATTGATGTGTACCTAACCAGCGCTCGTAGTAGCTCCTGGTTATTTCATACCGGCGCAATTGCTCATATTTGTAACTCAAAATAGGAGCTGCGGAATAAGCGGAGACTGGCGAAGGACGAGATGACGATGCGCGTCGGGAATGGTTCCAAGGTCGATGTGATCGCCGTCGGCACGCTACCTCTACATTTACCTATGGGATTAGTTTTAAACCTCAATAATTGTTATTTACTACCAGCTTTGAGCATGAACATTGTATCTAGATCTCGTTTAATGTGAGATGGCTACTCATTTAAATCTGAGAATAATGGTTGTTCTATTTATATGAGAGACATGTTTTATGCTCATGCCCCGCTAGTTAATGGTTTATTCTTATTTAATCTCGAGCGTGATGTTACACATATTGATAGTGTGGATGCCAAAAGATGTAAGGTTGATAATGATAGTCCCACATACTTGTGGCACTGCGGCCTTGGTCACATTGGTGTCAAACGCATGAAGAAACTCCATGCGGATGGACTTTTGGAGTCTCTTGATTATGAATCATTTGACACGTGCGAACCATGCCTCTTGGGCAAAATGACCAAGACTCCGTTCTCCGAAACAATGGAGCGAGCAACCAACTTATTGGAAATCATACATACTGATGTGTGCGGTCCAATGAGTGTTGAGCCTCGTGGTGGTTATCGTTATGTCCTCACCCTCACTGATTACTTAAGTAGATATGGGTATGTCTACTTGATGAAACACAAGTCTGAGACCTTTGAAAAGTTCAAGGAATTTCAGAGTGAGGTTAAGGATCAACGTGACAGGAAAATAAAGTTCTTACGATCAGATCGTGGAGGGGAATATTTGAGTCACGAATTTGGCACGCACTTAAGGAAATGTGGAATTGTTTCACAACTCACGCCGCCTGGAACACCTCAGCGTAATGGTGTGTCTGAACATCGTAATCCCACTCTATTGGATATGGTGCGATCTATGATGTCTCTGACCGATCTACCGCTATTATTTTGGGGTTATGCTATAGAGACTGCCGCATTCACTTTAAATAGGGCTCCGTCAAAATCCGTTGAGACGACAACATATGAATTGTGGTTTGGGAAGAAACCTATGCTATCGTTTCTGAAAGTTTGGGGATGTGATGCTTATGTCAAGAAACTTCAACCTGAAAATCTCGAACCCAAATCCGAAAAATGCGTCTTCATAGGATACCCTAAGGAAACTATTGGGTATACCTTCTACCTCAGATCCGAATGCAAGATCTTTGTTGCCAAGAATGGATCCTTTCTAGAGAAAGAGTTTCTCTCAAAAGAAGTAAGTGGGAGAAAAGTAGAACTTGATGAAGTATTGCCTCTTGAACTGGAGAGTAGCGCAACTCAAGAAAATGTTTCTGTGGTGCTTGCACCGACTAGAGAGGAAGTTAATGATGATGATCATGAAACTTCAGATCAAGTTGCTACTGAACTTCGTAGGTCCACAAGGACACGTTCCGCACCAGAGTGGTACGGCAAACCTGTCCTGGCAATCATGTTGTTAGACAATGGTGAACCTTCGAACTATGAAGAAGCGATGGCGGGTCCAAATTCCGACAAATGGCTTGAAGCCATGAAATCCGAGATAGGACCCATGTATGAAAATGAAGTATGGACTTTGACAGACTTGCCCAATGATCGGCGAGCCATAGAAAATAAATGGATCTTTAAGAAGAAGATAGACGCGGATGGTAATGTAACCATCTATAAGGCTCGGCTTGTCGCTAAGGGTTATCGGCAAGTTCAAGGGGTTGACTATGATGAGACCTTCTCACCCGTAGCGAAGCTGAAGTCTGTCCAAATCATGTTAGCAATTGCCGCATTCTATGATTATGAGATATGGCAAATGGATGTCAAAACAGCATTCCTTAATGGTTTCCTTAAGGAAGAATTGTATATGATGCAGCCGGAAGGTTTTGTCGATCCTAAGAATGCTGACAAGGTATGCAAGCTCCAATGCTCGATCTATGGGCTGGTGCAAGCATCTCGGAGTTGGAACATTCGTTTTGATGAGATGATCAAAGCGTTTGGGTTTATGCAGATTTATGGAGAAGCCTGTGTTTACAAGAAAGTGAGTGGGAGCTCTGTATCCTTTCTCATATAATATGTGGATGACATACTATTGATGGGAAATGATATAGAACTCTTGGAAAGCATAAAGGCCTACTTGAATAAGTGTTTTTCATTGAAGGACCTTGGAGAAGCTGCTTACATATTAGGCATCAAGATCTATAGAGATAGATCGAGACGCCTCATTGGTCTTTCACAAAGCACGTACCTTGACAAGATATTGAAGAAGTTCAATATGGATCAGTCCAAGAAGGGGTTCTTGCCTGTATTGCCAGGTGTGAGATTGAGCACGGCTCAATGCCCGACCACAGCAGAAGATAGAGAAAAGATGAGTTTCATCCCCTATGCCTCGGCCATAGGGTCTATTATGTATGCCATGCTGTGTACCAGACCTGATGTAAACCTTGTCGTAAGTTTGGTGGGAAGGTACCAAAGTAATCCCGGCATGGAACACTGAACGGTGGTCAAGAATATCCTGAAGTACATGAAAAGGACTAAGGATATGTTTCTCGTTTATGGAGGTGACGAAGAGCTCGTCGTAAAGGGTTACGTTGATGCTAGCTTTGACACAGATCTGGATGACTCCAAGTCACAAACCGGATATGTGTATATTTTGAATGGTGGGGCAGTCAGCTGGTACAGTTGCAAGCAAAGCGTCATGGATGGATCTACATGTGAAGCGGAGTACATGGCAGCCTCGGAGGCAGCACATGAAGTAATCTGGATGAAGAGTTCATTACCGACCTAGGAGTTATTCCCAATGCGTCGGGCCCGATGACTCTCTTCTGTGACAACACTGAAGCTATTGACCTTGCCAAGGAGCCCAGGTTTCACAAGAAGACCAGACATATCAAGCGTCGCTTCAACTCCATTCGTGAAAATGTTCAAGATGGAGACATAGAGATTTGTAAAGTGCATACGGACCTGAATGTCGCAGATCCGTTAACCTCTTCCACGTGCAAAGCATGATTAACACCAGAACTCTATGGGTGTTCGATTCATCACAATGTAACTAGGTTATTGACTCTAGTGCAAGTGGGAGACTATTGGAAGTATGCCCTAGAGGCAATAATAAAATGGTTATTATTATATTTCCTTGTTCATGATAATTGACTATTGTTCATGCTATAATTGTGTTATCCGAAAATCGTAATACATGTGTGAATACATAGACCACAACATGTCCCTAGTGAGCCTCTAGTTGACTAGCTCGTTGATCACTAGATGGTTACGGTTTCCTAACCATGGACATAGGATGTCATTGATAACGGGATCACATCATTAGGATAATGATGTGATGGACAAGACCCAATCCTAAGCATAGCACAAGATCGTGTAGTTCGTCTGCTAAAGCTTTTCTAATGTCGAGTATCCTTTCCTTAGACCATGAGATTGTGCAACTCCCGGATACCGTAAGGGTACTTTGGTGTGCCAAACGTCACAACATAATTGGGTGGCTATAAAGGTACACTACAGGTATCCCAGAAAGTATCTGTTGGGTTGGCACGAATCGAGACTGGGATTTGTCACTCTGTATGACGGAGAGGTATCTTTGGGCCCACTTAGTAGGACATCATCATAATGAGCTCAATGTGATCAAGGAGTTGTTCACGGGATGATGTGTTACGGGAACGACTAAAGAGACTTGCCGTAACAAGATTGAACAAGGTATCGGTATACCGACGATCGAATTTCGGGCAAGTATCGTACTGATAGACAAAGGGAATTGTATACGGGATTGATTGAATCCTCAACATCGTGGTTCATCCGATGAGATTATCATGGAGCATGTGGGAGCCAACATGGGTATCCAGATCCCGCTGTTGGTTATTGACCGGAGAGTTGTCTCGGTCATGTCTATGTGTCTCCCGAACCCGTAGGGTCTACACACTTAAGGTTCGGTGACGCTAGAGTTGTAGAGATATTAGTATGCGGTTAACCGAAAGTTGTTCGGAGTCCCGGATGAGATCTCGGACGTCACGAGGAGTTCCAAAATGGTCCGGAGGTAAAGATTTATATATAGGAAGTCTAGTTTCGGCCACCGGGAGAGTTTCGGGGGTCACCGATATTGTACCGGGACCACCGGAAAGGTCCCGGGGGTCCACCGGGTGGGGCCACCTATCTCGGAGGGCCCCATGGGCTGAAGTGGCGTGGGAACCAGCCCCTGGTGGGCTGGTGCACCCCACCCAAGGGCCCAAGGCGCTTAGGGTTGGAAACCCTTGGGGGGCGTTGCCCCCCTCGGGGCCACCTATCTCGGAGGGCCCCATGGGCTGAAGTGGCGTGGGAATCGTCCCCTAGTGGGCTGGTGCACCCCACCCAAGGGCCCAAGGCGCCTAGGGTTGGAAACCCTAGGGGGCCATTGCCCCCCGAGGGGGCATGCGCCCCCTGGTTGGAAACCCTGAGGGGGCCATTGCCCCCCGAGGGCCCCCCCCTCTAGATGGGATCTCCAAGGGGGCATGCGCCCCCCTAGCCCCTATATATAGTGGAGGGGAGGGAGGGCAGCCGCACCCTAAGCCCTGGCGCCTCCCTCTCCCTCCCGTGACACATCTTTCTCCTCCAGTAGCGCTTGGCGAAGCCCTGCTGGAATCTCGCTGCTTCCACCACCACGCCGTCGTGCTGCTGGATCTCCATCAACTTCTCCTCCACCCTTGCTGGATCAAGAAGGAAGAGACATCTCCGCTCCGTACGTGTGTTGAACGCGGAGGTGCCGTCCGTTCGGCGCTAGGATCGTCGGTGATTTGGATCACGACGAGTACGACTCCATCAACCCCGTTCTCTTGAACGCTTCCGCTCGTGATCTATAAGGGTATGTAGATGCACTCCTCTCTCTCTCTTGTTGCTAGATGACTCCATAGATTGATCTTGGTGATGCATAGAAAATTTTAAATTTCTGCTACAATCCCCAACAATGAACACCTCCCTTTCATTTGCGGCGTTGCCAAGAACAACATGTGAAACATTTTGTAGAACTCTTCCATGAATCATTTGTGTGCCATCATGTGTCTCATACATATACTCAATAAAGCACATACTGTCTTCTCTTGAATCTTCTAATTTGAGTGTCCCACCAATAGTAACACTGAGATCTCCAACTCTAACACTTTTGTTTAAAGCTTCTCCAGATGGTGTATTTCTAACTATTTGACATTCACATTCGATTACTTGACTAGCATCTGATGATGGATTCCTAGACCATGTTGATGGCGAGGTCATCAAAACATGTACCTCGTCAACTTCAACCTCCCCTTCAACATCATCTTCTTCATTTTGTTCTTCTTCCTCCACAATTTCCTTCGGCTCATCATTTTCGTCTCCCTCAGTTGAGTCTTCCGGAAAATGGGTTGCATATGAACCACCCCATATCCTTCTGATCAACTTTGTGGTTGTCGCACGCATAAGTGTTTGTTTTGATATTAGGGCCTGATACGTCTCCAACGTATCTATAATTTATGAAGTATTCATGTCATGTTTACAATAATTTTATATGGTTTTGGTATGATTTGGATGGAACTAACCTGGACTGGCGTTGTTTTCAGCAGAACTATCATGGTGTTGTTTTTTGTCCAGAAATAAAAGTTCTCCAAATGCAACGAAACTTTTTGATGGTTTTTTGGAGCAAAAGAGGCACTAGAAGCTTCGTGGTAGGGCCAGCAGAGCCACGAGGTGGGCATAACCCACCAGGGTGCGCCAACCCCCCCCCCCCACCCCTAGGCACAACCTGGTGTCTTGTGGGCCCCTCATGGCCCATCTTCGCGTGATTATAACGCTGAAAAATCCTATAAATATGGAAACCCCCAGAAATAACCCTAGTTCAGAAGTTCCGCCACCGCAAGTCTCTATTGCCACGAAAAACCAATCTAGACCCATTTCAGCACCCTACCGGAGGGGGAAATCATCACTGGTGGCCATCTTCATCATCTCTATGGCCACCATGATGGGGGAGTAGTCCACCCTCGGGGCTGAGGGTTTGTACCAGTAGCTATGTGTTTAATCTCTCTCTCTCTCTCGTGTTCTTGATTTGGAAAGATCTTGATGTATTGTGAGCTTTGTTAATATAGTTTTTTTTTACTTTTAAGACAGTAGGAAAGGCTCCTACTGCATGTATATTAATATAATGGTGTGGTACAATTTACATGATGGAATGTTACACAGGGGAAGATAGCTTGAGTATTCAGAACTATCAACTAATGTATGGAATCTAGGAGGGCAGTAATAAACTGCACTTTGGAGTGTTGCACTCTATATCTAAGATTGGAGAAGTCAGACTTCAATCTTTGTTTCCAGGCTGCTACAGTGGGCTTCACTTTTCTGAAATGGTGGTTTTTGCATTCTTTCCAGAGGCTCCAAGCAGAGATCAAGAAAATATCCATCCACATCTTTCGAGGGTGAAGGTTTTTCTGGTGACTTATCAGCTGTAGTCTACGGTTATGTGTGGACCAGTGGAATCCAAGAATTCTCTAGCATTCTTGGATAAAAACACAATGAAAGAATAAGTGTTCTGCAGTCTCTTCTACATGCTGGCCACAAAGAAGGAAGCCTAGGTTGGTACCAATGTTGTAATGTCTTCTGTTGAGCATGTTTCTGGTGTTGAGGCGATCAGACGGTAGGAACCACCGAAAAACTTTGATCTTGGGTATACATTTGGCTTTCTAGAGCCACTTGAATGCCTCATGAGCAACCACCTCTCTAAAGAAGAAATTGTAGTAGAAAATGGTTTTAAAAGTGTCACCGCCCAGACGCATTTCAAAGTGTCATGCATGTTAAGTGGGGCGACTGTGGCCACCTCAGATTGAATTTGCCTCAGCTCTTCTCTTGCCTGTACTGAGAGTGGAAGTTGAAAGTTCGCATGCAGGTCAGCAGATTTCAGGAGTTCTTTAACCGAGATGTCTTCATTTAATGTGTAGGACAAGCCCCTGGGATATTCCTCGGCATAAATTGATTGGTTCCAATTGTCTTCCAGAAGAGGGCCGAAGACCCATTCCCTATTTGAAGTTTTGTCACTCCTCTGTAGACGGGATGAGTTGGGTCAGATCTTTCCACCAAAAAGTACCACAAGGGTCTTTGGCATGAGGGACTGTGTTGTCGTAATAAGACTCCCAAATTAAATTTACCCAGGGTATATCTTGTCTGTTGTAAAACTTATGCAGGAACTTGAGCAGCAAGGCATTGTTTTGAACACGTAAATTAATGATCCCCAAGCCTCCACTCTTCTTCGGTCTGCACACCATGTCCCAGGCCGCAAGAGAGTTGCATTTGACCCCATCATCAGTCTTTTCCTCCACAAGCAGTGTCTTTTGATCTTATCTAGTTGAGCCACAATTTTTGGGGGGAGCCTAATGGTGCCCATCGAGGACATAATCAGAGAGGTGATCATCGAGTTCATGAGGGCCAGTTTGCCAGCATATGACATCAAGGACATGGCCGCTATAATATTTCTCTCTGCTTTGCAAACCAGTGGTGTCATGTCTTGGACAGTTAGTCTGGTGGTGCCCAACGGGACCCCAAGGTACGTGAAAGGCATGGCGCCCACAGTACAACCAAATAAAGCAGATAGATCATTACACTTGTCAGCTGGAGTCTTGATTGGGATGAGTGTGGACTTATGAAAATTAATCTTGAGCCCAATGGACGTGGCATAGTCATCAAGTATCTCTTTTATCGTTTGTGCTTGGTTCAGACAAGCCCGCGTGATTACGATTGTGTCATCGGTGTACTGTATAACCAGATAGTCACCATTATAAGATGGTCTAATGGGGTAGTCCAAGAGGTTCCTACACAGAGCATCATTGATTGCAGTCTGAAAGATCCGCGGCAAGGACAAAGATCGGAGGAGACAGCGGATCGCCTTGCCAGCCACCACACAAGAAGTGAAAGATTTTTCCAGGGGTGCCATTGAGCAGTATCGAGGATCTTCCTGAAGAAAACATGCATTGAATCCATTTGATCCATGTGTCATTGAAACCCATGTTATTCATAATTTGCAGCATGGTAGAGTGTTGGATGGTGTCAAAGGCTTTGGAGAAATCTAGTTTGAGCAGAATCACTTCTTTTTGCGACGTCTGGCATTGATGTATGTACTCGAACGCCCACGCCAGATAGTCATGGATAGATCTCCCTCAAAGGAATCCGTATTGGTTGTGATGAACTATCTGCAAAATAACTATCTGAAGACGATTTGCCAGAATCTTGGTGATCATTTTAAGGCAGCAGTTGAGCAATGTGATCGGGTGAAAGTCATTGACTGTTTCTTGCAAATTATTCTTCGGTATTAGTGTGATATAGCCATATTTCAAACTTTCTAAGTCAAGTTCTCTTTTATGGAATTCATCACATAATCGGTAAAAATCAGATTTGATGATCAGCCAGCAAGCTTTCAGAAAGGCCCCATTGAAACCATCGGAGCCAGGAGCCCTGTCAGGAGGCATTTCATTTATCGCAGCATCCACTTCAGTATGGGAAATGGGGGTGGTCAGGCTGTCAAAATCCACATTTTGTCTGAGAAGGGCCGACAGGTTAAATTTCATGTGTGGAGTGGAGCGAGTGCCTAAGCGTTGTTTAAATGCCTCAAACAGGATGGCTTATTTTCCCGCGTGGTCGTCCACAAGAATTCCATGATATGATTTCAGCGTTGCAATACAATTACGCCTGAATCTCTCTTGCCACTATCTGAAAGAATTTCGTGTTCTCATCTCCAAATTTGATCCATCGAATGGTACATCTTTTATTCCAAGTACTCTTTTTGATATTGAAGTAATCTAAGGAGATGATGCTTGAGGATGTTTCTAGAATTACCTTTAGGTAATGTGAGAGTTGTGTTCCTCAATGGAAACAAATTCAAAAATAGCTTTATTGGTGTTTTCTATAGCAACCTTGAGACGAGAGATCTTCTTGCTCCAGTGACTGGGGGCTTGTCGCACTGCTTTGAGATTTTGACAGAGAATGGCAGCAGAGTTCTTGTTTTTGCCAAACTTGATTGGTTTATTCCAGGCCCGTTCAACTACATCCATGAAGCCCGGATGAGCAATCCAATATGACTAAAATCTGAATATTTTTCTCTTAGGTATTTTGGTTTGTATAACAACAGTGCAGGGAATATGGTCAGACATAGGGCGACCCAAAGGATTTACCATAGTGTTGGGGGAGGAGATGGTCCAGTTCAGAGTGGTGAAGAACCAATCAAGCTGTTCGAGTAGAGGGTTTAGCTGCATATTGGACCAGGTATAGGCTCGACCTTTAATAGGTAGTTCAGTGACCTCTTGGGCACGTATGAAATCATTGAAGGTAAACATGTCTTGGGAATTTCCGCCGGGCATATTACGATTATCAGGGGCGCAGATGTAATTGGAATTGCCGAGAAGTAACCAGTCTATCTTGTTTTCCCTTGTTAATATAGTTGGATCATATGGTGTTTTCCCCTCTCTATCTTGTTGTGACGAATTGATTTCCCCTTTGAGATTTGTTTTATCGGATTCAATACTTTTATGGATTTGAGAGCACTTGATGTATGTCTTGCATATGAATACCCGTGGTGACAATGGGGTATTATATTGATTCACTTGATACATGTTTTGGCACTCAACTCACGGATTCCCGAGGTGACATTGGGGAAATCTATGCATAGGCGTCGATGCATGTTTTCGTCTTACTTTCTCCGGTAGAAATCTTGGGGCACTCTTTGAGGTTCTTTGTATTGGATTGAGTATTACGAATCTGAAATTGTTTGATGTGTATCGTATAATTAACTTAGGGGTACTCATGGTGACATTGGAGTATCTAGGTGACATTACAGTTGGTTGATGTGTATCATATGGTGTTATTTTAGTACGAACTCTTGGCTAGATCGATCGGAAAGGATAACTTGTTGTTATTTTAGTACGAACTCTTGAATAGATCGATCGGAAAGAATAACTTTAAGGTGGTTTCATACCCTACAAACAATTTCTTCGTATGTTCTCCGCTAGATAAGAACTTTGGAGTGATTCTTCATCGCACGTTGAGGGATGGTTATATGATCCAATTATATTAGCATTGTTGAGAGATTGCACTAGCGAAAGTACGGACCCTATGCCTTTTTTCAAGCATTGCAATACCATTTGTGCTCACTTTTGTTACTTGCTACCTTGTTGTTTTTTATTGTTCCTATTACAAAAATAAATATCTACTATCATTACTACACTTGTATCACCATCTCTTCACCGAACTAGTGCACCTATACAATTTACCATTGTATTTGGTGTGTTGGGGACACAAGAGACTGATACGTCTCCAATGTATCTATAATTTTTACATGTTGTGATATTATCATTGTTGGATGTTTTACAATCATTTTATAGCAACTTTATATAATTTTTTGGGACTAACCTATTAACATAGTGCCCAGTGCCAGTTGTTTTTTTCTTGTTTATTACTTCGTAGAATATCAGTACCAAACGTAGTCCAAATGCAGCGAAACTTCTTGGAGATTTTTTCTGGACCAGAAGACACACAGTGGGTCAAAGAAGTACCAGAGAGGAGGCCCATGGGGAGAACAACCCACCAGGGCGTGCCCAGGGGGGTTGTGCCCCACACGGAGCCCCCTGCACCACCTCTTCGCCCTATAAATTCCCAAATATTCCAGAAACCCTAGGGAAGTCGACGAAACACAATTCCAGCCGTCGCAAGTTACAGAACCACGAGATCCAATCTAACATAATTACAGAGGGGTTCATCATCCTCATTGGTGCCTCTGCGATGATGCGTGAGTAGTCCACCATAGACCTACGGGTCCGTAGGCAGTAGCTAGATGGCCTCCTCTCTCTCTTTTGATTCTCAATACAATGGTCTCTTGCAGATCTATTTGATGTAACTCTTTTTGCGATGTGTTTGTCGGGATCTGATGAACTTTGAGTTTATGATCAGATCTATATCCATGAATATTATTTGAGTCTTCTTTGATCTCTTATATGCATGATTATATATAGCCTCGTATTTCTTCTTTGAATCTTTGGTTGAGTTAGGCCAACTAGATCGATTTTTCTTGCCATGGGAAGAGGTGCTTTATGATGGGTTCGATCTTGCGGTGTTCTTTCCAAGTGAGCGAAGGGGCAGAAAGACACACACGTATCGTTGCTATTAAGGATAACAAGATGGGGGTTATTTAGGGCTGGAAAAAAAGCTCGAAGCTCGTGAGCTAAACGAGTAGCTCGTGACTCGGCTCGAATCGACACGAACTCAAAGAATAACGAGTCGATCCGAGCTTTAGTTTAAGATCGTTTATAGAGAAAGTTAGACAAGACAATCTCATGAGTACTCGTGTAACTCGTTAGGCTTGGTACAAAAGATCAGCCACTTCCAATACAAAAAAAAGACCAGCCACTCAGCACCCTATGTCCCAGGCGCAGAACACAAGGCTTAGCCGTTGAAGGTCCAACCTCCTAGGAGACTCATGCGTTACAAGGAAATTACTATTGTTTAGTGGTATATATGTTTAATATATACATAATAATTTTTATAATATTTGAGGGTTTTATGTTCATATCTTTAACGAGCTTAACAAGCTAAATGAGCCAGCTCGCGAGTTATACGAGTCGAGACAATCTTGGATTTGAGCTTGTTATAATAATGAGTCGAGTCGAGCTAACTCGTTAACGAAACAAGCGCTGGCGAGTCCAGTTGAGCTGGCTTGACTCGACTCAAATTCCAGCCCTAGGGTTATTCCTACATGAATAGATCTTTTCTACATCATGTCATCATTCTTATTGCATTACTCTGTTTCTCCATGAACTTAATACACTAGATGCATGCTGGATAGCGGTCGATGTGTGGAGTAATAGTATTAGATGCACGCGGGAGTCGGTCTACTAATCTTGGACGTGATGCCTATATATTGATCATTAACTTGGATATCGTCATAATTATTCGATCTTATATCAATTGCCCAACCGTAATTTGTTTACTAACCGTGTGCTATTTCTTGAGAGAAGCCACTAGTGAAATCTACAGCCCCCGGGTCTATTCTGTATCATATTTGCTTTGAGATCTATTTTTATTCACTTTTGTTTTCAGATCTATTATTCCAAAACCCCAAAAAAAACCTTGCAGCACTTTTTATTACTTATTTTATTCCATGTTTTATCGAGATCTATTTATCCAATCTACCACAAATTTTATCCCGTCAACTTGACAACTTCTAGCGTCGTTACCCAAAGAGGGATTGACAACCCCTCATACGCTACGGGTTACAAGTATTTGTTCTTTGTGTGTACGTACCGTTTACATAGTGTTGATTGGTTCTCCTACTAGATTGATACCTTGGTTTCACAACTGAGGGAAATACCTACCGTAGTTGTACTGCATCATCCCTTCCTCTTGGGGGAAATACCGACGCGGTTGCAAGCGACATCATTGGGCAATTGCTAGAAAAGCAAATAATTATGAAGATATCCAAGGCAATGATCATGTATATATACATCACATACGAGACAAGTAGACCGACACGATTCTGCATCTACTACTGTTACTCCACACACGGGCCGATATCCAGCATGTATCTAGTGTATTAGGTTCATGGGAAAATGGAGTAACGCCTTAAACAAGATGACATGATGTAGACAAGATAAACTCACGTAGGAAATAAATCCAATCTTTTTACCCTGCTACCTTCTTGAGCACTGTGTTGGTTTTCCCCGAAGAGGAAGGTATGATGCAGCAAAGTAGCGTAAGTATTTCCCTCGGTTTTCGAGAACCAAGGTATCAATCCAGTAGGAGGCTACGCGCGAGTCCCTCGCACCTGCACAAAACAAATAAATCCTCGCAACCAACGCAAATAGGGGTTGTCAATCCCTATAGGGCCACTTACGAGAGTGAGATCTGATAGATATGATAAGATAATATTTTTGGTATCTTTATGATAAAAGATGCAAAGCAAAATAAAGGCAAAGTAAATAGCAAAGGAAATAACTAAGTAGTAGGAGATCAATATGATAAAGATAGACCCGGGGGCCATAGGTTTCACTAGTGGCTTCTCTCAAGAGCATAAGTATTCTACGGTGGGTGAACAAATTATTGTTGAGCAATTTACAGAATTGAGCATAGTTATGAGAATATCTAGGTATGATCATGTATATAGGCATCACGTCCGAGACAAGTAGACCGACTCCTGCCTGCATCTACTACTATTACTCCACTCATCGACCGCTATCCAGCATGCATCTAGAGTATTAAGTTAAAAACAGAGTAACGCCTTAAGCAAGATGACATGATGTAGAGGGATAGACTCATGCAATATGAAGAAAACCCCATCTTATTATCCTCGATGGCAACAATACAATACGTGCCTTGCTGCCCTTACTGTCACCGGGAAAGGACACCACAAGATTGAACCCAAAGCTAAGCACTTCTCCCATTGCAAGAAAGATCAATCTAGTAGGCCAAACCAAACTAATAATTCAAAGAGACTTGCAAAGATAACCAATCATACATAAAAGAATTCAGAGAAGATTCAAATATTATTCATAGATAGACTTGATCATAAACCCACAATTCATCGGTCTCAACAAATACATCGCAAAAAGAAGATTACATCGAATAGATCTCCACAAGAGAGGGGAAGAACATTGTATTGAGATCCTAGAAGAAGCCATCTAGCTACTAACTATGGACCCGTAGGTCTGAGGTGAACTACTCACATTTCATCGGAGGGGCTATGGTGTTGATGTAGAAGCCCTCCGTGATCGATGCCCCCTCCGGCGGAGCTCCGGAACAGGACCCAAGATGGGATCTCGTGGATACAGAAAGTTATGGCGGTGGAATTAGGGTTTTGGCTCCTGTTCTGATCGTTTGGAGGTACATGGATATATATAGGAGGAAGGAGTACGTCGGTGGAGCAACAGGGGGCCCACGAGGGTGGAGGGCGCGCCTGGTGCGGGTGGGCGCGCCTCCTACCTCGTGGCCTCCTGTTTCCTTTCTTGACGTAGGGTCCAAGTCTCCCAGGTCTTGTTCGTTGAGAACATCACGTTTCCGAAGGTTTCATTCCGTTTGGACTTCGTTTGATATTCATTTTCTTCGAAACCCTAAAACAGGCAAAAAACAACAATTCTGGGCTGGGCCTCCGGTTAATAGGTTAGTCCCAAATATAATATAAAAGTGGATAATAAAGCCCAATAATGTCCAAAATAGTAGATAATATAGCATGGAGCAATCAAAACTTATAGATACGTTGGAGACGTATCAAGCATCCCCAAGCTTAATTCATGCTCGTCCTCGAGTAGGTAAATGATAAAAACAGAATTTTTGATGCGGAGTGCTACTTGGCATAATTTTAATGTAATTCTTCTTAATTGTGGTATGAATATTCATATCTGAATGATTCAAGACAAAAGTTCATATTGACATAAAAATAATAATACTTCAAGCATACTAACAAAGCAATTATGTCTTCTCAAAATAACATGGCCAAAGAAAGTTCATCCCTACAAACTCATATGGTTTAGTCATGTTTCATTTTCGTCACACAAGAATGCTCTCGTCATGCACAACCCCGATGACAAGCCAAGCAATTTTTTCATACTTTAGTAATCTCAAACCTATAAACTTTCACACAATATATGAGTGCGAGCCATGGACATAGCACTATAGGTGGAATAGAATATAATGAGGGGGGTTATGTGGAGAAGACAAAAGAGGAGAAAGTCTCACATCAACGAGGCTAATCAATGGGCTATGGAGATGCCCACCGATTGATGTTAATGCAAGGAGTAGGGATTGCCATGCAACAGTTGCACTAGAGCTATAAATGTATGAAAGCTCAACAAAAGAAACTAGTGGGTGTGCATCCAACTTGCTTGCTCATGAAGACCTAGGGCACTTGAGGAGGCCCATCGTTGGAATATACAAGCCAAGTTTTATAATGAAAATTCCCACTAGTATATGAAAGTGACAAAACAAGAGACTCTCTAACATGAAGATTATGGTGCTACTTTGAAGCACAAGTGTGGCAAAGGATAGTAACATTGTCCCTTCTCTCTTTTTCTCTCATTTTTATGGCCTTTCTCTTTTTTTGGCCTTCTATTTTTTAAGGCCTTTCTCCCTTATATATATATATATATTCCTCACTTGGGACAATGCTCTAGAAAATGATGATCATCACACTTCTATTTATTTACAACTCAATGATTACAACTCGATACTAGAACAAAGTATGATTCTATATGAATGCCTCCGGTGATGTACCGGGATATGCAATGGACCAAGAGTGACATGTATGAAAGAATTATGAACGGTGGCTTTGCCACAAATACTATGTCAACTACATGATCATGCTAAGCAATATGACAATGATGAATGTGTCATGATGAACGGAATGGTGGAAAGTTGCATGGCAATATATCTCGGAATGGCTATGGAAATGCCATAATAGGTAGGTATGGTGGCTGTTTTGAGGAAGATATAAGGGGGTTTATGTGTGAAAGAGCGTATCATATCACGGGGTTTGGATGCACCGGTGAAGTTTGCGCCAACTCTCAATGTGAGAAAGGGCAATGCACGGTACCGAAGAGGCTAGCAAGGATGGAAGGGTGAGAGTACGTATAATCCATGGACTCAACATTAGTCATAAAGAACTCACATACTTATTTAAAAAATCTACAAGTCATCAAAAACCTCGGTACTACACGCATGCTCCTAGGGGGATAGATTGGTAGGAAAAGAGCATCGCTCATCCCCGACCGCCACACATAAGGAAGACAATCAAATAACACCTCATGTTTCAAATTTGTTGCATAACATTTACCATACATGCATGCTACGGGACTTGCAAACTTCAACACAAGCATTTCTCAATTTCATAACTACTCAACTAGCACGACTTTGATATTATTGCCTCCATATCTCAAAACAATCATCAAGCATCAAACTTCTCTTAGTATCCAAAACACTCTTAAGAAAATTTTACTAATCTTGAATACCTAGCATATTAGGATTTTAAGCAAATTACCATGCTATTAAGACTCTCAAAATAATCTAAGTGAAGCATGAGAGATCAATAGTTTCTATAAAACAAATCCACCACCGTGCTCTAAAAGATATAAGTGAAGTACTAGAGCAAAACTATATAACTCAAAAGATATAAGCGAAGCACATAGAGTATTCTAAAAAATTCCAAATCATGTATGGCTCTCTCAAAAGGTGTGTACAGAAAGGATGATTGTGGTAAACTAACAAGCAAAGACTCAAATAATACAAGACGCTCCAAGCAAAACACATATCATGTGGTAAATAAAAATATAGCTCCAAGTAAAGTTACCAATAGAAGTAGACGAAAGAGGGGATGCCTTCCGGGGCATCCCCAAGCTTTGGCTTTTAGGTGTCCTTAGATTATCTTGGGGGTGCCATGGGCATCCCCAAGCTTAGGCTCTTGCCACTCCTTGTTCCATAATCCATCAAATCTTTACCCAAAACTTGAAAACTTCACAACACAAAACTTAAAGTAGAAAATCTCGTGAGCTCCATTAGCGAAAGAAAATAAAAGATCACTTCAAGGTACTGTAATGAACTCATTCTTTATTTATATTGGTGTTATACCTACTGTATTCCAACTTCTCTATGGTTTATAAACTATTTTACTAGCCATAGATTCATCAAAATAAGCAAACAACACATGAAAAACAGAATCTGTCAAAAATAGAACAGTCTGTAGTAATCTGTAGCTAGCGCAAGATCAGGAACCCCAAAAATTCTAAAATAAATTTCTGGACGTGAGCAATTTCTCTATTAATCACCTACAAAAATAATTAACTAAATATCACTCTCAAAATAAAAATGAAAGCAGTTCTCGTGAGCGCTAAAGTTTCTGTTTTTTACAGCAAGTTCAACAAGACTTTCCCCAAGTCTTCCCAACGGTTCTACTTGGCACAAACACTAATTAAACACAAAAAACACAACCAAAACAGAGTCTAGATAAATTATTTATTACTAAACAGGATCAAAAAGCAAGGAATAAAAATAAAATTGGGTTGCCTCCCAACAAGCGCTATCGTTTAACGCCCCTAGCAAGGCATAACAATCACGAATAGATCTAGGTATTGGCATCTTTGGTTTTCAACTTTTTAGCGGAATCAAGCTCAAATCCGGGAGGTTGTTTACGTTTCCCTTCATATTCTGAAATTTTTAGATCTAATGAATCCAATCGCTTATTGCAAAGGGTAATCAACATATTCATGCGGTGAATATTTCCACTAATGTTCTTAAGAGGTTCAAGAGATTTCTGCAAGATTTTAGTAACTTCACAATTTTTTTCAAAAACTTGTGCCTCTTCCTGAGTAGGATGAGGCCCCTTTTGTTGAGGTAGTGTTCCCACTATACCTTCTATAATTTCAAGTGCAATATTGGGATCGATTTCTATAAATTGCCTTTGGCAACGCAATCCAAGAGTTGTCTATGAGACATATTTAATCCAACATAAAAATTGCGAAGAAAAATTCTCAGGTTTATTTCAGAGGTACAATTACGATAAGACTCCATTATTCTCAACCTGGCATCTTTTAAGTTTTCTCCTAGTCTCTGTTTAAAGAGAAAGAATTCGAACTCAGTAGTCAACGGAGAAGATAAGGGACGAGCCATAACGACAAGCAAACAAACTAACACACAAGTAAACAAAAAGCAAGCGGGCAAAAAGAGGCAAATAGAGAGGGAGGATAGAGAGAGAGGGCAAATAAAACGGCAACGGTGAAGTGGGGGAGAGGGAAACGAGAGGCAAATGGCAAATAATATAATGTGGGAGATAAGGGTATGTGATGGGTACTTGTTATGTGACTTTTGCGTAGACCTCCCCGGCAACGGTGCTAGAAATCCTTCTTGCTACCTCTTGAGCACTGCGTTGGTTTTCCCCGAAGAGGAAGGGACGATGCAGCAAAGTAGCGTAAGTATTTCCCTCAGTTTTTGAAAACCAAGGTATCAATCCAGTAGGAGGCTACGCGCGAGTCCCTCGCACCTGCACAAAACAAATAAATCCTCGCAACCAACGCAAATAGGGGTTGTCAATCCCTATAGGGCCACTTACGAGAGTGAGATCTGATAGATATGATAAGATAATATTTATAGTATTTTTATGATAAAAGATGCAAAGTAAATTAAAGGCAAAGTAAATAGCAAAGAAAATAACTAAGTAGTAGGAGATCAATATGATAAAGATAGACTCGGGGGCCATAGGTTTCACTAGTGGCTTCTCTCAAGAGCATAAGTATTCTACGGTGGGTGAACAAATTACTGCTGAGCAATTGACAGAATTGAGCATAGTTATGAGAATATCTAGGTATGATCATGTATATAGGCATCACGTCTGAGACAAGTAGACCGACTCCTGCCTGCATCTACTACTATTACTCCACTCATCGACCGCTATCCAGCATGCATCTAGAGTATTAAGTTAAAAACAGAGTAACGCCTTAAGCAAGATGACATGATGTAGAGGGATAGACTCATGCAATATGAAGAAAACCCCATCTTGTTATCCTCGATGGCAACAATACAATACGTGCCCTTCTGCCCTTACTGTCACCGGGAAAGGACACCGCAAGACTGAACCCAAAGCTAAGCACTTCTCCCATTGCAAGAAAGATCAATCTAGTAGGCCAAACCAAACTGATAATTCGAAGAGACTTGCAAAGATAACCAATCATACATAAAAGAATTTAGAGAAGATTCAAATATTATTCATAGATAGACTTGATCATAAACCCACAATTCATCGGTCTCAACAAACACATGCAAAAAGAAGATTACATCGAATAGATCTCCACAAGAGAGGGGGAGAACATTGTATTGAGATCCAAAAAGAGAGAAGAAGCCATCTAGCTACTAACTATGGACCCGTAGGTCTGAGGTGAACTACTCACACTTCATCGGAGGGGCTATGGTGTTGATGTAGAATCCCTCCGTGATCGATGCCCCCTCCGGCGGACCTCCGGAACAGGCCCCAAGATGGGATCTCGTGGATACAGAAAGTTGCGGCGGTGGAATTAGGGTTTTAGCTCCTGTTCTGATCATTTGGGGGTACGTGGATATATATAGGAGGAAGGAGTATGTCGGTGGAGCAACAGGGGGCCCAAGAGGGTGGAGGGCGCGCCTGGTCGGGGTGGGCGCGCCCCCTACCTCATGGCCTCCTGTTTCCTTTCTTGACGTAGGCTCCAAGTCTCCCGGGTCTTGTTCTTTGAGAAAATCATGTTTCCGAAGGTTTCATTCCGTTTGGACTCCGTTTGATATTCCTTTTCTTCGAAACCCTAAAACAGGCAAAAAACAGCAATTCTGGGCTGGGCCTCCGGTTAATAGGTTAGTCCCAAAAATGATATAAAAGTGGATAATAAAGCCCAATAATGTCCAAAACAGTAGATAATATAGCATGGAGTAATCAAAAATTATAGATACGTTGGAGACGTATCATACCCTTAATATCAATGATAGATACGTGTCACGTCCCTTTCTGTCACTGGGATTGAGCATCGTAAGATCGGACCCATTACAAAGCACCTCTTCCCATTGCAAGATAAATCAATCTAGTTGGCCAAACCAAACCAACAAATAGAAGAAGAAATACGAAGCTATAACGATCATGCATAAAAGAGTTTAGTGAAAACTCAAATAATATTCATGGATAGATTTGATCATAAACTCACAATTCATCGGACCCCAACATACACACCGCAAAATATCATTACATCGAATAGATCTCCAAGAACAACAAGGGGAACATTGTATTGAAGATCAAATAGAGAGAAGAAGCCATCTAGCTACTAACTATGGACCCATAGGTCCATGTTAAACTACTCACGCATCATCGGAAGGCGGCAAGGATGATGTAAAGCCCCCTCCGTGATCGAATCCCCCTCCGGTAGAGTGTCGTAAAAGGCCTCCAGATGGGATCTTGTGGATCTGAAACTTGCGGCAAAGGAAAAATTATTGGGTTTTTTACATCTGTGCCCCTGGTTCCTTAGCTCTACTCATTCATCCCCGTGGTCTTAACTTCTGCTCAGTTTTCCCCACTCCCTTGCCAAAAACCCTTAGAACTGGTCACAACGGATGTTGCCGTCAGGTCAATGGCTTGACCGTTAACTCTAATGAGTTGGGCCGCGCTGGATTGTGTCGTCCGTTGGCCTGACAAGTGGGGCCACGTTGGGCGGTGTTGTTGTTCGACCATTGGGTCGTGGTTTCATTGGGCCGTCCCTTGCATTAAACACCTGCGCGCGCCGCTTGGACAGAAGCATGATATGCATGCACCCAGCAAAGCCTGCATGCATGTGTCGATGCGCGCCACCACGATGCGCCGACCAAGCATGCATGTGCTAATGCGTCCGCCACAATGCATTGACCGAGCAGATTTCTTGCACACCAGCTGATACGTCTCCGTCGTATCTATAATTTTTGATTGTTCCATGCCAATATTATACAACTTTCATATACTTTTGGCAACTTTTTGTACTATTTTTGGGACTAACATATTGATCCAGTGCCCAGTGCCACTTCCTGTTTGTTGGATGTTTTTTGTTTCGTAGAAAATCCATATCAAACGGAGTCCAAACGGGATAAAAAGCTGGAGATTTTTTGGAATATATGTGAATTTTGGGAAGTGAAATCAACGTGAGACGATGCTCGAGGGGCCCACGAGGCAAGGGGCACGCCCCAGGGGGGCAGGCGCGCCCCTGACCCTCGAGGCCACCTCGTAAGGCGGTTGTTTCCCTTCTTTCGCCGCAACAAACCTAATATCCGGATAAAAATCATGTCCAAAATTCAGCCCAATCGGAGTTACGGATCTCCAGGAATATAAGAAACGGTGAAAGGGCAGAATCTGAGAACGCAGAAACAGAGAGAGACAGAGAGACAGATCCAATCTCGGAGGGGCTCTCGCCCCTCCCATGCCATGGAGACCAAGGACCAGAGGGGAAACCCTTCTCCCATCTAGGGAGAAGGTCAAGGAAGAGGAAGAAGAAGGGGGGCTCTCCCCCCTATCTTCCGGTGGCGCCGGAACACCACCGGGGCCATCATCATCACCGCAATCTACACCAACAACTTCACCGCCATCATCACCAACTCTTCCCCCCTCTATGCAGCTGTGTAACCCCTCTTTTACCCACTGTATCTCTAATTAAACATGGTGCTCAACGCTATATATTGTTTCCCAATGATGTATGGCTATCCTATGATGTTTGAGTAGATCTGTTTTGTCTTATGGGTTAATTGATGATCGTGATTGGTTTGAGTTGCATGTTTTATTATTGGAGCTGTCCTATGGTGCTCTCCGTATCGCACAAGCGTGAGGGATCCCCGCTGTAGGGTTTGCAATATGTTCATGATTTGCTTATGGTGGGTGGCGTGAGTGATAGAAACACATACCCGAATAAGTATGTTGTTTCCGTATGGGAATAAAGAGGACTTGATGCCTTATAATGCTATGGTTGGGTTTTACCTTAATGATCTTTAGTAGTGGCGGATGCTTGCTAGAGTTCCAATCATAAGTGCATATGATCCAAGAAGAGAAAGTATGTTATCTTATGCCTCTCCCTCAAATAAAATTGCAATAATGATTACCGGTCTAGTTATCGATTGCCTAGGGACAAATAACTTTCTTGTGTGACAACAAGCTCTCTACTAAAGTAACTTAGTTGTGCCTTCATCTAAACAGCCCCTACTTTTTATTTACGCACTCTTTATTATTTTGCAAACCTATCCAACAACACCTACAAAGTACTTCTAGTTTCATACCTGTTCTAGGTAAAGCGAACGTTAAGCGTGCGTAGAGTTGTATCGGTGGTCAATAAAACTTGAGGGAATATTTGTTCTACCTTTAGCTCCTCGTTGGGTTCGACACTCTTACTTATCGAAAGAGGCTACAATTGATCCTATATACTTGTGGATTATCACCAGGCGCCATGGATGCAGCGGCGGTCACTGCCGCTTGTTCCTCTCTTCTAGCTAGGTGGCTACATATTTGTGGATTGTGTAAAAAAAGAGAAGTGTTTGTTGTGTCTGCATGCACTAGCTGGTTACTAACAAGGGAACCCTACTAACAAAGAGAGCTCTCTAAGAAAATAATCAACAAATATGTAGTCCCAATATGTAGATAGGGCCAACAAGCCCATAGCACGATCACATAGTTCAAACTAGGAAGAACTTAATAATAGAATAGATAGCAAACTTAATAATAGAACTTTAGAACTTAATAAAAGGGCCAACAAGCCCATAGAAACTCCAACATAGTTCAAATACAACTTAACATAACATAGACTAAAAAAGATAGAGGGTTTAGAACCCTAGCCGTTGCCTTCTCCACCTCGCTCCTCCTCCGGGCGCCCTTTTCACTGCTCCTCCGGGGTGTTGTCGATGGGGTATGGAAGAGTGTGCATGCGCGTCACGGTGGGGAAGATGTTAGTGTACTCCGTGAACTTGATGTGGGTGGTGAAAGCGATGAACTCGGAGCCACACCAAAACACCCGGCCGAGGAGGTAGAAGGCGTCGAATGTGTTGGTGAAGTGGGTAAGGAGAGCAACCACCACTCCCTTTTTGGATGACCTCCTCGACGCGGAACATCGTAGGAGATCCCCGCGGGAGGTGGTGGTAACCGGACGCGAGGAAGAACTCGGTGAAGTTCCTTGCAGTCCTCAACCTTGATATCGCCCACACACGTAGTGTGCGATCAACGAACACGCCGGTAGGGTAGAGCCTCTCCGGCACGGTGGGTGGGAAGCGGTAGGTTGGTCTGGTGTACTGCATGGCTGAGGGATGTGTAGAAGAAGGAGAAGGGGTCGAAGAGCAAGAAGAGCAGATGGCAGAGGATGGGAGATGGATGAAGGATGGCAGAGGCAGAGGGTGGCTTAAATAGCCATAGTGCTAAGTGTTATTTAGTCGTGGCAATAACGGGGTCAAATGTGAAGTAGCTCATTTTCAAACCCACCGCAACATCGGGAGTGTTCGTGCGTGGGAAACCATAGTTTGAAAAGAAGAAGAAAAAGAAGCTAATTGCATGCGTGAGAATCTGTGGTCATATATATTATATGAACAAAAAGAGACAATTTTGAATAGTTTGTGGCCATTTTGCATGATAAAACTAAATTTGGCCCTTATAAATTTGGTCATTTTGCATTTGTATAGAACAAAAAGAACTAAATTTTCTACGCAATGTCAATTGTTGTGTAATTTCAAACGATGCAAAAAAACAGCGCAAAAGTGAGCAAAAAAAACAGAGCCAGCACGTTCACAAAAAACAGAGAAAACGATGCAAAAAAACGACTCAATTCGACGGCCCAACTAGAGCTTGGTTTCCTTTTGGGCACAATAACAACGTTTTTTTCATAGAGTCAGTGGTGGGCAAGCAGCTGAGCACAACCAACAGGATCGCCTCGCATGGATCGCCCCATGATCCAATGATGCGGAGCCGTCGTTGTGATCGAACGGCGTGGAGCCTGCATGCAGCCTGCCCACCGAATTCCTTCTAGAAGACCACATCTAAGGGTTGTCGCTTGGCGCCACGGTATGATCGGATAGCTGACATTCGGGGCTAGGGTAAGGCGAAACCCTGTGGGGTTTTGAGGGGTTTTGAGCTGGTCAACGGGGTTTCCAAGGCTTTGACTGAGCATAACTAATTTAAAAAATTCGAAAAAAATATGAAACCTTCGTCGTTCGTAGTTTTATAAGACACACTAACGAGGAAAAATACTAAACTTGGTCTATGGTCATTTTCATGAAAAAACCCTAGCTGGCACGACCGAGGTTAAATGAGCACCATTAATTTAAAAAAATCAAAAAAATGTAAAACTTGCGCACAATGTTGTCTTATGTGATATATTACCAACCAAAAATCATAAACTTGGTATATGGTCATTTTCATGAAAAAAGTTTCACACATATGAGCTATCACGTACAAGATTTCATAGAGTTCAAGTAGAGGAGGTAGGGTTACCATCTGTTTTTGAAAAATTAAAAAAAATCAAAAAATCACCAAAGCTTTATTTCAAAGTTAATAAGAAGGATCTAAACTTAGTTTTCCGTTTTCATATTTTAAACGTGTTTTAATAGTTTTTATATTAAAGCATATTTCTTTAAAAGAGAATGTAAAAATATGAAGATTAATTCAAAAAATAGTGAGACTTCGAATCTACAATTTATAGATTGGATAGGTGTTTATAAAAAAACATTTGGCTCATTTAGAGTAGGTCCAAAAAACTTGATTACAAATGGGTTGTTTACCCTAGTCTGGGAGCTCATTTGGAGCACATTTCTCAAATTCAAATTTCTTTGACCTCCTCTAAATCACCTCAAATTTTGCACACATGATCTCCTACACAAACAAAGATAGTTTGCCAAGGTTTTATTTATTTATTTTTTGCATTTTTTTTTGAATTTATACTGTCCTCTCGAATGTCAGTTCAAAACATCGGATAATGAAACATGCTGGTGGGAAAAGCATGCATTTGATTTGATTAATAAACATTGAAAAAGCAGCATGTCTGATCAGTGAAGCAACACTGAAACAACATGTGTGATCATTACAGCACCTAAACTGGTGAGAAAAAGTAACATGTCTGATTAGTGAAGCAACACTAAAACAACATGTGTGATCATTGCAGCACCTAAACTCATAGTTCACAACATCTAAACACAACTAACCATACACCATAGGCAAAATTAAGGACAGACAAATATAGATAGCATAATACATTACTACCATCACCATTGATTCAGTTCACACACCATAAACAACCACATTCAATTTACCAAAAGTAACCCAAAAGATAAAGATAAAACATGGGGTCTGCCCCATTCAGTTCATCACATCATCACATCACACTGGAGTCAGGGCCTTCGTGAGGGCAGCATGTTGCCCCCTAATCATGTAGTCCTCCCCACGAATCGCTACATCCTCTGCATGAGACACATGGTGATTGAAGCAGCCATCCTTTGGCTTTGGCTTGGTGGTGCAGTAGGGGCGGTACCACTTCTTGATCTTGCGGTTGTAGAAGGAAGCAACTCCCTTGGCCTTGATCTTCTCCACCTCCTTCGTTGTGAAGGATGTGATGTTGCCCTTGTACACATCATCTCCAGAATCATACTGCACACATGAATGAATTACATCAATACATTATAGTTTCATATACACCATGTAAAAGGAACTAAATGAACAATCTAAATTTCAAGTAGTCTCACCTCATATTCTGAGTCGTCACTAAACTCTAGATCGTACGATGGGACGTTTCGGGCATGTCCCATGGACACGTCCTACCCCACGACCGTGGTAAGTTGCATGTGCCCATGTATATGAATACCGCTGTACGGTCAGCATACAAAACCACTATATGGGTAAACGGTCAAAGGTGGACTCGACCCTACGCGGCCCCACTCGTCAGAATTAACGGTCAAAGGCATTGACCCCGACGACAATGTCCGTTGTAACCTATTATGAGGGTTTCGGGCAAGGGAGTGGGAGTGGGGAAAAGTGAGCAAAAGTTAACATAGTGTGGATGAATGAGTACAACTAACGAACCAGGGGCACAAAAATAAAAATCCCAAAATTATTTCGTGGACTCCTCTGTTGGTTTCACAATTTTAGAGAATTTATAGAGGCAGAGTTAGGTCAAACAGAGCCACATGGGCTCCACAAGCCACCATGGCGAGCCTATCCCCCCTAGGTGCACCCTGGTGCCTCGTGGGCCCATGGTTCATCATCTAGTCTTCTCCCAAAGCTTCTAGTGTCTCTTCGGTCCAGAAAAAAATCTCTAAAAAGTTTCGTGGCATTTGGACTTCGTTTGGTACTGATATTTAGCACTGGGCACTAAGTTAATAGGTTAGTCCCAAAAATTATATATAATTGCTTGAGAGTGTATATAAAACATACAAGATTGATAATATAATAGCATGAAACAATAAAAATATATAGATATGTTGGAGACGTATCAGGCTCGCTCTTGGGATCGACCTCATGGAGAAGTAACTCCTTTCCCTTTTTGTTGTGATGTTGCAGCTTTTTTCCATTCTTGTTGGCGACCACCCTCCCTCTCTGAACAAATGTGCACTACTAGGAAAAATCCTAGCAGTAGCACGGGTTTTCGGTGTATCAGTAGCGCGGGTACCCACGCTACTGATACGGTGCTATAGCTAACGCTTACCAGTAGCGCGTTTTGACACGCGCTACTGCTATACCTACTTACCAGTAGTGCTTTCCATACCAGTGCTACTGCCAAGTACTTTAGCAGTAGTGTTTTCCGGTCCAGCGCTAAATAGCGCTACCACTACATTTTCTCATATCTTTTTTGCTACGTATTTGCGATGTTTTTGTACAGGTTTTATACAGTATTCTAATCATATCATAAACATGCAATATGCTCATCATATCATATATATAATAGTCTCATCATATCATCCAACACAAATCATGTCGTCACATCATAATCACAATATAGCGATACAAGTTAACTGACATGTCTCATCATACATAATGTAGTACTTCTTGAGGCGTTGGTTCGGATCCCTCTGTCGCACTACCGTGAACCTAAACTAACTACTGGCTGTTGCTCGGAAACTGGAAACCGGTACACCTGGGCCTGACACTCCGGCCACTCGTCGTATACTCCTGGCCTAGCACTTCTTCGACATCGATGATCTATGCACCTGCATCGTCACATGAGTTGATGATATGCAACATATATAGTTGAGCAACAGAAAGAGACAGACTTGGCAAAAATAGAAGCAACATATCATAAGCATAAATAACAAAGTTCATCGTACCCAAAATGCCCTAACTAGAGTGAAGTTTGCTAGTTGAGGAGGACGGTGTAATTACATCACAAATAATGTTTCATCGAGCATAACTCAATGTTTCGTCATAGAGAAAGTATGGACTAAACGGACACATTGTCATATATCGTCAATCATTCCAACATGTCGTGCCATCCATCCATGTCAGGGAGATAGTCCCCGAGTGAAGTGAAAGGCTTCAGGTCAAGACGCTGAGCGGCTACGCGTGTTCGGACGTCTTCCCGCGACATTTTCCCTTCTTCGTAGAACATCCTTGTTTTTTTGAGGTCCTCCTTGTTGATGATTTGGCCAAGTTCACGCTGGATGTTATAGAACTCAGCTCGGAGTTGATGATCCGGGATATCTCCTAGGTACTTTGCCCATTGCAGAATATGGGCATCGCTAGATCTAGGTGACATGCGAAGGTTCTGCTGATCTCGTCTATACTCCAGCATGTGGTGGAGGACATAGAATCCATCACTGAGAGTACCACTTGGTTGCTGGATGCAGCAGAAGTCGGTCTAATGGCCGAAGCAGGGCTTGCGATTCCTTGTCTTCCTGGTCGTGATCTCTCCACCCCATATGTCGTATGTAAAGATAGCACTGTCGAGAACAGACTTGATGTGTGTGTAATCCTTTTTCGCCATGTTCTTCGACGAGTCCAAGTAAAGAGTGTGGGAGAATTGGGGGTTAAGGATGATGAGGACGGCGCACCCATCGCTGCACAAAATAAGTACACCTCAAATTAGCCTCCACGCGTGCAAATGAAAGGATTGAAATCGAAGGAAGGATATCCGCACGGATGACTTACATGGGATGATAAGGCACGAGAATCGTCTCCTTGTCCTTATTGCCGACCATGAAATTGGCGATGTAGTTACTCGCGTATTCACGATGCTTTTCACAGACTTACAAGAAGCTCTCGTGCATGAAGTATGGGTCAGCGACACAGATATAAGGTATCTGCTCAATCCTGATGATGTAGTTCATGTACAATGCAAAACGGCAGACAAACGTAAAATCCAGCTTTTTCAAGTGAAACATGTCGAAGATGTAATCAAATCGAAGGAAGAACTTCTCCGCGGGGAATGTGTCGACGTACAACCTTTGCTGCGGCACGTTTACCACATAGAGCGGGTATCCCAGATTTGTCAAGGTGATTAGGCTTTTCTCTCTCCGCAGCACATCGTCATCAAGTCTTCTTAGATCGCCGTATATGGCCTCTACCACTGCCTTAGGCAGGATTGGATCATTGGGGATATGGAATTTCGCAGCACCCATGACAGGTATACGGTCTTGAACCCGAGGCTGCGGAGGCGGTTCGATCATAGAAGCAACTTTGTTGCCTTTCCTCGCTCTCTTCTGATACGTCCATTTTGCATCATGCTTTTATATCGATATTTATTGCATTATGGGCTGTTATTACACATTATGTCACAATACTTATGTCTATTCTCTCTTATTTTACAAGGTTTACATGAAGAGGGAGAATGCCGGCAGCTGGAATTCTGGGCTGGAAAAGGAGCAAGTATTAGAGATCTATTATGCACAACTCCAAAAGTCCTGAAACTCCATGGAAGTCAGTTTTGGATTATATAAAAAATATTGGGCGAAGAAAGCACCGGAGAGGGGCCACCCACCGTCCACGGGGGTGGGGGCGCGCCCTACCCCCTGGGCGCGCCCCCTTCCTTGTGGGCCCCCTGGCAGGCCTCCGGTGCCCATCTTTGGCTATATGAAGTCTTTCGCCCTGGAAAAAATCATAAGCAAGCTTACGGGACAAAGCACCGCCACCACGAGGCATAACCTTGGCGGAATCAATCTAGGGCTCCGGCGGAGCTGTTCTGCCGGGGAAACATCCCTCCAGGAGGGGGAAATCATCATCATCGTCATCACCATCAATCCTCTCATCGGGAGGGTGTCAATCTCCATCAACATCTTCACCAGCACCATCTCCTCTCAAACCTTAGTTCATCTCTCGTATCCAATCTTTGTCTCAAAACCTCAGATTGGTACATGTGGGTTGCTAGTAGTGTTGATTACTCCTTGTAGTTGATGCTAGTTGGTTTATTTGGTGGAAGATCATATGTTCAGATCCTTTATGCATATTAATACCCATCTGATTATGAACATGAATATGGTTTGTGAGTAGTTACGTTTGTTCCTGAGGACATGGGAGAAGTCTTGCTATAAGTAGTCATGTGAATTTGGTATTCGTTCGATATTTTGATGAGATGTATGTTGTCTTTCCTCTAGTGGTGTCATGTGAACATCGAGTACATGACACTTCACCATTGTTTGGGGCTAGGGGGAGGCATTGGGAAGTAATAAGTAGATGATGGGTTGCTAGAGTGACATAAGCTTAAACCCTAGTTTATGTGTTGCTTCGTAAGGGGCTGATTTGGATCCATATGTTTCATCTATGGTTAGGTTTACCTTAATACTTCTTTTGTAGTTGCGGATGCTTGCAAGAGGGGTTAATCATAAGTGGGATGCTTGTCCAAGGAAGGGCAGTACCCAAGCACCGGTCCACCCACATATCAAATTATCAAAGTAACGAACGTGAATCATATGAGCGTGATGAAAACTAGCTTGACGATAATTCCCATGTGTCCTCGGGAGCGTTTTCCTTTATATAAGAGCTCGTCCAGGCTTGTCCTTTGCTACAAAAAGGATTGGGCCACCTTGCTGCACCTTGTTTACTTTTGTTACTTATTACCCGTTACAAATTACCTTATTACAAAACTATCTGTTACCAATAATTTTAGTGCTTGCAGAGAATACCTTACTGAAACCCGCTTGTCATTTCCTTATGCTCCTCGTTGGGTTCGGCACTCTTACTTATCAAAAGGACTACGATAGATACCCTATAATTGTGGGTCATCAAGACTCTTTTCTGGCGCCGTTGCCGTTGAGTGAAGCACCTTTGGTAGGTGGAATTTGGTAAGGAAAAATTTATATAGTGTGTTGAAATTTACTGTCACTTGTTACTATGGAAAGTAATCCTTTGAGGGGCTTGTTTGGGGTATCTTCACCCTGAATAGTAGAGCAAAGAGTTGCTCCTCAACCTACTGAACCTACTGAAAATGTTTATTTTGAAATTCCTTCGGGTATGATAGAGAAATTGCTAACTAATCCTTTTTACAGGAGATGGAACATTGCATCCCGATTTGCACCTAATCTATGTGGATGAAGTTTGTGGATTATTTAAGCTTGCATGTATGCCCAAGGATGCTATCAAGAAGAAGGTATTCCCTTTATATTTGAAGGGAAAGTCATTGACATGGTTTAGGCTATGTGATGATATTGGATCATGGAACTACAACCGATTGAAATTGGAATTTCATCAGAAGTTTAATCCTATGCATCTGGTTCATCGTGATCATAATTATATATATAATTTTTGGCCTCGCGAGGGAGAAAGCATCGCTCAAGATTGGGGGAGGCTTAAGTCAATTTTATATTCATGCCCCAATCGTGAGCTCTCAAAAGAAATTATTACTCAAAAAATTATGCTCGGCTTTCTCTCAATAATCGCTCCATGCTCGATACTTCTTGTACTGGTTCTTTTATGATGAAGACTATTGAATTCAGATGGGATTTATAGGAAAGAATTAAATGCAACTTGGAAGATTGGGAACTCGACGAAGGTAAGGAGTTAGGTATAACACGTAAGTTTGATTGTGTTAAATCTTTTATGGATACCGATGCTTTTTGTGAATTTAGCACCAAATATGGACTTTACTCTGAGATAGTAGCTTCTTTTGGTGAATCATTTGCTACTCATGTTGATCTCCCTAAGGAGAAGTGACTTAAATATCATCCTCCCATTGAAGTAAAAGTAGTTGAACCTATTAAAGTTGAAGAAAATACTATCACTTATAATGTTAGCCCTATTGTTCCTACCGCTTATATTGAGAAACCACCTTTCCCTGTTAGAATGAAGGATCATGCTAAAGCTTCAATTGTGGTCAACAAAAGTAACATTAGAACACCCAAACCCTCTGAGCAAATTAAAGTTGAACCTAGTATTGCTATGGTTAAAGATCTCTTGGTCGATAATATTGATGGGCATGTTATTTACTTCTGTGATGAAGCTGCTAGAATTGCTAGACCCGATACTAATAATAAACATAAACCTGTTGTAGGCATGCATGTTATTTCTGTTAAAATAGAAGATCATTGCTATAATGGCTTATGTGATATGGGTGCTAGTGCGAGTGCAATACCTCATTCTTTATACGAAGAAATTATGCATGATATTACACCTGCTGAGTTAGAAGGTATTAATGCTACAATTAAGCTTGCCAATAGAGATACTATTTCACCGATTGGGATTGTTAGAGATGTTGAAGTCTTGTGTGCGAAAGTTAAATATCCTGCTGATTTTCTTGTTCTTGGTTCCCCACAAGATGACTTTTGTCCCACTATATTTGGTAGACCCTTCTTGAATACTGTTAATGCTAAGATAGACTGCAAAAAGGATATTGTTTCTGTTGGTTTAGGGGACATGTCTCATGATTTTAATTTTGCTAAATTTCATAGACAACCCCATGATAAACAATTGCCTAGTAAATATGAAATTATTGGTCTTTCTTCTATTGCCGTGCCTCCTAATGATCCTTTAGAACAATATTTGCTAGACCATGAAAATGATATGTTTATGAATGAAAGAAGGGAAATAGATGAAGTATTCTTTAAACAGGGACCTATTTTGAGACACAACTTGCCTGTCGAAATTCTAGGGGATCCTCCTCCACCCAAGGGTGATCCCATGTTTGAGCTTAAACCATTGCCTGGTACTCTTAAATATGCTTATCTTGATGAAAAGAAGATATATCCTGTTATTATTAGTGCTAACCTTTCAGAGCAAGAAGAAGGGAAATTATTGAAAACTCTGAAGAAGCACCATGCTGCTATTGGATATACTGTTCATGATCTTAAGGGCATTAGTCCCACTCTATGCCAGCACAAAATAAAATTGGAAAAAGATGCTAAACCGGTTGTTGATCACCAACAACGGTTAAATCCTAAGATGAAACAAGTGGTAAGAAAAGAAATACTAAAGCTTCTTGAGGCAGGTATAATTTATCCCGTTGCTAATAGTCAGTGGGTAAGTCCTATCCATTGTGTCCCTAAGAAAGGAGGTATTACTGTTGTTCCTAATGATAAAGATGAATTGATCCCACAAAGAATTGTTACAGGTTATAGAATGGTAATTCTCTTCCGCAAATTAAATAAAGCTACTAAAAAGGATCATTACCCTTTACCTTTTATTGATCAATGTTAGAAAGATTATCTAAATATACACATTTTTGCTTTCTAGATGGTTATTCCGGTTTCTCTCAAATACCTGTGTCAAAAGAGGATCAGGAAAATACCACTTTTACTTGCCCTTTCGGTACCTTTGCTTATAGACGTATGCCTTTTGGTTTATGTAATGCACCTGCTACCTTTCAAAGATGGATGATTGCTATATTCTCTGACTTTTGTGAAAAGATTGTTGTGGTTTTCATGGATGATTTCTCCGTTTATCGAACTTCTTTTGATGATTGCTTAAGCAACCTTGACCGAGTTTTGCAGAGATGTGAAGAAACTAATCTTGTCTTGAGTTGGGAGAAGTGCCACTTTATGGTTAATGAACGTATTGTCTTGGGGCATAAAATTTTTGAAAGAGGTATTGAAGTTGATAAAGCTAAAGTTGATGCTATTGAAAAGATGTTGTGTCCAAAGGACATTAAAGGTATAAGAAGTTTCCTTGGTCATGCCGGTTTTTATAGGAGGTTCATTAAAGACTTCTCAAAAATTTCCAGGCCTCTGACTAATCTCTTACAAAAAGATGTTCCTTTTGTCTTTGATGATGACTGTGTGGAAGCATTTGAAATACTTAAGAAAGCCTTTATTTCTGCACCTATTGTTTAGCCTCTAGTGATTATTCTGTAGGGACTATTCTAGGACAAAGAGTTGATAAGAAATTAAATGCTATCCAATATGCTAGTAAAACTCTAGACAGTGCCCAAAGAAATTATGCTACTACTGAAAAAGAATTTTTAGTAGTTGTATTTGCTTGTGATAAGTTCAGGCCTTATATTGTTGATTCTAACGTAACTGTTCACACTGATCATGCTGCTATTAAATATCTTATGGAAAAGAAAGATGCTAAACCTAGACTTATTAGATGGGTTCTCTTATTACAAGAATTTGACTTGCATATTATTGATAGGAAGGGAGCTGAGAACCCCGTTGCAGACAACTTGTCTAGGTTAGAGAATGTTCTTGATGACCCACTACCTATTGATGATAGCTTTCCTGAACAATTAGCCGTCATAAATGCTTCTCGTACTTCTCCATGGTATGCTGATTATGCTAATTACATTGTTGCTAAATTTATACCACCTAGTTTCACATACCAGCAAAAGAAAAAAATTCTATGATTTAAGACATTACTTCTGGGATGACCCACACCTTTATAAATAAGGAGTAGATGGTGTTATTAGACGTTGTGTACCCTGAGCATGAACAGGAACAGATCCTACGCAAGTGTCACTCTGAGGCTTATGGAGGACACCATGCCGGAGATAGAACTGCACATAAGGTATTGCAATCCGGTTTTTCTTAGCCTACTCTCTTCAAAGATGATCGTAAGTTTGTCTTGTCTTGTGATGAATGTCAAAGAATTGGTAATATTAGTAGACGTCAAGAAATGCCTATGAACTATTCACTTGTTATTGAACCATTTGATGTTTGGGGCTTTGACTATATGGGACCGTTTCCTTCCTCTAATGGGTATACACGTATTTTAGTTGCTGTTGATTACGTTACTAAGTGGGTAGAAGCTATTCCAACTAGCAGTGCTGATCATAACACCTCTATTAAGATGCTTAAAGAAGTCATTTTTACGAGGTTTGGAGTCCCTAGATATATAATGACTGATGGTGGTTCACATTTTATTCATGGTGCTTTTCGTAAGATGCTTACTAAGTATGATGTTAATCATAGAATTGCATCTCCATACCACCCATAGTCTAGTGGTCAAGTAGAATTGAGTAATAGAGAGATTAAATAAATTTTGCAAAAGACTATTAATAGATCTAGAAAGAATTGGTCCAAGAAACTTGATGATGCATTATGGGCCTATAGAACTACATATAAAAATCCTATCGGTATGTCTTCGTATAAAATGGTTTATGGAAAAGCATGTCACTTACCTCTCGAACTAGAACATAAGGCATATTGGACCATTAAAGAGATCAATTATGATTTCAAACTTGCCGGTGAGAAGAGACTATTTGACATTAGCTCACTTGATGAGTGGAGAACCCAGGCCTATGAGAATGCCAAACTGTTTAAAGAAAAGGTTAAAAGATGGCATGATAAAAGAATACAAAAGCTTGAGTTTAATGTAGGCGATTATGTTTTGCTATAGAACTCTTGTTTAAGATTTTTTTGGCAGGAAAACTCCTCTCTAAATGGGAATGTCCTTACATTATCGAGGAGGTCTATCATTCCGATGGCATAAAAATTAACAATTTCGAGGGCACGAATCCGAAGCTGGTGAACGGTCAAAGAATCAAACATTACATCTCGGGTAATCCCATAAATGTTGAAACTAATGTTATTGAAACCGTAACCCCGGAGGAATACATAAGGGACACTTTCCAGAATGTTTAGGACGATCATCTCTTTGTTGTCTTCGGCTGAACGCGGTCGGCACTCTGTGAATAGGCCACACGATTGGGACAGGAATTTTACCAAGCTACTACTACTTACTATGCTTCTGTTTCTGAAACATTTCTTCTTCTTCCAAAAGCTGCGTCGGCGCTAGCGTGCTCTAGGGTGGTGACCGCGCCGGCCGGCTGGCGCGCCCTTGATCGGTTCACCGTTGTCTAGTTAGTTTTTTTGGTGCGTGTGTGTGTGTGGAGAGTGAGCCAATGATTATCCGCCCATCTGACCGAGACAGCTAATTGGGTCAACGGTCAACCCATCTCCTGCGCCTGATTGGAGCACATAGCGTGAAATGCATCGTCTGTTTATCAATGCACCGTGACGGAGCATGCAGTGCATGTGCAGAACACACGCTGAGCATGTGACAGTAAGTAAACCGACTCCAAAATAGTTCTAATAGCAATTTTTCTCCATTTTGGAATATTTAAGAAAATAGGAAAATAAGAAGTAGTCCGAAGAGGACACGAGGCATCCACAAGGGTGGAGGGCGCGCCCTACCCCCTGGGTGCGCCCCCTGCCTCGTGGGCACCTTGAGTGCCCTCCGGACTCTGTTTTCTTGCACGATACTTCTTTTGGTTGGTAAAAATTTACTATATAATCTCCCAAAGGTTTTGACCACTGTACCACGCAAATATCCTCTGTTTTTGTTTTGATATATTTTCTGCCAGAGTTGTCAAGGCCAAGCATCATGTCGTCCCCCTCCCCCAACATTGAGGGCGACGATGCTTGGCTAATGAAGATAGATCTGAAGAGAGAATAACCCGGGGAGATCAACAAGGATGATAGGATCAAGAAGGCCATGGAGGATCAAGCTCTGGCAGCAGAAGAAGAAGACATCCTTCAACCTCATTATAATCTTCTTACCCCACTGAGATTGAAGCTTCCAAGATGATTGAGTTAGCTCGCATACAAAACAAGTATCTCACACGTGAAAATATTTTGTTGAAGGAGCATATCACCACACTCAAGGGCATTATTTGCAAATTGGAGGATATCCTACGCTCGATGTGCGACACTACATCATCAACAACTCCATCATCACCACCTCCGAAGAAAGAGTCATAAACACATGGGTTTGGGCACTCCCCTTGGCAACTGCCAAGCTTGGGGGTGGTGCCCCAGTATCATATCACCATCATATTTCTATCTTTACTGTTTTTCTTAGTTTGATCCTTTTGGTAATATCTTGATCTAGTAGAATAAAGTTTTTAATATGATCTAGTTTTGAGTTTTGCTTTATGTTCTTTCTATGTAATCGAGTCCGTGAGCTATATACAATAAAGATTAGTTTTAAGTCAAGGGCTTGATTATCTTGCTATGATCTTGAGGGAATAAAAATAAAAGAGAAGAGAAAGAATAAAAAGAAAAAGAGATCATAAGGATCTTATGGAGAGTATTGACTTCACATATAAAGAGTATGATGAGTAAAAGTTGTTGAGAGTTGACAAACATAGTTTTGGTCATCGTTGCAATTAACAGGAAGTCATAAAGAAAGAGAGGTTCTCACATATAAACATACTATCTTGGACATCTTTTATGATTGTGAGCACTCATTAAAATATGACATGCTAAAAAGTTGATGTTGGACAAGGAAGACAACGTAATGGGTTATGTTTTCTTAAAATATATTGTCATGGATCATCCAACATGTTGAGCTTGCCTTTCCCCTCATGCTAGCCAAATTCTTGTACTTCCGAATATCCTTAAACCCAGTTTTGCCATGAGTGTCCACAATAACTACATATGGATTGAGTAAGATCCCTCAAGTAAGTTGTCATTGTTGCGTGGAATAAAAATTGTCTCTAAATATGTATGATTTATTAGTGTGGAGAAAATAAGCTTTATACGATCTTGTGATATGGAAGCAATAAAAGCGATGGAGTGCATAATAAAGGTCCATATCACAAGTGGCAATATAAAGTGACGTTCTTTCGCATTAAGATTTTGTGCATCCAACCATAAAAGCACATGACAACCTCTGCTTCCCTCTGCGAAGGGCCTATCTTTTATTCTTGTCTTGTACCTTATACAAGAGTCATGGTGACCTTCACCCTTCCTTTTTATATTTTATCCTTCGGTAAGCACATTGTGTTGGAAAGATCCTGATATATATATCCAATTGGATGTAAGTTATCATGAACTATTATTGTTGACATTACCCTTGAGGTAAAGGTTGGGAGGCAACACTATAAGCCCCTATCTTTCTTTGTGTCCGATTAAAACACCATACCCATAAGTATTGTGTGAGTGTTAGCAATTGTGAAAGGCTAAATGATAGTTGAGTATGTGGACTTGCTGAAAAGCTCTTATATTGACTCCTTCCGATGTTATGATAAATTGCAATTGCTTCAATGATTGAGATTATAGTTTGTTAGTTTTCAATGAAGTTTCTGATTCATACTTTACATTCTGAATAGATTATTACTTTAGCATAAGAAATCATATGACAATATATATATATATATGTTGCTGTTATAAGAATGATCATGATGCCCTCATGTCCGTATTTTATTTTATTGACACCTCTATCTCTAAACATGTGGACATATTTTTCGTTATCGGCTTCCGCTTGAGGACAAGCGAGGTCTAAGCTTGGGGGGTTGATACGTCCATTTTGCATCATGCTTTTATATCGATATTTATTGCATTATGGGCTGTTATTACACATTATGTCACAATACTTGTGACTATTCTCTCTTATTTTACAAGGTTTACATGAAGAGGGAGAATGACGGCAGCTGGAATTCTGGGCTGGAAAAGGAGCAAATATTAGAGACCTATTCTGCACAACTCCAAAAGTCCTGAAACTCCACGGAAGTCAGTTTTGGATTATATAAAAAATATTGGGCAAAGAAATCACCGGAGGGGGCCACCCACCGTCCAAGAGGGTGGGGCGCGCCCCTGCCTCGTGGGCCACCTGGCAGGCCTCCGGTGCCCATCTTTGGCTATATGAAGTCTTTCTCCCTGAAAAAAATCATAAGCAAGATTTCGGGACGAAGCACCGCCGCCACGAGGTGGAACCTTGGCGGAACCAATCTAGGGCTCTGGCGGAGCTGTTTTGTCGGGGAAACATCCCTCTGGGAGGGGGAAATCATCATCATCGTCATCACCATCGATCCTCTCATCGGGAAGGGGTCAATCTCCATCAACATCTTCACCAGCACCATCTCCTCTCAAACCCTAGTTCATCTCTTGTATCCAATCTTTGTCTCAAAACCTCAGATTGGTACCTGTGGGTTGCTATTAGTGTTGATTACTCCTTGTAGTTGATGCTAGTTGGTTTATTTGGTGGAAGATCATATGTTCAGATCCTTTATGCATATTAATACCCCTCTGATTCTGAACATGAATATGGTTTGTGAGTAGTTATGTTTGTTCCTGAGGACATGGGAGAAGTCTTGCTATAAGTAGTCATGTGAATTTGGTATTCGTTCGATATATTGATGAGATGTATGTTGTCTTTCCTCTAGTGGTGTCATGTGAACGTCGACTACATGACACTTCACCATTGTTTGGGCCTAGGGAAAGGCATTGGGAAGTAAAAGTATATGATGGGTTGCTAGAGTGACAGAAGCTTAAACCCTAGTTTATGCGTTGCTTCGTAAGGGGCTGATTTGGATCCATATGTTTCATGCTATGGTTAGGTTTACCTTAATACTTCTTTTGTAGTTGCGGATGCTTGCAAGAGG
Source organism: Triticum dicoccoides (assembly GCF_002162155.2). NCBI lineage: Eukaryota > Viridiplantae > Streptophyta > Magnoliopsida > Poales > Poaceae > Triticum > Triticum dicoccoides. The sequence goes on along the minus strand of NC_041388.1, from coordinate 629,642,840 downwards.
GGTTAATCATAAGTGGGATGCTTGTCCAAGGAAGGGCAGTACCCAAGCACCGGTCCACCCACATATCATATTATCAAAGTAATGAACGTGAATCATATGAGCGTGATGAAAACTAGCTTGACGATAATTCCCATGTGTCCTCGGGAGCGTTTTCCTTTATATAAGAGTTCATCCAGGCTTGTCCTTTGCTACAAAAAGGATTGGGCCGCCTTGCTGCACCTTGTTTACTTTTGTTACTTGTTACCCGTTACAAATTACCTTATTACAAAACTTTTTTTTACCAATAATTTCAGTGCTTGAAGAGAATAGCTTACTGAAACTCGCTTGTCATTTCCTTCTGCTCCTTGTTGGGATCGACACTCTTACTTATCGAAAGGACTATGATAGATCCCCTATACTTGTGGGTCATCATCTTCCTATGCTTCTTTGCTACTGGAAGGTCGTCCATAATACTTTCAGCCGCCGGCAATTCAGGCACCGACTCATGACGCTCAAACCCTGAGTACTCATACTGCTGAGCCATCAATCCTCCGTTGTCATAGGCGCCAATCATTGTTAAGGAGATCATTAACTGGTAGTTGCTCGGTTGGCTAGTGAGTAGGGGATCAATCCGCTAATCGGCAAGTTAATCGGCCATTTAATTAATTAATCGAACGATTTTCCGGTTTATCGGCTACTCGGTGACCCTATGAGTAGGGATTAATTGGCAAGTTAACTGGTTAATCGGATGAATTCTTGAACAGGGGCGCCAATATTGAGATACTGTAGAGTGTCATCGTCATCCTCATCGATGGCATCGATATCATGCATTGCTTCTTCGATGGCGGCGACGTCATTAGTGACTTATGGAGCCTCTTCCTCACCCCGTCTGCTATCACCCGGCATGACAGGCGATGCTAATTGGGTAGGTGGGGTGTTGATGTTCATACCTTGCTGAGGCTGCATGGTCGTGGGTGTGCTCCTGGAAGCCTCCAGATGAAGCATACTCTTTGGCCACAACAGGACCCACCTCTTACAATCGCCAAGCCGCCGCGGGGTCTCATCGTCATCTCCCCATAGTACCGGAGGAGCCAAATTCTTATGGCCCAGTTTGACACTGGCCACGGAAACCTTGAAGACGTCAGGGGGATCGGCCGGCTGTGGAACAATTGTTCCTTCGGCTTCACTATCATCGCCTTCCCCACGTCCACCTTCTGGCTGCTAATGGTGTACAATATGGTGCACGGGGTTACGTCGGCCTGCAAAGACATGTCCGCGACGTGATACATCTGAAAGGCAACAAAAATGGGAGATTATACATTTATTGAAGAGGGTCGGTGTGACAGGTATCGTGAGGGCTTCGAGCTCAGCCAAATATGAAGCACCGCCGAGCACGTCCGAGATGGAGGATGGGCTGCTATGAGCAGGTGTGGGAGCCGATGTAGGAGTTGGTGCGGGAACCAGTGCAGGAGCAGGTGCGGGAGCAGGTGCTGGAGCAATGCTAGTCGAGCTGCTCCCGAAGAAGTTTGCAAGGGGAAAGTCCGATGCATCTTTATTTGGATTTTGCCTGCTCCAATTGACGATAGCCGGAAGCAACACACCATATGAAGCTGCAATCTCCTGTTTTGCAGTAGCTACCGCTGCTGTGACTATCTCGATTGATTTCTTATCAACCGCAGTCGCAACCTTCTTATCGATGTTTTCTTCATTTAACCTCCGTCTTTCCTTTCTCTCCTCCGTGGTCTCACGGTAGTACTTCTTCCACGTGGCGCCATCTCCGACGCCATGCACGCGTCCATGCATACGACGATCGAGTGTCCACCGAGAGTCCTTTCAATATGTTCAAGGCCTGGTTGAATGGGGTGTCCCACTTGGGCCTCGCCAACACCTCAGACGGCGAGTCGCTTTCGGCTGCGGTCCTATGATGCTCTCTCTGCAAAAGGAACAAGGATTGTTTACAAATATGATTAAACGTGCAGTTGAATTGATCAGAAGCTAAAACTAGGGGGTAAATTAAAAATTACCAGCAATCTCATGAACTCCGTCGTGACCGCGTCCATCTCGAAAACCTTCTTGACTGGGTCCCAATGGTACCAGTCCCTAAGGATGTCACACTCTTGCGGGACGGTGAACTCCGCCAAGGGGTCTGGGATGCCCAGACTTTCGCGTTCCGCGTCCTCATTGGCCCATATGGACCTCTTCCCCGTGTAACCACGGCTTCCGAGGTGGTGGCACCCCATGTTCCTCTCTTGAAGCCCCTTCATGTACTCCAACTTTTCTTTGGCAGCTTTGGCATCACAAGCTGCCTTGAATATTTCAAACTGCTCTTCCATAATTCTCGGATTATCCTTTACAATCTCGGAGTGGGGTTCTGATACATCTCCGTCGTATCTACTTTTCCAAACACTTTTGCCCTTGTTTTGGACTCTAACTTGCATGATTTGAATGGAACTAACCCGGACTGACGTTGTTTTCAGCAGAATTGCCATGGTGTTATTTTTATGCAGAAATAAAAGTTCTCGGAATGACCTGAAAATCAATGGAGATTATTTTTGGAATATATAAAAAATACTGGAAAAAGATCCACGTCAAGGGGGCCACACCCTGTCCACGAGGGTGGGGGGCGTGCCCTACCCCCTGGGCGCACCCCCTGCCTCGTGGGCCTCCTGATGCTCCACTGCGTCCACCTTGACTCCATATATTCACTTCGGGGAGAAAAAACCAGAGAGAAGGATTCATCTCGTTTTATGATACGGAGCTGTCGCCAAGCCCTAAACTCTCTAGGGAGGGCTGATCTGGAGTCCGTTCGGGGCTCCGGAGAGGGGAATACGTCGCCATCGTCATCATCAACCTTCCTCCATCACCAATTTCATGATGCTCACCGCCGTGCGTGAGTAATTCCATCATAGGCTTGCTGGACGGTGATGGGTTGGATGAGATTTATCATGTAATCGAGTTAGTTTTGGTAGGGTTTGATCTCTAGTATCCACTATGTTCTGAGATTGATGTTGCTATGACTTTGCTATGCTTAATGCTTGTCACTAGGGCCCGAGTGACATGATTTCAGATCTGAACCTATTATGTTTTCATCAATATATGAGAGTTCTTGATCCTATCTTGCAAGTCTATAGTCACCTATTATGTGTTATGATCCGTTAACCCCGAAGTGACAATAATCGGGATACTTACCGGTGATGACCATAGTTTGAGGAGTTCATGTATTCACTATGTGTTAATGCTTTGGTCCAGTAATCTCTGGAAGCATCCTCTTAATAGCCCATCCTGAAACTGTTATGATTTCACTGTTGATCCTGAGATAATTACTTTGGTTGAATCTGATCCTAGTTATGGCTATGAATCTGAAATTGTTGTGGCACATCTTACTAAATTAAATGATATAGCTACCTTGTTCACTAATGATGAGAAAACTCGCTATTATTATATCCATAAATTATTTCCGTTCTCATTAAAGGGTGATGCTAAGATATGGTTTAATTCTCTTGATCCTGGTTGTGTGCGTAGTCCCCAGGATATGATTTACTACTTCTCTGCTAAATATTTCCCCACTCATAAGAAACAAGCTGCTTTAAGGGAAATATATAATTTTGTGCAAATTGAAGAAGAGAGTCTCCCACAAGCTTGGGGGAGGCTTCTCCAATTACTTAATGCTTTGCCTGATCATCCTCTCAAGAAAAATAAAATACTTGATATCTTTTATAATGGACTAACCGATGCTTCCAGAGATTACATGGATAGTTGTGCTGGTTGTGTTTTCAGGGAAAGAACAGTTGATCAAGCTGAAATTCTATTGAATAATATGTTGACCAATGAAAATAATTGGACACTTCCTGAACCAACTACTAAGCCAACTCTGAAGAAAAGGGGTATTCTATTTCTCAGTCCTGAAGATATGCAAGAGGCAAAGAAATCTATGAAAGAAAAAGGTATAAAAGCTGAAGATGTTAAGAATTTACCTCCTGTTGAAGAAATACATGGTCTTAATTCATCACCTATTGAAGAAATACACGGTCTCGATAACCCGACACAGGTAGTAAAGGTAAACTCTCTCTATATATATGATAAAGCTGAAATCCCTCCTACTAAGTTTGCTAGCCAATGTTTGGATGAATTTGATAACTTTATGGTTAAGCAAGAAGATTTTAATGCTTATTTTGGTAGATAGCTGAAACGCAATGCTTATATGATTGAACACTTGAGTGATTATATGGCTAGTGTTAAAGGTGAACTTAAACTTATTAGTAAACATGCTTCTATGGTTACCACTCAAGTAGAACAAGTACTTAAAGCTCAGAATGATTTGCTCAATGAATTGAATAGTAAAAATAATGACTTTGCTGTTAGAGTTGCAATGAGGTGGTAAAGTGACTCAGGAACCTTTGTATCCTGAGGGTCATCCTAAGAGAATTGAGCAAGATTCTCAGAGAATTAATATTGATGAACCTAGTCCTTCTAACAGGAAGAAAACGAAAAATGATAGGACTTTGCATGCTTCTAGTGAACCTGTTGTAGACACACCTGAGAATCCCAATGATATTTCTATCTTTGATGCTGAAACACAATCTGGTAATGAACATGAACCTAGTGATAATGTTAATGATGATGTTCTTGTTGATGCTCAACCTAGTAATGATAATGATGTAGAAATTGAACCTGTTGTTGATCTTGATAACCCACAATCAAAGAATCAACGTTATGATAAGAGAGACTTTGTTGCTAGGAAGCACGGTAAAGAAAGAGAACCATGGGTTCAAACACTCATGTCTTTTCCTCCTAAACCATCCAAGAAAAAGGATGATGAGGATTTTGAGCGCTTTGCTGAAATGATTAGACCTATCTTTTTGCGTATGCGTTTGACCGACATGTTTAAAATGAATCCTTATGATAAGTATATGAAGGATATTGTTACAAATAAGAGAAAGATACCGGAAGCTGAAATTTCCACCATGCTTGCTAATTATACTTTTAAGGGTGGAATACCAAAGAAACTTGGAGATCCAGGAGTACCAACTATACCATGCTCCATTAAAAGAAACTATGTTAAAACTGCTTTATGTGATCTTGGAGCCGGTGTTAGTGTTATGCCTCTCTCTTTATATCGTAGACTTGATTTGAATAAGTTGACACCTACTAAAATATCTTTGCAAATGGCTGATAAATCAACTTCTATACCTCTCGGTATTTGTGAGGATGTGGCTGTTGTGGTTGCAAACGTTACTATTTTAACGGACTTTGTTATTCTTGATATTCCCGAGGACGATAGTATGTCTATTATTCTTGGAAGACCCTTTTTGAATACTGCAGGGGCCGTTATTGATTGCACCAAAGGCAATGTCACTTTTCATGTTAATGGTAATGAGCATACGATACACTTCCCGAGGAAACAACCTCAAGTCCACAGTATCAATTCCATTGGAAAATTTTCATCGATTATTTTTGGAGGTTTTGAATTTCCTCTTCCTACTGTCAAGAAGAAATATGATATTCTTATCGTTGGGGATGTGCATATCCCCGTTGAGGTAACCTAGTGTTATTCGAAAATTCTCCGGTTTCATGTTATTTGAAATGAGTTAGTTAACAAGACCTGATCAACCTTGTTAGTGGATTCCTTTTGATAAGCATGAGATGGATGAATTTAGAAAACACAACTCTCTGTAACCTCTTTTTACTTTCTGATATTTATATTAAATAAAGCAAAAATAGTATTTTTTCTGTCTGTTTTCTGAATTATCCATGCAATAAAAATACCCCAAAAATAAAAATTCTCCAAATGCGCTGAAAATTAAATATGTTTTTTCTAGAATATTTGAGAATATCTGGCACTGAGAACACACCAGGGGGAGCAAGCACCTGGCCACGACGGTCTAGGGCACGCCCACCCCCTTGGGCGCGCCCCCTGCCTCGTGGGCCCATGGTGGCTCCCATCCACTTATTCCAGCCACCACACACTCCTTCCTCCCAAAAAAATCACCAGCCAGCTCAAGCACGAGTTCTAGCTCATCTTGCTGCCATTTTTGATCTCCTAGCTCAAAGCTCCATTCACAAAACTGCTTTGGGGGATTGTTCCTTGGTATGTGACTCCTCCAATGGTCCAATTAGTTTTTGTTCTAGTGCTTTATTCATTGCAATTTTTGCTGCTTAGGTGACCCTGTTCTTGAGCTTACATGTCAAATTTATATGGTCAAAAGTAGTTTTAATGCATGATATTGCCTCTAGGCACTTCTAGGAGTAGTTGCTATCAATATTGTTGAGTTTGGTTCACTTTTATTTTGAGTTACTAAAAATTTCAGAAATTTTTCAGAGGAAGAAATATGTTTAGGAAAATGTACCAAGGTGGTTCTTCAAGGAAGCAAGGACCCAGACCCGCAGTACGCGATGCGTACGATGAACCACCAAGAGATGCTCAAGTGCGTCCTTGTGAATGGCCGTAAGAGGACTTCATGGTTTGAGCAGGAATCAAGGAGAAATTTGAAGCATATGTGTGTAATGCCGATCTTGATATCTTCATGGCAGATAAGTGTCGTCCGCACTACTACCTCACTGATTCCTTTGTGAGAAGGTTTGAATTTTCATCATCACGCAATTCTCAAACTGTCCTGTTTGACCTTTATGATAAATCTTATACCATGGACTTAGAAGATTTTAACACTGCTTGTAAACTCCCACAGTGGGGTAATGTTAGTGAACCTCGCAAATCAGAATTTAGAGATTTTCTTGCTAGAATTACAGTGGGGGAATCTAGAGATATAACACAAGCCACCATAGGGAGCATTCATTTTCCTGCTATACATTATTTTGCTCTTTTCATAGGAAGGTGCATAAACGGTAAAGATGAAACATGTCACGTGTGTGTACTTGATCTTAGCGTTCTCAGGAGCGCTGTTTTAGGAGATAAACAATACAACTTGGGGGCTATTGTTGCACGTAGGTTGCATAATAATCATATTCATGGAGATTTCTTTGGTGGAATTTATGCAACTCGTATAGCTAACTTTCTTGAGATACCCATACGTGGAGACGATATTGAGTTGCCTCCTTCTTATCTAGATTATGATGCTATGGTTCGTCATCAGTTTGTTGAGAGGAATGATCAGTTCCTCCAGTACTGAATAATCTTTGACAGACGACGCACCTATCATGCCGCTCTCCCTGCTCCTACTTTCTTTGACTTTTAGGCAAAGGGGAGATATTTCATAACCAGTGAGGAGGCGACCGAGTATGAAAGAAGGGCGGAGACAGCTCGCCTCCAAGCTATAGCTCATCAGGCAATTGCCGCTGCATCTCAGTACGACCCCAGCTACAACTTTGGATATCCGCCAGACCAGCCGTGGCCATAGGCCAACTTAGGCCAAAAGCCTAAGCTTGGGGGAGTACGTATCTCTCACTGACATTACATTCCTGTTCACACACTCATGCTAGTTGTCGGTGCTCATACTTTTTCATTGTATCATCCATGCTAGTTTGTTTCTCTTTTATGCTTTCTTCTTGTGTGTTTGATAAACCTTAAGAAAAACCAAAAAAATAGTTGTAGCTTTTATTTAGTTTACTTTCCATGCCTATAGTGGTAGTAATTAAAAGAAAACCCAAAAAGATTTCTCGTTCTTCTTTTGCTTGTTGGGAGCTTTCCCGTGTAAATAGTTTTGTTTCTTTTCTTTGGGGCTTGAGAGGAGAAGACCATAATGAAAATGTTGAGTGGCTCTCATATGCATTATTGTTGATCTAACAAAGAGCCCATATTACCTTGTCTTCTCTCTTGAATTGAATGCTTGCAGACTACAGCTTAGTCCAATGCACGTGCACTATTATTATTATCCACACTATTCAGTCGTGCAAGTGAAAGGCAATAATGATGATTATATGATGGGCTTATTGAGATGAGAAAAGCTGGTATGAACTCGACCTCTCTTGTTTTTGTAAATATGATTAGTTCAGCGTTCCTGATTCAGCCTATTATGAAAGAAACATATTTGCAATGACAATTAGAGATTATAGTTGCTTATGCCATGCTTAATTAGCTAGGAGTTTATAATGGTTTACCTTGCGTGACAACATGCTATTAAAATGGTTGTGATGTGGTATGATAGGGTGGTATCCTCTTTTGAATTATCTGAGTGGCTTGACTTGGCACATGTTCACGCATGTAGTTGAAAGAAAATCAACATAGCATCTACGATATTTATGTTCATGGTGCATTATATCCTACTCATGCTTGCATTCGGTGTTGATTAATTTTAATGCATGTTCATGACTGTTGTCGCTCTCTAGCTGGTCGCTTCCCAGTCTTCTGCTAGCCTTCACCTGTACTAAGCGGGAATACTGCTTGTGCATCCAATTCCATAAACCCCAAAGTTATTCCATATGAGTCAACCATACCTACCTATATACGGTATCTACCTGCCGTTCCAGGTAAATTTGTATGTGCCAAACTCTAAACCTTCAAATAAACATCCTGTTTTGTATGCTCAAATAGCTCATGTATCAACAAGGGTTGTCTATATCTTCCATGTTAGGCGGGTTATTCTCAAGAGGAGTGGACTCCGCTCCTCACTCACGTGAAAATGGCTGGTCACCTGGATGCCCAGTCCCATGATTTATGCAAATCAAATCAAAATAACTGCAAACAAAACTCCCTCGGGACTCTTGTTAGTTGGAGGCACTCGTTGTTTTGAGCAAGCCATGGATTGATGCTTGTTGGTGGAGGGGGGTATAAACTTTACCATTCTGTTTGGGAACCACCTATAATGTGTGTAGCATGGAAGATATTGAGATCTCTCGGTTTTTATGTTGACAATGAAAGTATACCGCTCAAAATATTATTCATATCTATTTCAAAACCGAGCTCTAGCACCTCTACAAATCCCTGCTTCCCTCTGCGAAGAGCCTATCCATTTACTTCTATGTTGAGTCATCATCCTCTTATTAAAAAGCACCAGTTGGAGAGAACCGCTGTCATTTGCATCCATTACTGTTAGTTTACATTGAGTATGACTTGACTGGATCTTTTTTACCATGAATTACAATGTCTAGTCAGTCCTTGATCTTTAAAGGTGCTCTGCATTTATGTTTTGCGCTCTCAGAGAGGGCTAGCGAGATAACATCTTGTTATATCATATCATGATTGTTTTGAGAAAGTGTTGTCATCCGAGATTTATTATTATTGCTCGCTATTTGATTATGCCATTGATATGAGTAAACATGAGACCTCAATGTTATTGTGAATATGGTTAGTTCATAATCTTTGATGAAAACTTGAATGCCGGCTTTACATATTTATAACAACAAGAGCAAACAGAGTTTGTAAAAGTTATTCTTTATCACTTTTAGTTTATCAACTGAATTGCTTGAGGACAAGCAAAGGTTTAATCTTGGGGGAGTTGATACGTCTCTGTCGTATCTACTTTTCCAAACACTTTTGCCCTTGTTTTGGACTCTAACTTGCATGATTTTAATGGAACTAACCCGGACTGGCGATGTTTTCTGTAGAATTGCCATGGTGTTATTTTTATGCAGAAATAAAAGTTCTCGGAATGACCTGAAAATCAACGGAGAATTATTTTGGAATATATAAAAAATACTGGAAGAAGAATCCACGTCAGGGGGGTCTCCGCCTGTCCACGAGGGTGGGGGGCACGCGTGCCCCCCTGGACGCGCGCCCTGCCTCGTGGGCCCCCTGACGCTCCACCAACCTCAACCTTGACTCCATATATTCACTTTCGGGGAGAAAAAATCAGAGAGAAGGATTCATCGCGTTTTACAATACAGAGCCGCCGCCAAGCCCTAAACTCTCTTGGGAGGGCTGATCTGGAGTCCGTTCGGGGCTCCGAAGAGGGGAATCCGTCGCCATCATCATCATCAACCTTCCTCCATCACCAATTCCATGATGCTCACCGCCGTGCGTGAGTAATTCTATCGTAGGCTTGCTGGACGGTGATGGGTTGGATGAGATTTATCATGTAATCGAGTTAGTTTTGTTAGGGTTTGATCCCTAGTATCCACTATGTTTTGAGATTGATGTTGCTATGACTTTGCTATGCTTAATGCTTGTCACTAGGGCCCGAGTGCCATGATTTCAGATCTGAACCTATTATGTTTTCATCAATATATGAGAGTTCTTGATCCTATCTTGCAAGTCTATAGTCACCTACTATGTGTTATGATCCGGCAACCCCGAAGTGACAATAGTCGGGACCACTCCCGGTGATGACCGTAGTTTGAGGAGTTCATGTATTCACTATGTGTTAATGCTTTGGTCCGGTACTCTATTAAAAGGAGACCTTAATATCCCTTAGTTTCCAATAGGACCCCGCTGCCACGGGAGGGTAGGGCAAAAGATGTCATGCAAGTTCTTTTCCATAAGCATGTATGGCTATATTCAGAATACATGCCTACATTACATTGATGAATTGGAGCTAGTTCTGTGTCACCGTAGGTTATGACTGTTACATGATCGATCGCATCCGGCATAATTCTCTATCACCGATCCATTGCCTACGAGCTTTCCATATATTTTTCTTCGCTTATTTACTTTTCCGTTGCTATTGTTATCACCACTATAAAACACCAAAAATATTACTTTTGCTACCTTTACTTCTGCTACCGTTACCACTACTATCATATTATTTTGCTACTAAATACTTTGCTCCAGATATTAAGTTATCCAGGTGTGGTTGAATTGACAACTCAACTGCTAATACTTGAGAATATTCTTTGGCTCCCCTTGTGTCGAATCAATAAATTTGGGTTGAATACTCTACCCTCGAAAATTGTTGTGATCCCCTATACTTGTGGGTTATCAGGTTCCTTTTTGTCAATGATCCTTGCTTTCACCCTTACTTTCCAGGTGGACAACGCGCCGCTAAACTTGCCCATGGCGCGTCTATTTATCTTCTTCATTGTCGGGTCTTTATATGGATTTTTATATTTCTTTTCATCCCAGCCCAGGAACAAGAACACCTGGTGCAGCTTCGTTAGGAGGGGCTGCTTCATATTTGGTATCTTCCTTTAGTTTTGCATCGTTGATGGTGGCGGTTACCCATAGGATGCAGCATATTTGATTGCCGTAGCACGCGCGCGCTTCTATGGGCTCTTTTGGCTCAAAATTGCCGTCGTCCACCTCCATGGCCACCAGTCTAGTAGTGATGAGCTGGTTTGGGCGCCGTTGCCTCTTTGGTTTCAGTTCTATACTGGCTTCACCATTCTTGGTGCCGTTCTCGGTGCCGGTCATGGTGCCCGTGTCAGTCTTAGCACCGGTCTTGATGTCGGTGTCAGTCTCAGATGTGACAGGTGGGTCTTGTGACAACCATTGCTCATCGAAAATGTTCAAATAGGCGTCTGCGCCGCATAGACATTGCAATCACCAGAACCCTATCCTTCATCATTGCTAGTCGTGTTTCCTACGATTAAATCTAGTCAATTAATTCAAGACCTAATAAAATGAATAATGACATAAAAAAGGTCAATGTTTTGCAGGAATATTTGTTCATTCCCGTTGTCGCAAATCCCGGGCACTCGATATGTCCTAGTTTGTAGCACATGTCATGCCAAAAATCACGAAATTTTTTGGCATGACCTTTGCTACAAACTGGACAAATAGAGCGCCTGAAATTTACCAGAACGGAAATGAATCAACATTCTGGCAAAACATAGGCCACTCGGAATCATTCCCTCCAAACAACAAAAGGCCACTTGGGCACAATCGAACCACTTCAATGTTGCATATAACAGGACCACTTAAGAACATGTACATGAGCAACTACAACAGTAGATAAACATGAGCAAACACTATTGAGAAATTTGCATATAACATGACCACTTCAAATTTGCATCTCGTAGTGTTTGACACTTCAAGAAAATCTACACAAATCACATGCTCTCTCAAATTCAATTCAAACACCAAATATAGATGTATGCACCCTAGAAACCTAGAACCTTTACATATTTTTGTCCTAATAAAAATTATGAACCCTAGAACTCAAATTCTGTCCTAATAAAAATTATGAACCCTAGAACTCAAATTATGTCCTAAATTTTTGTCCTAATAAAAATTCACTAAAAATTAAGAACCTACTGGACTTGCAGCATTAATAGAAATTTATATTTTTATATTGATTTTTTTCTCTAAACTAAATCCTACTACCCTAGTTAACATCTAGTTAAACCTTACTTTCCTAACATTTGTAATTAAACCCTACAGCCCTAACCCTACTGCCCTAGTTAAGCATATACAATTTTTTTCCTAAAAGTTATATTTATTTAACTACTGAACTAAATTTTACTCTAAACTAAACCCTACTCCCTAATTAACATCTAGTTAAACAAACTCAATTCAAAAACTAAACCCTACTAAACTAATTAACATCTACATTATCTACTACTTAACATCTATTATTACCCTAACTAAAAAACTTCTACTATTAACCCTACTACCCTATTTAACTAGTACCACCACTGCTACTAATTAACATCTACTACTACTAAAAAACATTATCTATGAACCCTACTACTAATTAACATCTACCACTACTAAATAACACGGCAGGAAGAACAGGCAGAGAGAGAGGAGGGGTGGGGGCTTACAGAGAGGGGAGAGACAGTGGCGGGGAGGTGCTCGGCGACAGAGGCAGGGCGGCAAGGGCGCGCGGCTCCGTTGGCGGCGGTGGAGGCAGTGGCGGCGACGGAGGCAGGGCGGCGAGGAGCGAACGAGGGAAGCAGTGGCGGCGAGGGAGGCAGGGGCGTCGAGGGCGCACGACTCCGGTTGCGGCGACAATGTCGGCTTCGGTGGGGAAGGGGCGGCGAGGGAGCAGTGATGGTGAGGGAGAGGCGGTGATGGAGGAGATCGATGGGGAATTGGAGGAAAGGAGTTAGCAAAATTTTGAGCCCACGCGGGGTTAAGTCAATGTAGCAGTAGCGTTGGTAGGCAAAAAGCGCTATAGCTAAGCTAGCTATAGCGCTTTCCACAAAAACGCGCTACTGCTATAGGAAGTAGTTATTTATTTTCCTTTTTATTTTCTTTTTATCTAAGGAATGTAGCTATAGTGCAGGATTACAAAAGGTGCTACTGCTATAGTAACTACGGCGCTTTGTGGAAACAAGCGCTACTGGTATGCATTTCTCCTTTATTTTTCTTTTCTTTTGTTTATCTTTATATTTTCTTTTTTTCATTTCTCCTTCTTCTACTTCTTTCATTTTCATTTACTTTTCCACATTTTTTCCATTTTATTTTCTTTTTTTAGCAGTAGCGCTCTACACAGGAAACATGCTACTACAAGGCAATTAGCGGTGGCGTGCTTTTTGCACCCTCGCTACTACTATTCCTAGCCTGGCAGCAATATTGAGGGAATTATGGTAGTAGCGCTTTTACATGCAGAAGCACTACTGCTACAACCATAGCTGTAGTGCCCTTTATTGACACACGCTACTACTAAGTAGTAGTAGCGCTGTGTTCCAGACAACGCTACTGCTATACCTTTGTGTATAAGGTTTTCCCTAGTAGGGGTGCCGGTTGTCCATCGCTTGAACACATAAAGGTGCCAATTGGTGCGCATTTATATTAGGAAAAGTATATATGGTATATTTGGAAAACAATTACGGCAATATGAAAATGACTGTTTCGTTTGGGCGCTGTGATGTGAACATCTGGACCTTCTCTTCTTCCTTGGGTCGATTGGCTCCCCACCTACCACTACAACTGACCTCAGAGCGGCCGCCTCCACTACAAAAAAACACTCCCGTGATGATACGTATTTGTCATAGTATGTCACATTTTCTGTCATGCATGTACATCCATGATGATTTTATGAAAAAATCAAGATAGTCATACATTTGTTGTCATAGAAGTGTTCCATGACAATACTCAAATTGTCATCATGGAAGTGTCCACTTCCATGATGATAAATGACGTGTGATGAAAATGCTTTCGTCAAGGGTAACCGACACATGGCATCCACCGTAATGGGTCACCGTTAAGCTATCAGTTCTGGTTTTGGATCCGATAACCCGTTAATAGCCACGACCAATGGCAATTTTCCACATGTAAAATTCTCATTGGCCGAAGGAAACACGTGTTGGCTTTGTGTTGGGCCAGATGTCATCCATCCAATGGTGGAGACGTGCCTATGATACGTCGACACGTGGCACATCCCAACAGAGGCCCATATATGTGCTACTTCTTGAGCTTGCGTTGGTTTTTCCCTTGAAGAGGAAAGGGTGATGCAGCAAAGTAGAGATAAGTATTTCCCTTAGTTAAGAACCAAGGTATCAATCCAGTAGGAAGAACACACAAGTCTCCAATGATAGCACCTACACAAACAAACAAGTACTTGCACCCAACGCGATAAAGGGGTTGTCAATCCCTTCACGGTTACTTGCAAGGATGAGATCTGATAGAGATAGGTATAAAAGATAAATAAAAGTGCAAAATAAAGTAAAGGTAAATAATTGCAATGAGTTATTTTTCGGTTTTTGGTTTTATAGATCTAAAAATAATATGATAAGAATAGACCCGGGGGCCATAGTTTTCACCAGAGGCTTCTCTCTTGAAAGAACGCATATGGCGGGTGAACAAATTACTGTTGATAAATTGATAGAAAAGCGAATAATTATGACGATATCTAAGGCAATGATCATGAATATAGGCCTCACATCTATGAAAAGTAGAGCAACTCCTGCCTACATCTACTACTATTACTCCACACATCGACCGCTATCCAACATGCATCAAGTGTATTAAGTTAACAAGAATGGAGTAACGCCTTAAGCATGATGACATGATGTAGAGGGATAGATCCAATCAATATGAACAAACCCCACCTTTTTATCCTTAATGGAAACAATACTATACGTGTCATGTCCCCTTCTGTCACTGGGAATAAGCACCACAAGATTGAACCCAATACAAAGCCCCTCCCCATTGCAAGAAAAATCAATCTAGTTGGCCAGACCAAATCAATAGATCGGAGATAAATACAAATCTATCTTAATCATGCATAAAAGAGTTCAGAGAATGCTCAAATAATATTCATAGATAATCTGATTATAAACCCACAATTCATCGGATCTCAACAAACGCACCGCAAAAAAAGATTACATCAAATAGATCTCCAAGAACATCGAAGAGAACATTGTATTGAAGATCAAAGAGAAAGAAGAAGCCATCTAGATACTAGCTATAGACCCGTAGGTCTGTGGTAAAGTACTCACATATCATCGGAAGGGCAGCAAGGTTGATGTAGAGGCCCTCCGTGATCGAATCCCCCTCTGGCAGAGTATCGGTTCAGGTCTCCAGATGGGATCTCATGAGGACAGAAGCTTGCGGTGGTGGAAAAGTATTTTTGGTGTGACCTCTGGTATACATGGAATATTTGGGTATTTATAGAGAAAAGATTATGGTTGGAGAGGCATCAAGGGGCCCACAAGCCTGCCCCCCTAGGGCATGCCTCCTGAGCTTGTCGCCAATTGGTGGCCCCTCTGACCCCTCTTGAAGGTTCCTAGGTGTCTTCTGGTCTAGGAAAAATCCTCAAAAATCTTTGTTTCGTTTGGACTCCGTTTGGTATTGATTTTCTGTAAAAGACAAAAACAAGGAAAAAATAGCAACTGACACTTGGCACTAGGTTAATAGGTTAGTCCCAAAAAATGATATAAAATGGCATAATAATGCATATAATACATCCAAGATGGATAATATAATAGCATGGAACAATCAAAAATTATAAATACATTGGAGATGTATCAAGCATCCCCAAGCTTAATTCCTGCTCGTCCTCGAGTAGATAAATGATAAAAACATAATTTTTGATGTGGAATGCTACCTAACATGTTTATCATGTAATCTTTCTTTATGTGGCATTAATATTCAGATCGGTAAGATTCAAAACAAAAGTTTAATATTGACATAAAAACAATAATACTTCAAGCATACCAAAAAACAATCATGTCTTCTCAAAATATAATGGCTAAAGAAAGCTATCCCTACAATACTATATAATCTTGTCATGCTCTATCTTCTTAACACAAAGTATTTATCATGCACAACCCTGATGACAAGCCAATCAATTGGTTCATACTTTTAAAGCTCTTAAGAATTTTCAACTCTCACGCAATACATGAGCATGAGCCATGAATATAGCACTATGGGTAGAATAGAATATGATGGTGGAGGTTGTGTGGAGAAGACAAAAAAAGAGAAAGTCTCACATAGACAAGGCTAATCAATGGGCTATGGAGATGCCCATAAACTTATATCAATGCAAGGAGTAGGGATTGCCATGCAACATATGCACTAGCACTACTAGGGAAAACCCTAGTGGTAGCGCTGGTTTTATAGCTACTAGTAGCACTTGTACAAGCGCTACCAGTAAGGCGCTATAACTAACTAGTAGCAGTAGCGCTGGAAAGCGAGCGCTACTGCTATGCCTAGTTAGCACTAGCGCTTTGTAGGGGAAAACGCTACTAATAATAGTAAGTAGAAGTAGCGTTTCTTTTGAAAAGCGTTGCTGCTAAATTTTCCTATATTTTTGAAAATGGTGCTTATTGTCACTTTATTTGTATAGGTTTTACTAGCACATATGCCCATGCGTTACAACGGGAGAGTTTTTTTGCGAGAAGCATTGGGAGAGATAACTGATGTGTCCATCAAAACGTTCTTCACAACAGTGGCGCTACAGAGCGGAGAGCTGTAGTGTTCTCGTTGGTCATGTTTGGTCCGCGACATGTTTATAGTAGTGGGGTTGGTCCGAGTGACGGCCACTACCCAACTCGTGCCTTTTTTCCCTTTAGGTCCACCTCCTTGTCGAGGTTGTGGTGACCTCCAGATGTTTTTTAAAACATATGAGCATTTTTTTTGGAAAAAGCATTAATTTCTAGAAAAGGCAAAAAACTTGAAATAGGAAGATTTTTTTAAATTCACAAATATTTTTTGAAAACAAGACCATTTTTAAGGCGGAGAGACGGACATTTTTCGAATTTGTGAAACATTTTTTTAAAATGGAAACATGTTTTGAACTTTCAAAACCATTTTGAAAAATGTTTTTTATCACAAACATTTTTTTGAATTTGTAAACATTTCAAAAAAATAATATTTTTCGAATTACTATTATTTTAATAATATAATTTCTTTTGTAACTCTCGAAAAAAATTATTTTTGTTTTTAAAATGCGAGCATTTTTCGAATTTCGAGAAAAAATTTAAATGAAAATATAAATTTAAAGTTCCAAATAATTTTGAAAATGGGAACAAATTTTGAAATTTTAAGATTTAACTAAAATTATTACAAGAAACGAAATTAGGTAAAATTAAAAAAATAAATTTATAAAAAAAGGAAAATATATCTTGGAAGGGAAAATTGAAAAATAGAAAAATAACACAGAAGAAACGGAAATGAGCCGGCCAAACATTGGGAGACAGATGGGAAGCTCCAACTATATGTGGTTCTGTGCGACAAATAAGGTTCCCCAGCAGCGTGCGCAGGATATAAATGTGGGGCTTTTCTGGGCCTTAGCGAGCGCAGCCCACGTACGAAATTCTGGACAAAACCTGTTGTTTTCTGACCACAAAAATTTAGTACCACCTCGGATATAAAAAAATTATTTTCGACGGTGAACGGATGAAAAAATTGACGAAACGCATCTTGCTTTATTAGTAGGTATAGATATACAATACTTTCATCATATGATTTTGTGACCATGATTAGTTATTATATATAACAGTGGATGAAATGGACGTGGATTAGATTCAAGTGGAGGCAACATGTGGTGCACATCGAAAGTACTACTAATCTAAACTAGATCAAGTTTGGATTAGTAGTACCTTCGACATGCACCACATGTTTCCTCCACTTGAATCTAATCCATGTTCATTTCACCCACTAATATATATAATAACTCATCATGCTCATATAAAAACTTAGCATCATGCATCATTGATCATAATAATAAATAACTCATCATTGGTATCATAATAACAAGTCATGCTCATCATCATCATACAACATCATCATCATACAACTTCTAATCATTATCATAATAACAAGTCATACTCATCATCATAGTCATCTAACCAACCCTACTTAATTATTCCTAGCACATGATCATGAGTATTAGCTAGGACCTAAATACCCTCTCTAAGGTAAAATAGCATAAAACAAGATAGGCCCTGACTCTCCATTATAGAGAATGGAGATTATCATGTCTCCAATTCTTGCGCTTCGCACAATGTTGCTTCCAAGTAGCTCCCTACGATTGACTATACATTTTTTTTCCAATCTTTGATTGCCATGTCTCCATCGGTTTTAGAAATCCAGTATGAACAACGGTGTTGCATAGGATGACCTGGCCGTAAGCTCATAACATCAAGGCGACCTTCCAGAAACATCAGATGAGGCACACAATCGTTCGGGATTTTCTGTTGAAAACATAGTAATAACTTTGTAGTTAGCAATGTATTTGAGTTTTAGAAGAATTTATGCAAAAGTTGCACGGATGTCGTGATACTAAAAAATCTGACCATGACATCTCCATGGATGTTACCGTACTTCAACACGTGCACTAGTGGCACGTATTGACCATAATGTGCAGGAGTTTGATAATAGATATTGTAATTGTCAAGCATTAATAAATGAGATCAGATGATTTTCCTCTTGATAATTTAATTCTGAGCCATCAGTGTAGTAGGTTCTGTCTACCATCTTCCGCACATTCTTTGTAGAATGAAAATAAGTTATCAATGGAAATAAGCTGTCAACTATTTTGAAATAAATAATATAAATTACTTAATAACTATGTTTGAGAAACTCACATAGTGGTAGAATTGGAAGCGTATCAACAAGGACCCATATGTCCATATTGTCTTCGTCGATGTCAGGATCACCAAGATCCATGGTGACAAGCATACCCTCATGAAAATCATACGTCATGCAAAGTGCTTCCCAATTCGGGCAACCAAAATGGGATACGCTCTCAAAATTGTATAGATTTACAGCAAAATCCATACCATGATGGGTCCTTAGGTGAATTATCTTTGTTTCCATATTGTCATGATCTTCAAAATCCATCATCTCCAAGACATAGCATCTTGCATGGCATGGGATAAGCTAGTTTGAAACACGAAAATTACACGTTGAAGAAGCAAAAGCCATGCTTAATTACGAAAAAACACTTGTCGTCGTTGCGTAGCGTTTCAAAATCGAAGGTCTCCTGTAGCTTAATGCTGAAGCCCTGACCTTCTACCAGGTGAGGCCTTTTGCACAGACCCCGGTCGTCGCCGCACCAGTCGCACTCCGCCGGGAGACTTTTGTCGTCCGACGATGACTTCAATGGCATTTCCTATGTTCATAATTCAAAGATTAAACTTGTACAATTAAATATATGTACTACAAAAACTAGATTAGATCATTATTATTCATCATGGGTTGACTATCGGTCTGTCGAATCTTTTCTTGAAAACTCTCCGTTGGTGATGGTCGCTCCTCCTTTCGTTCCCAAGTGCATTACACCAAAATGTCTAGCACACGGGAACGAAGGAGAAGCGACCCCCACGACAACAGCCGGGATTCTTCGACCTTTCACATATGGTGGAGACTCTCCCTCACTGATTCCTCTCTGACATTTGCGACCGTTGGTGATGGTCGTTACTCCTCCTTTCCCTAGTGCATAATGTTGAGTATAATGTTTATTAGGAAAGACGAGATAGACTAGGATTTGTTCTCACTTGTCTTGTACTCCAAGTAGATGATTGTACTCCAATATATATATGTCCACGAGACTCAAGCAATACAACAACTATTCCACCAATCATCTCTCCCTTCTAACATGGTATCCGTTTCCAGGTTCTAAACCCTAGCCGCCGCCGCATCCGCATCCGCGCACCGCCCCTGGGGCGGTCGGCCTCCATGACCGCTGTCGGGGACCGCACCGCCCATACCTAGGGTTCGTCCGCCGGTCATGTTAACCGGCTGCCCTAGAGTCTTTTCCTCGAGCCCTTGCTCCGGGTTTTTCTCTCTCCCGCCAGTCATCTTGATTGGCGATTTCTTTTTGGTTTTCTGATCTAATCTTGATCGGTTTGCATCGCCCACCGCCGCCATCGACCCCGTGCGCCTCTACTCCAACTTGGCGCGATCGGTCGGCTACTTCACCGACCCGGCGGCCTCGCGCGTCGTCCGCCCGTCTGCCCGCCGGTCGCCCCGACACGGTGGCCTCGCGTGTCGTCCGCGCGTCTGCCCGCCGGTCGCCCCGACCGGGCGGCCTCGCGTCATGTGGCGGCCCTTCACCGCCGCCGTTCGTGTGCCGGCCCGCCCGTCGATCTCCATCGGCCGTCACCGCCCTGCTCCGACCGAGACTCCTGCATCACCCCGACCCGGCGGCCTCGCGCCATGCGGTGGCCAATCATAGTCGCCCTGCCGCCCGCCGTCGCCAGCTTCATCTCAGACTCCGCCGCCACCCCGTCTCCACCGAGCGGCGTCCCCTACCTCGCGAGCGATCGGATTGATCACCCGCCCGCCGCCGCGATCCGCCTCATCTACGCCGTGCGACCAATCTGGCCCGTCGGTTGCGCGCTCCTTCGCAGACCCCGTGAAGACTGTCCCAAGTTCAGCGTGCCCCTCTACCGATCGAGCAACGGGTTGCCGCTGCGTCACCCCATCAGGCCGCAGCGCCGCCACCCCGTGGTTCTTCTCACGGCTGCACCGACCCACAGTCCACTGCCGCCAAGAGGCCATCCGCTCCAGGTTGTCCTTGTGGCTGCACCGACCCTCACGCCGCCGCTGCGTCGCCCCGTCGGGCCGTAGCGAGCATGGCACGCGGTCCACGCCGCCGTCCCGAGGCCGTCCCCATGGTTGCACCGACCCGTGTTCTGCCGCTGCGTCGCCCCTTCGGGCTGTCGCGTCACGGCCCGCGGTCCCTACGACCGCCCCGAGGTCTTCCGCCGTCGCCCTGACCTGCCCGCCGCCGCTGCGTCGCCCCTTCGGGCCGTAGCGCCGCGGCCCGCGGTGCACCACCGTCGCTGCGCGTCGACTTCTCATGGTATGTGTCGCGCCGCCTCCCTTGGCGCGGGAACACCATCATCTGCGCCGGTCTTCGTCACAATGTCAGGGTTCTTCGCCTACTTCGAGCACCACCGCCGTGCTCCCAACCTAGCCACCACCGCCGTTAGGCCGCCACCGCCGCTCTACTTTGGCCGCTGCCACCGCTACCCCCGTAGCAGCCGCCGCCGCACGTCCATCTCCTTCGTCTTCGTCCAGCACTAGCCCGTCACCAGCGTCACCGTCATCTGCCCCGACCACTTCATCTACTCCGACAACCACGGGCGACATCAGCCCCGCGCCGATTGGCACCGCAATCGTTGTCGAGTTCTTCTCTGCTGACCCCTTGGACTTCTTCGACATGGCGTACAGCTCGTGCAGGTCCCAGTCCACGCATGCCCGATGCTGGCACCACCGTCGTGTGCCTTTGTCCACGACGTGTCCCTGGGCCTGGCAAGCCTGTCGTCTTCGTCCGTCTACGCATGCCTGGTGCTGGCAACACCGACGCGTGCCTTCGTCTACGATGTGTCCCCGCGTTTGGCAACCCCGTCATGACGCGTCGTCAACAATGTCTTCTTCCCGGTGCACCACTACTTCGACACCACTATGCCCATGACTGACTCGGCGCCTCCTTGCGCCCGCGGCTCCACGGTAACTTCATCGACACCGGCTACCCTGACTCAACATCGACCACGGCATTTTTCGCACGGCTACCTCGACCACAGATCCATCACCCTACGCTCTCTGCTACATCGACAAATGACACAAAGGGCTACCGCCTTGCTTGAGAAACCTCGTCGGTTTCTACTCTAGCCATGACTTCCGTGATGCATCGACCGTTACGACTATGGGGGTGTCCGTCGGCTTGCCTTCAGATTCTACTCCAGTCTCACCGTCTGCGTCGCTACCTTTGTGACTGCGGGGGGATGTTTAGTATAATGTTTATTAGGAAAGACGAGATAGACTAGGATTTGTTCTAGCTTGTCTTGTACTCCAAGTAGATGATTGTACTCCTATAT
Source organism: Triticum dicoccoides (assembly GCF_002162155.2). Taxonomy (NCBI): domain Eukaryota; kingdom Viridiplantae; phylum Streptophyta; class Magnoliopsida; order Poales; family Poaceae; genus Triticum; species Triticum dicoccoides. Next base: position 629,620,814 of record NC_041388.1, on the reverse strand, counting down.
ATATGCCCACGAGACTCAAGCAATACAACAACTATTCCACCAATCATCTCTCCCTTCTAACACATAACAAAGGTCTAGCACAAGGAGAAGAAGGAGAAATGACCCCCATGACAACAGTCGGGATTTTTCGTCATGTCTCATATATGGTGGACACACTCCCTCAATGATTTTTCGACCATCGGTGATGGTCGTTACTCCTTCTTCCCCTAGTGCATGACAAAGGTCTAGCACCCGGAGAAGCAGGAGAAACGACCCCCACGACAATAGCCGGGATTCTTCTTCTCCCATATATGGTGCAGACTTTCTCCCTCACTCATTTGTTGACTGTCATGTATGAAGCCCCGACAGACTTAAAGTCAACCCGAAATGACGTTTAATTATCTTTCTACAAAATCTGGGTGACTCGGTATTTCCTACATATTCTAGCACAAGTCATGCCAAAATTCATGAAAAAACTCCGGCATGACCTTTGCTAAAAAGGACATATATCGAGCGCCTGAAATTTGCCGGAATGGAAATTAATCAACACTCTGGCAAAACATAGGCCGCTGTCATCAGGTTTTCCCTGCAAACATAGGCCACTCATGTAGCTACTACTCTACTACAACTATCAAACATTACATCATCATCGACATGGGGATAGCGCTCTTTCTTACCTCGAGGACGGAGGTGGTCGGTGATGGGGATGATAGCGGGGATGATGCAGGGGCTCCTTGATTTATGCAAAAACAAAATATAAACAAAAACATTATTATCCTCATATTAGGAATTAGTGAAACCCTATGTCTAAAACATCCTACTTCTAGCCCTACCATTTACTGAAAATAACTTGTTCTAACCCTAAAAGTTGAAAAGACCTATACATTTACTAAAAATACCTTAGTTCTAGCCCTAACATCTGTTCATCCATCTATCTATATAGCCTCATAAACCCTAGAAAATGCCCTGATTTTTTAACAATTGTCTACTTCTTGAATCGTAGAACAATGCCCTAGTTTCACATAACTTAGAGTTTGATTGCTGAAATATATTTGAAAATATACTATGAACCCTAGAAAAAGTCCCGACAGACAATTATATTCAAATAATCTACAATACTAAATATCTTATAACCCTATATTTACTAAAAAATTACATTCTACATTCTATTATATTTGAAAAACATTTTAAAAACCTAAAATCTACAAGAACAGAGGGAGGAGGGACGTAGGAGGGAGGAGGGAGGGAGGAGAGAGAGAGGAGGAGGAGGGAGGATGGTGCTCGGAGGAGGAGGGAGGGAGGGAGGAGAGAGAGGAGCGGGGCGGCCGACCGAGGAGGGAGAGATCAGGAGGAGGGCGGTCGGCCGAGGAGGAGGGTGGCCGGCCAGCCGAGGAGGAGAAATGAGAGAGTAGGAGGGGAGGAGAGGAGGAGAAAGGAGAGAGCAGGAGGAGGGAAGGAGGGGAGGAGAAAGGAGAGAGCGGGAGGAGGGAAGGAGGGGAGGAGGGAGGCGGCTTCCTGACGAGGAAGGAGGCGGCGATGGCGGCAGTGGGCGACGGCGGCGGCGCGACGACGGCAGCGGGCAGTGGCAGTGGTGGTTGGATGATGAGAGCGTGAGAGGGAGAGTGATCGAGCCAACGGGGAAGAGGATAAGGTAGCATTAGCAGTAGCGCTGGTTCATCGACAAGCTCTACTGCTAAGTTGAGCCCACCGTGCAGACTTAGCGGTAGCGGATGGCTGGTGGCCCAGCGCTACTGATAGGTCTCTAGTAGTAGTGATGGTTCCGGCTGACCGCTACTACTACGTGTAGCCCTTACCGGTGGCCATGGGACTACTTAGCAGTAGCACTGCAATAGGTCCCAGCGCTACTGCTACTTTTGTACCAGTAGCGCTTGTTGCCAAACAACGCTACTACTAAGTGTCAGTAGCGTTGTACCCATAACTAGTGCCACTACTAGTGCCCTACCTATAAGCATTTCCCAAGTAATGTAGAGCTATGAGTGTATGAAAGCTCAAAAATAAAACTAAGTGGGCGTGCATCCAACTTGCTTGCTCACGAAGACCTAGGGCATTTGAGGAAGCCCATCATTGGAATATACAAGCCAAGTCCTATAATGAAAAATTCCCAGTAGTAATATATGAAAGTGACAAAATAGGAGACTCTCTATCATAAAGAAGATGGTGCTAATTTGAAGCACAAGTGTGGAAAAGGATAGTAACATTATCCCTTCTCTCTTTTTCTCTCATTTTTTTCTTTTCTCCTTTTGGGCTCGTTGGCCTCTTTTTTATTTTGGGTTCTTTGGCCTCTTTTTATTTATTTAAGTCTGGAGTTTCATCCCGACTTGTGGAGGGATCATAATCTCCATCGTCCTTTCCTCACATGGGACAATGCTCTAATAATGATGATCATCACACTTTTATTTACTTACAACTCGATACTAGAACAAAGATATGACTCTATTTGAATGCCTCCGGCGATGTACCGGGATGTGCAATGATCTAGCGTGACATGTATAAAAAATATGAACGGTGGCCAAGCCACAAATACTATGCCAACTATATGATCATGCAAAGCAATATGACAATGATGTTATGTGTCATAATAACGGAATGGTGGAAGTTGCATGGCAATATATCTCGGAATGGCTATGGAAAATGCCCTAATAGGTAGGTATGGTGGTTGTTTTGAGGAAGATATAAGGTGGCTTATGTGTGAAAGAGCGTATCATATCACGGGATTTGGATGCGCCAGTGGAGTTTGCACAAACTCTCAAGGTGAGAAAGGGCAATGCACGGTACCGAAGAGGCTAGCAATGGTGGAAGGGTGAGAGTCTGTATAATCCATGGACTCAACATTACTCATAAAGAACACACATACTTATTGCAAAAGTTTATTAGCCCTCGAAGCAAAGTACTACTATGCATGCTCCTAGGGGGATATATTGGTAGGAAAAGACCATCGCTCGTCCCCGACCGCCACTCATAAGGAAGACAATCAAAAATAGATCATGCTCCAACTTCACCACATAACGAGAGACCATATGTGCATGCTCCGACAATCACAAACCTTAACATAGATATTCTTACTAAACCACAATTACTCGCTAGCATGACTCTAATATCACCATATTTATATCTCAAAACAAATGCAAGGAATCAAACTTCTCATATATTCAATGATCTTCATGAAGTTTTTATTATATCCCTCTTGAAGACCTTATCATATTAGGACTAAATTCATAACCCAAGCAAATTGCCACACTATTTGTAAAACTTATCAAAATAATATAAGTGAAGCATGAGAGTTCATTAATTTCTTCAAAATAAAACCACCGCTATGCTCTAAAAGGATATAAGTGAAGCACTAGAGCAACTACCTAGCTCAAAAGATATAAGTGAAGCACATAGAGTATTCTAATAAATTCACGATTAATGTGTGTCCCTCTCAAAAGGTGTGCACAGCAAGGATGATTGTAGCAAACTAGAAATAAAAGACTCGTATAATACAAGACGCTCCAAGGAAAACACATATCATGCAGTGAATAAAAATATAGCCTTTACCAATGGATCATAGACAAAAGAGGGAATGTCAGTCGGGGCATCCCCAAGATTAGATGCTTGGTTGTCCTTGAATATTACCTTGGGGTGCCTTGGGCATCCCCAAGCTTAGTCTCTTTCCACTTCTTATTCCATAGTCCATCGAAACTTCACCCAAAACTTGAAAACTTCACAACACAAAACTCAATAAAAAACTCATGAGATCCGTTGGTGAAATAAAGCAAATAACCACTTTTAGGTACTATTGTAAACTCATTATAATTGTATATTTGTATTTATGTCTATTGTATTCTAACTTCTCCATGGCTCATACCCCCCGATACTGCCCATAGATTCATCAAAATAAGCAGACAACACAATAAAATAGAATCTGTCAAAAGCAAAACAGTTTGTAGTAATCTGGACGTTAGCCAACCAAAAATTCTGAAAAATTAGGACAACGTGGGCAATTCATATATTTGCGAAGGGCCTATCTATTTACTTTATTCATTTTTTTATTTTTATTTGAGTCACCTTCCTCTCTTATAAAGCACCAACTAGGGAGCACTATGATCATACTTGTGCATTGGATGTAGCTAATATTCAAGTGTGTTTCATGAATGGATCAATGATTGAGCATGATAGGCTAAGTATAACTTTCTTTAGTGTTGATATTTTGAAAGACATGGTTGCTTGTTGATATGCTTGAGTATTGAAGTCTTCATGTCAATTATAGACTATTGATTTGAACCATCTAAAATTCCAAATGTCCATGCTAAAAAAAGAATATGTGACGAACATGTTAGGAAGCATTCCACATCAAAAATTCTGTTTTTATCATTTACCTACTCGAGGACGAGCAAGAATTAGGCTTGGGGATGCTGATACGTCTCAGAGGACTTGCTTGAGACGTCATGTTATTTCCTAAAGTGGCGCCATAAATCCACTCACCCCTCTCTCACCACTCATTCTCCCTCTCTCTCTCTCCACTGCCACTCTCTATCACCGCCAACCCGACAAGCATCGGCGGTTGGAACATCTGGACGGCAAGCACCAGCGGTGGGAATATAGACAACGACCATCGGCTTCATCACCCCTTAGTCAAAGGCAATAAGCTCTTTCTCTAACTGATTTAGGGATTGTTGTAGGGGTAAATTTAGACTTCGAGCTTTGATTTATGGTTTGATAGGGCTTGATATGGTTGTCCATTTGGGCACGCATTTAGGCTTCTGTGTAGGCTTTGATTTAGGGATAGATTTAGGGAAGATCAGATCGATTTGGTGGTACGTCAGTTCAATTTCGTTGTAAATCACTTATATTTCATTGTAAATTAGTTAGATTTCGTGGTAGAGCAGTTTGATTTGATGGTACATCAGTTCAGTTTCGTTGTAGACCAGTGACATCTTCATTGTTGTGCAGTCTGTCTATTAGGGTGATGGTTGGTACAAGGGTTGGTTCTACACATTATAGTGGACACCGATCAAGTTTCGCTCGGGCTGCAAATCAGATGAGTGTCTTCTGGGATGTGCTATTAGTGTGTAAACTCAGTGACTTAGTCTTCTCTAGTTTTCCTTACACATACAATAATGTCCCATGCCACACTTTTAACATGTTTGTATGCCTAGATCAGTCCTATGTTGAAGAAGCCTGGTGCTCGTGATTTCCATCATCATGTGTCATGTATCTTGTGACCTCTCGGTCGGGTCACTACCCACTCATATTGCATTGCGGCCGAGGCTATGGATGTCTGTTGTCGGCGGTAGCACAGTGTGAAATCACCTAAGAACATGACCTGACACTCACCGAGAATGTTGCCAATACATGGGACATGAGGTTACCAGCAAATGGCCTAGGTTTGGTTGCTACCTCACTCAAAGAAGTCATGAAAGGGTTGAAATGGTGGAGTAACTTGAAGTATGACAATGTTCTAAAGCACATTGAAGGGATACATAAAGATCTCGAGGAACTTCAGTGGAATGATGCTATGACGCAAGACAAAATGTTTAACCTTGATGAATTACTTTACGGGGAGGATATGTTTTAGCTCCAAAGGTCTCGAATCACATGATTTAGCAATTTTCCATATCCTATTTGCAGATGATTCCATTTTATTCTTCGCGTTAGTGAGGTGCAAAGTGAGCATTGTCAAGGATGTTTTGAACACTTGTGCTGCTACGATGGAACAACTCATTAATCCATCCAAGCGCTCAACCTATTTTTTGACAATTGTTAGTTGAATGTCTCACAAGAGGTGAAGAATATTTGGCAGTGAGAAAAGAGATTTTTGAACCATGATATTTTGGCCTACCAGTTCGCGAGGGTAGAATGCATAAGGGGAAGTCCAACTTCGCAATCCAGTCTTAGTAAGTGTTTGATGGACTAGAGTGAATCCCTTTGTAAAGAAATAGAAGATCATTTAGATCACTAAACGATCTTCTATTTCTTCACAGAGGGAGTACATGTCATCGTCAAGTAAAATGTCCTCATAGAAGTTGTGGCCCAGGTGATTCCTAGCTATGTCATGAGCATGTCTAAACTTCCTTATTTAGTTTGTGATGACCTAACACGCGTGGTTCAGCAGTATTTGTGGGGGTGTGAAGAAGGGCCTCACATTTTCATTTAGAATACCAGACATACAAGATATAAGAGCATCATGATGCAAATTTGGAGATGTAAAACTGGGTGTTGTATAATTAACATCACCACAAAGTGCTTGCTACATCTCTGAAAAAGTCCTAATTCCAACAGATGATGTATATTTGGTGAAGTAAAAGTCCTACTCCAACAGATGATGTATTTGAAGATGTAAAACTATTTCAACTACTACATCACTTCGAACATAATTCAAACATAGCAAGTTCAACTACTACATCATTTCAAACATAATTAGCCATAGTTCTAATTAAAACATAACTAAGCATAGTTCTAATTAAAACATAAATTAAACATAGTTCAAACTAGTACATTAATCAAACTACTACTACTCCGACGACTACTACTAGTTCAAACAACAACTTGAACTACATCAAAGATGAAACTACTCCTCATCAGAGCTCTTGAACTGCTCCTAGAACTCCTCCTTGCTCGGGTCGTCGCAACCCTCGTCGTCCTCCTCAAGTCACCCCACTCCTCCGAGTCAGACTCGACGGGGATCATCGTCGAGGGTCGGCCTCGCCCTCCATCTTCACCCTCTTCTTTTGCTCATCCTCGTGCTTCCAGTAGAACTCGCGCTCGGCCTAGAGACACTCAGAATGCTCCCACGCAAGCCTCGTCATCGTCCCGTCGCCGTTATCACCGGGAGCAACTCGAATGGTCGGCTTCTTCTTCTTCTTTATCAACATCTCCTCCATCCAGAAATTCTCCAATGCGAGGAACTCCGCATCAGTCTGGGTCTCAATCTCTGGGAAAAGTCGAGCTCTGTCCTCGGCCTCCTGCCATACCATGCTACCACATTGTATGCACGCGCGGGCTCGTCGATGGTGGGGTACGTCCCGAGCCAGAAGCAGGGGCTGTCATAGGAGAACTCGATGCCAAAGTTGTTGAACAGCTTCGCCCGCACTCTGAAGAACCATGTCTTGCTCTTCGAGAGCTTCTTCAGCGACATGGCAGCGGTGGGGTGACGGTGGCTGTGCGGCGCTCAAATCGGCCGGCGACGGTCGTAAGACGTGTGGCTGGTTGTGGCTGGGCATCGGGCTGGTTGTTGTCGTAGTGGCGGGCGGGGCGGGT
>NC_041388.1:629554432-629613216 GCF_002162155.2 Triticum dicoccoides | reverse complement strand
CGGCGGTGGGGCGGCCGGATCCGGCAGTGGGATAGTGCGGCATGGTGCGGTGGGTGGGCGATGCGGCGGCGGTTGCACGGCTGAAGGAGGGGTCCCTATCACGCGGTGGGTTGGGATGAAATGAAGCGGCAGTTGGCCGTTCGCGCACGACTACACTTTTACATCACTTGGGAGGTGAAGATGCAAATTTGCATCTCCAAATATTATATTTTACATCATTTGGAGGAAATTGTGTTGTTTTTTTTTTTTGCATCTACATCATCTGTTGAAGCTGCCCTTTTATGCTTTCGTGATGTAATTCTTGGTCCTCAACGTTCGCTTTTTTCAAAGGAGATATCTTTGACCGCACATATTGCATACTGTAAACAACTCTGTACAGCAAATTGATTGACATGAACCATAATCCGAAGTTGTTCTTTAAAAAACTGACAAAAGAAATAGCATCTGCTTGCGATATGTAGGTTGATATCAACGACTGAAGATTAACTAGAGCACAAAAGGCAACAACAATAATGTCAACAAACAGAGACAAATCTAACTTTCTCCTCTAGAGCACAGCCTAAATCAATGTTGCAAGTAGAGCAATGGAAGATCTCCTTATTGAGGAATTCCTCGGATATGCACTTTCAGAAAACTGATAAAGGTATAAAATCAATGTTTGAAGCACAAAAATGGAAGAACCAATTGAGATTTGCTAACCACTTAAAAGGCTGAACCACGCAGAAATGCAAGATAAATAAAAAATGCTTGCTCTTTTCCGAAGATAGATGACAATATTGGCTTTGCAGTCTCCAATATCCTTAACCATTTTTTAGGAAAATAAAGTACTATGTTACAAAAAGGATTATATTGTAAAACAATTTTTCATGACAAATCCTATGGTGAAATCTTCCACTAGCCAGCCTAAATAATTTTGGAACGGAGGTACTAATTATTTATGAATCTAGTGAAGGTAAGTTGGTCATATAATATGGGGAATTGTCTCTGCACACCATTAGAAGAAAAGGGTCGCGCTATTCGTCACCCTGGGTGAGGAATAGTTATTCTGCACCCCATCTCTATTTTGACATTAATGCATCGTATTTTTACGTTTCATAAATTTTGTCTTATTTCATACATAAAAAGAGAATGTAAGTAAATATGTACTCGCCATAAAAAATATTTTATGTTACGTAAAATTACGAATGTAAAAACATAATGTAAAACATACAAAAAATGTGATTTTGCTGGTCTTATAACCTATATTTTTGTTTTTTATATCAAATTTTACATATTGAATCAGTATGCATGTAACCATTTATATTCTAAACGTAATTTATTTAGGAAGCGATCGTAAGATTACCTCGGGTGAAGAATAATGTATTTTGCACCCTGGATGATGAATAGTAATACTATATAATAGTTACATGCATATTGATTCAATATGAAAAATTTGATATGAAAAAACCAAAATATAGGTCACAAGACCAGAAAAAACACATTTTATGTATGTTTTACATTAAGTTTTTACATTCGTAATTTTACGTAACATAAAATATATTTTATGGCGAGTACATATTTTCTTACATTCTCTTTTTATGTTTAAAATAAGACAAAATTTATGAAACGTAAAAATACAATGCATTAATGTCAAAATAGAGAGGGGGTGAAGAATAACTATTCCTCAACCAGAATAACGAATAGCGCGACCCTATATATATATTATGGTTTGGTTGATTTAAAATAGTTATCCTAATTAAAACACAGCCCTAGCGAATAATCTTTGAGTACAGTCAGGTGGGCACCTTATCGTCTCCTGTTTTTTATCACTAGTAATACTAATACGAACAATGTCCGGAGTATTTCAACAATTTCAGTAGTACACATAAATTTAAATAATTTTTCAAAAAATGCAAGTAGTTAACTAACTTCAAGTGAACATTTTGTCCTTTTGGCCGAAACGCAAACTGGAATCATTGAAATTCAACTAGAAAACATAAATAATACTTCTAGAAAACATACAATGAAGGAATTTTCAAGTTGGGGCGAGAATACAATTGACATCCCAGGACGATATTAAAACGACAAAGGTTCGGTAAACACATCACAACGAACATCTATGTACAGGGTATGGAGAGATTACCTTAAGGGTTTCCATACCTCTGTACTAACACTCAATCTGACAATAAAAGAGCTATCACGATACAATCATAGAGGTAGACACAGATAAACGCGGCTCGGGAGATGACGAGTCTCAAAGCTAGCGGCGGTGATGACTAACAGGCATCAATCGTCGAGCCATCCGCAGTTCCCTTGAGCAGGGGTACGAAATAGGGCGGCCGGGGCGAAGCTAGAGATGCCGGCTGGTCCGCCTGGGTCTCCTCCTCCTGTGCTGAGCCCCGAGAAACGTTGCCCGCCGGTATCGGCTCCGGAACTGGTGGCGGTGCCCCGCCGTGAAGGCGCTCCTCCAACTCCACAATGTGCCGCTGCGCGTCCTCAAGGCGGTGGTAGACCTCAGTGAGCTCCTCTGCGACAGACTCGGCCACACGGCACTGGGCTCGAGCAAGTCTCCCGAGAGCGCGCATGGCGCCTCCTTCTGCCTCACCCATCTCCTGGTGATGCGGCGCAGTGTCGGGGACGGGGACGGGGATGCAGGCGTCGACCAAGTAGCGGTACTCCGTCCCGCGGAGCAAGTCCAAGTGGGTGGCAGAGAGGCGGAGCAGGGCACGGCGTGCCAGGTCTTGGACACCCATCTCAAAAGAGCAGCGACGAACCGTCAGGTTGATGTTGTCCCGGCGGGGGTGGTGCTGCTGCACGGAGCGGAGTCGCAGTTGGGTGACGACTCCCACTTGGATCCCATCGGTCTCCTGGCGCCGGGAACGGTACCTCGGCTGCTCGTAGCCTCCGAGGGTCTGGAGAAGCCTCTCCAACTCCTCCGCGTAGCCTCCAAAACGCTGGCCAATTGTCTGAGCCATCTGGTGACGAGAAGAGACGGGGTAAGCAGCCAAGATTTTATAAATGTGCCAAACGTGAATAACAGTGCAGCATGGAACAAAGATGCACACATGAGAATAAACTAGTTTGACACAAGAGAATTGATAAATTTTATCAAAATTACACACACGCGATTCCTGCCGGGTCGGCCGGCGATCATCCGCACAAACGCTACAACGCCCAGCAGAGATCCCGGACAAAAGCATAGTGCACACAGGCGCGTAAGCGAGGTAGGGGGCCACATGGAAAACCGGTGGCCGGAACCGCCGCAGGGCGCGGTGGATGATCTTCCGAGCGACCAGCCCATGGTCCTCTACCAAAACACTCCATAGAATCGGGGCAAGTCGCGTGGCATCAAAGGAGTGCACGCCGGCGCGACCAGCAAAGCGACCAAGAACCAGAAACCAGATCCTCTGCGAAGCGACCAATCCACCTACACCGACCATGGCCCTCCACCAAAACAAGGGCATGGCGTGCAAGGAGTACACGCCGCCGCGACCAGCAAAGCGACCAGAAACGAAGTGCTCACCAGAACGAGAATGTCCAAACCCCTACCCCGAAAAACACACACGGCCAAGCAACCAAACCGAGATTAGAGACGGCCAGCGAGCACGCGATTATACTACTCTACGTCTTACCGCGGCAGGCAGGTGACGAGGAGGCGGCCGGCTACTCCCTCCGGCGACGAGAGAATGGAGAAGATGGAGGCGGTTCGGAAGGAATCGACGAGAGGAGACGAGTGTGGGGGAGAGGAATGGAAGCGGGGCGGGGTATAAATTGAGCGAAAATCCTAGACTTACGAGAGGCGTCCGTCCATTAGGCGAAGGGGCGCGTCCGTTTCTTTCCGTTTCAGACGCTCCCTCGCTCTCACACGTGCCAGCCCATCGCTCCAAGGCAAAGAAATGTGCCAGTGCTGTACATTTATTAAGAGATAAACATAGGACACCGATAACTGCCACATGTGTGGGCTGTAAGGTTTAGTGCCGCACGATTCGTTCGGCAACAACACTTGCCAGCCCGCACACCCCCGTGCGCGCGCAGCTACCAGCGCCCGAACGATCGGGCAGCGACATATGTGGCCCGCACACCACCGTGCGGCAGCAATTGCCAACGCCCGCACGTTGTCAGCTGCCCCAAAAACGATTGTCCGCAAAATTTCCCTAACCCCTCCTCCAACTCCTTCGTCTACCTCTGCCCCTGCTCGTCTCGTTCACCTCCGCCGATCTGCACCCAAATCGCCATGGCAACAAGGTCGGCTACGTCAAAATCATAGACCAAGAACACGTCAACGAACCCGTTTTTTGTATGTACGTCCCGCAGTCGCCGCCCTCACTCTGTCGTCCCTACACTCTCATCTTCGAAAATTTGGGATCTGGCGAATTGCCATGCCTAACGCACAAATTGAGATCGAAGGGGTGACTACTGTCTCTAAAAGCCAGAATTGCCACCCGGATTCATCCAGAATTCTCCTAGATCTGCTGGGATGTATGGCAGTTGGGTGTATTGGTAGATATGGGGGAGAGGGGAAAATTAGTTGCCGTTTTGCATCACCTAATCTTCCATGTGGTTCCAACTCAGTAGTTGCCAACTAGTGAAATTCAAGTGGATTGCTCTCGGAGAAACACTGGGCATGTATCCGAATGGAAAAAAAATTAGTTGCCGCCTTGGACCACAAGATTTGCCATGTGGTTCCAACAGTATTTGCCTCATTAGTCTGGACGAATTTGCCATCAGGCAGCTAATTGCCACCCAAAATCAGCTTGATATGTGAAAATCAGATGCTACATTTTTTGCGATGCTCATTGAAGATAGGATGCAAGGTAGAATGCAAACTAACACAACAGGTGTCTGTTCATTATGCATCTAGGTTTTGGGGACTAACAAAAAGGAAGGATGGAGCTAGGCGAAGGTTCAAATCCTTGGTTTTTCAGACAGCCGCAATCGACGCCATGGGATGCGTACAACAACCTCATTTCATCGGGGCCATTGCTACCTCTACTGTAAGAATACAGAGACATGCGGGCTTTCCGTATCGAGCAAAAAGGATAGTTTGCTATGTTTGAAGGCAAAATAATGGCAAACATATAATGTCCGTTCTACACATTTGCATGGAATTATAGTTTGCCATTAGAGGTCCCATGGCAAAACTGCGCCGGGAGTAAATGCGAGTGCCTCACAATCAGGACAACGGCATGGGGACGAAAGAGAATGCAAATCAAGGTAAATTATGAAGAAAAAACATATTATGAAACAGGGAAACTTACTAAAAAAATGACATTTGCAGCAACTGCGTGTAACGCATGGCAACAGCTAACAATGGGATACCTGCCATCAACGTATTATGTAGGTGAGAACAAAAGTGGAGAAAGTAAATGGTTAAATGAATGCATTTGCCATCCCAAGGCAACAACAGCTGCCATGAATGGTCAAGGGACAAAAATAACTTGTGTATTCAGAATGAACTGCCATGTGGTGATGGTCTAGTAGTTGCCAAGCTATGGCAAATTCAATTGCCATGATGTGGTACCTACATTTGCCATGTTGTGGTACCTACATTTGCCATCATGTTTCACTGCTCTTGCCATCATGTGGCAACTGCAGTTCCATCATTGATCATGTTTCAGTTGCCATCACTAGTTATAAGAACTTGCCATGTTATGATAACTGCAGTTGCCATCATATTTGCAGGGATACTGCCATTATGTGGCAACTACAGTCTCCATTACTAATGAAATGTGTAGTTTCCATAACTGCTTACTTGCAGTTCCCATGCAAGCATAACTACATTTGTCATGATGAAAATAATAGCTACAATTGCCATGCAGGAGGTTCAACTTTAGACACAAACAACGAAAAATGCTTGTGCTGCGTACACCTCAGATCACCCAGGAGGGTCGCTACAATATCTGGTCAACCACCCTATGTGGGTTGGAGATGCAATTGGCAAAGCAAAGAAAAACCAACCTCCTTCGCAGGTTTATTGGCACCAGCCACAACGTTCCATGGGGGTGGGTCCACAAAGTCATCGTCATCGCCGTCCTGACGGATGCGAACCATTATGCTGTAACAGACGGCAAATGCACATTAGTGGGTACTCATAAAACAGGGTACATTTCCCGTGAGCACCAGCAAAAAGTCTGGCAAATTGATAATTTTCATCATCGCGGTGAAAATTGCCATGGTTCAAAAGATGAGAAACAAGGCTTAAGTATGAACATTTGCAAAAATGAACTGCATAGATGTCATATGTTACAAAAACGGAATGGCAACCACAAAGGTGGGGATATGTTATTATTTGCCGACAAACCCCATGGCAACTAATGTACTGTAATCAGATATTGAGTTACCATCTGTTAGGGAACCAGAATGGCAACAAATTAAACAGACACACTCAAATATCATGTTGTCGTATGATGACAAACACCATGGCAACTAATTTAACTTGGGACAAAGATTGACTTGCCATCAGTACACACACAGACAAACATGTAGTTGCCATTCTGGTAGGTAAACAGAACTACAAAAATATAGTGATGGCAATGTTCAGATACCAGTTGCCATGTGTCGACGAACACCACATGAACTAAATTAAAATGAAAATGAACTACATAGTTTCCATATGCTACAAAAAACAGAATGGCAACCACAAAAGGTGGGTATCTTTTATTGTTTGCTATGTCCTGACAAACGCCATGGCAGCTAATGTACTAAAATCACCTATTGAGTTGCCATCTGTTAGAAAAATAGAATGGCAGCCAAGTAAACAGACACGCTCGAATATCAAGTTGACGTATGCCGACAGACACCATGGCAACTAAGTTAACTTGGAACAAGATTGACTTGCCACCAGTACACACAGAGACAGGGCAACTAGTGTTTATGGGGAACATTAGAGTTGCCATCTAAATGTGTGAAGGGTACAGCAACTTCAAGCACAATCAACATATGTAGTTGCCATGTTTGGGTATACGGCATAGGCAACTAATTATGATTAGCACACACAAACACTGTAATCAAAACCTAGTTCAAAATCAAAAGAAACTAGAATCTACATAAAATGGATCTAGGGTTCACGCTGTGTTCTAGACCTTCACTGCATCAAAATACGGCGACCAAAGGACGGGAACACACTGATTCACTGCATCACTGCTCTGGTTTCACAAAACGAGGGGTAGTGCCAACCATTGCTTGGCAACCATAGAAATGGATGAAATCCAGAAGGGGGATGAACTCTGCGATTCAAAGCAGAGCGTGCATCCGCAGGGCGACTAAATGAACCAACCAAATGGTCCAGTGCGGTGACCAACGAGCCGCCCCTACGTCCCACCGGCGACTCCTGCAGAATCCCCACCAAATAGAAACGAAGATCGCCATGGAATCGCCTTCGATTTGAGACGCAAAAACAGATATTGAGGGGGAGTGGAGACGATTTCGAGCACATTACCTCCTCTCCTGTGGTCTCCGGCGACTCTTCAACGCCTACTCGAGCGTAGCCGCCTGTACGACGACTCCGCGAGCGCCGCCGCCGTCTCGCTGTTGAATCGCCGCGAAATCGCCTCTGCGCCGCCGCCGAAGCGCAATGAGAGAGAGAGAGAGAGAGAGAGAGAGGAGGAAGACAGAGGGGGAGCCGCAGTGAACTGCCGCGATGTGGAGAAAAGAGGGTGCGGGCGTGGCGTTCGTGGGCGTTCGGGCGATGTGGCAACCGCCCGCACGGCAAGGGTGACAACCGTCGCCCAATCCGCCGCGGGTCCACCGTTCGAGCAAGTCGAGAAACTGCCTCACAACGACCACACATGACGTGGCATGCGACCTCCCTCCTCCTTGCTCCAAGATTCAAGCAAATACATCTGACGGCTCCAGACGCGTTCGGCCCAAGTTGCAAATGCCCACACATGTGGGCGTTAACATTTCCGTAAACATAATCCTCAAAATAAAGAAATAAATATATGGTATACATGGAAAATGATTGTTTTCTGTGCGCGCGCTGCCGTGTGAACATATGAACCCTTTCTTTTTTTGAGAGAGAGTGAGAGAAAAATGAACCCTTTCTTCTTCCTTGCATCGGCTGCCTCTTGCTTGAATATGGTCCATCGACATTTTTGAATCGAGGCACACCCTGCGACCCAATAGGGCATCATATCATCTCTTACGCCAAACCTTTTTTAAGGCGTAATGCATTTTATTCAATTGAAGAAACTTAAACAAAGTCTAGGATCTCGTCTGCAACAACCTGCAGAATACAATATGGTGGCACATCAAGCCCGTCTTTATTCATCTTAATGCTAACCCCCTCCTTAGCTAGTCTATGCGCAGCACCATTTGTTGTTCTTCTTGCCCGACACACCTAGGCTTCATGTTGAGTCCGTAGTAACGCTTTGACTTCCTCTACCAGTGGGCCTATAGCCGAGAGGTTCTTGTTGTCGTTCATCGTCGCCACCATCCCTTTGCTATCGAGCTCGAGGTGGACCTTCTGGATGTTTAGTTCTACTGCCAGTTGCACCGCCCACCGACATGCCAGGACTTCCCCTATATGCACCAGCATGGTCCCGTGGAACCACTCCTCCTTCTCCTTTAACTTGCGGTGTTGAACTAGCTCCATCGGTGTTTACTTTCATCTAGCCTAGCTCGGGTGGTTGCCATCCCTCTAGCTGCTTCTGCTGTGAAGTCTTGATGTGTCGCTCGTGCACCTCCCGCCACTCCCGCATATGATCATCTACCCTCTAGGCCACTGCCTTTGCATCCAAAATTCTCTTGCCTTTGTGTGCCTAATTTCTTGCAAGCCAAAGGCCATATAGGCCCTAAATCATCGTCTCTCTTTCAGCATCGCTTGCACCAGCGGGCCATTCTTGCAACCAAGTGGAAATGGCACTTTGGGACCCATTCACCTCCGGTGGAATGACTACAGGAACTTCTCCGACCGGGGCACCTTCTAGAATTGTTTGGAATGCGGGCAACCCCAAAACCGGGGTAGATGGATTTCTTTCTGCCACATGCTGCATAGAACACGCCCCCTTTGATTCTCTTACCATGCAGTTCGGCCACGACTACTAGCCCGTTCCTCAACAGCCTCCGGGTATGGATCTTTGCCTTATTCGGAGCATTTGTACCCAATAGTGCCAGCCAACTCTTGTGTTTTTTGAGCGAGGGTGAACTGCCCAGCCATCTGGTCTTCACCCCGTTGATGCTCATCCGCAAGTGGTACGCCGTCTTGATAGTAAACTAGCCATTCTTTGTGAAACAAGGAGACCTCGTGAAGAAGGTGGTGGATGAGAAGGATTATGGCATCTCTAAATGCATTCATCAAATGATGGCCCCCATTTGTCCGCGAACATGTCAGGACATGTTTGTGGATACCCCTATTGTATGGAGAAGATGGCATCACCCAGAGAGTCCTCACGTTACCATGTCATTTGACAAACATAATGATAGCCTAAGACACTGATGCAACACAACATCGGGGTGAGGAGTTATATATAGTGTCATGATGGCAGAAGAAAAAGGGAAGGAGATTGAGGAGCACCGGGAGAACAATGGGTAGGAGGAAGTGATGTGAGAATAAGGGCGGATAAGAGAGGGCAGAAAAAAAAGACGGAAAGAAAGGGCGAAATAGTGGAAATTAAAGGGGCGGATAGGGAGGAGATTTTATTTTTCAAATTGTATGTTCTGTGTAGAAAATGTTAAAAAAAAAAACAGGCCTACAAAAAACTTAAGTATGTTTCCACAAGAAGGACCTAAAATTTGTACCACATCTGAAAATTTTCAAATAAAAAAGTTTGCCGAGTGCCACTCAAATAACAGTGGCAAAGTTGAACATAACGTACTAATAGCTTAAAACTATGGCCTGTCTTGACCGAAAACGCGGCCATGTCCAACCCCTTTGTAGTGTACCAGAAACATTCCGCCGGATGTATTTTGTCGGATACTGGCAAAGCTACGGCTATGCCAAGTGACATGCCTTTGCCGAGTGCTTTTCTTGCACTTGGTTTAGGCGCCACTATATTGAGTGCGCGACAAAAATCTTTCATTCGCTCCCCTCTGATCGATATACTCTCGGTCCTAACAGGGTCACTCCTTTGGAAAAAGAAAGAGAACCATCGCTATACAAACCGGATCTCAAAGGACATCATGTTTGATGATAAGCATGCAACTAACACGGGCAAAAAGAAATTATGAAAATAAAAAATCATGAATTTAAGGTGCATAATAAAAATAAGAAATAAAAACAAAAAGAACGAACAAAAAACAAAAAAGGATAAAAAAAATCAAGAATGGGAAAAACAAAAAATCGGTCAGAAGCTTCAACAAGCAATACAAAATCGGTCGAAAGGGCCTTACATGGGTCGGCCCACTCACAGATGTACCCTAAATAGAGGAGGGCAAGATGCACATGGACTAGTGATAGTTGGCACGAACCTTGTACTCCCTCCGATCCATATTGCTTGTCGCTGTTTTAGTACTTTAAAGTTGTAATAAAGCACCGACAGTAATATGGATCGAAGGAAGTAGCAAATATGCTCGTGTCCTGAGAGATAAATATGACAAAAGTTTTTTTCTTCTTCTAGATCTAGTTATGCTTTAGCAAATCCAACCTATCACGGAAAGGGGGTACTAGAGATGCTCTTACACAAACCTGGCCAGGGCCGTGTCGCGTGGACCGGCACATGCATGGGATTTCGGTCCAGCACATGCCTGTCATGCCACGCGATTAAAAGTGTTTGGCCGGCCTTCAACCCACCCCGGGACAAGGCCGATCTGAAAGCCAGGCCTTAAGGTTGGCAGGACACAACTCTTTTATCTATGGGCATGCATGGCCCGACGCGGCATGCAGCCCATTCGGCTTGTAACTAATTATTTTTCTAAAAAATATATTTGTTTGCATTTCTTAACTTTTGGATTTTTTTCCCTATATTATTTTTGAATTTTTTTTATTATTCTGTAGTTTTTACTTCTGTTTCCGTTTCTTTTTAGTCTCCTTATAAAATTTGTCTTAACTCAAACGTAGTAAAGTTTGAATAAGATTATAGAGAAAATATCAATGATCATAATATAAAATCAATATCATTAGATGCATCATTGAATTAACTTTCATATTATATATCTCCAGTATTGTAGATGTTGATAATTTTTGTTTATAAATTTGGTCAAAGTTTATGAAGTTTAACTTAAGACAAATCTTATATAAAAAGGTAAAAAAGAACAGGAGGGAGTAATTTTTTAGATTTTTTATTGAAACAAAAAAAAACCCGGAAGGCTAAAAATAACGAGGGCTACTTGTGCAGTCGTGCTGGCCCGGGATTTATAACTGGTGTGTCGGGCCAATCCCCCCGTGGCCAGGCCTTCGGGCCGTCACTACCCTTTTCTTTAGAAAGAAGTATAGTTTTCACCCTCAAATCCTATCCAATGTCTCCATACCCCCCTAAAGTTGATTTTGGTCTGATTTGGACCCCAAAAATATCAATACCGGTTTAATCTACCCCTAAGCGGTTTAGTGTCACATCAAGAGTGGTTTTGCATGTGGTTTTCATTTATTTGATGATCACTTGGCGCTGATGTGGCAAATGGTCACTCGTTTCCCGGCCAGTGTTTACAATTCATAAATTCCCCAAATGGGCGCTTGAACCCTAAATTCCCCATCGACGCTCGCTCACTCGATTGAAGACCTCACGCTCGAATTCAGGCCTCACTCTTGAATCGGCTGCAGTCCATGGCGTCATCCGCGAGCTTCTCGGCTAGCTCCTCCACATGACGCAGGTCCTATTCTAGTGGTATGGTTGCGGTGACACTGTCGCCGGTGCCATATCATGAGGGTCCGTTGCAGTACAAGTTAGTGTTGTGCGGATGCGGAGTGAAAGCCCGTCGGCAGATTACCTGAAGCCTGTTGAATCCAGGGAGGAGGTACCAGGATATCAAAGGTGTGTTCTTGTTGTTCTTGTGTGAGCCTATTTTCTTGGAAAAGTCCATTGTTAGCTGATTGCAATGCAATTTCAGGGTGTGGACTGTTGGTGAATCGTGGCATTACGTTGCTGAATCGTCTGAAAAAAGAGAATATGTAATTGAAGAATCTCGCTCTAGGCTGAAGCTTGCATGGCGAAGGTAGTTGACTAGAGATGGGCATGAGGTTGTTTGTGAATGAGATGCAATTCAAGCACGCAGCAGCAGGGCCGTTGAGGGGCCTGTGCGAGCTGTGCGCTCGCACAGGGCCCCCAAAATCAAGGGGCCCCCATTTTGGGTCCATATACGTGTATGCATGGTGTGAAATTTTTCAGTTTTTGGCCCAATGTTGCCTCTCTGTCATTTTAGTCTACTTGGGCCTGGTCCGCTCAAGGCCTCGAGCCATATGCTGGGTGGATCGATCCGAGCGATACGAAACGGCAGCCAGCGCAGGATGTGTATGTACGTTCCATGAGTTCCGCCGTTCCCTATTCCGTAATGGCTTCGCTTTCCATCTCATCTCTGTGATCCATCTTTTCGCTTCAGTGGCTCCGCGGCGATCGCTTTGCAGCCAGGAGACAGGCGGAAGCGAAACTGAACCGGACTTGCGAGCACCGGCCGCCGCCGAGCCGGCCAACACTGCCACGGTGCCGCCGAACAGAAGGCCAACCGGTGCCCTAAGCTCCTTTTTTTTTTCTAATTTTGATACAAACTGTCAAGTTGTATTAAGATTTCACTAATATGTTTAGGAACAATTGTTTTCTAGTTGTTGAAGTTCATAAATTGTCATAGATGGAACAATTGTTTTCTAGTTGTTGAAGTTCAGAAATTGTCATAGATTCAAGATTTTCAATAGTTGCTCGTCCTATGGTCCAAGACC
Organism: Triticum dicoccoides; assembly: GCF_002162155.2. Lineage (NCBI taxonomy): Eukaryota > Viridiplantae > Streptophyta > Magnoliopsida > Poales > Poaceae > Triticum > Triticum dicoccoides. The sequence continues at coordinate 629,600,432 of NC_041388.1, read as the reverse complement.
AAAATCAAGGTTCTATCTGATTCTTACTGTTCAAGTCACAAGCCTATAATTCATATGAGTTTACCAGTTCAAATGCATTAATATTTTTTTGTTTGGTTCATAAACAGAAACAATCTTGCATTCTAGTTTTAGAAGAAAGTATGATTTTGTGCCTTAAAGCGTAAGAAGAAACAGTAATTAGAAGAAGATGATCAATCTCAAAGGGGTGCTCTTGATAAATTTGTTCTAAGAATTTGCATTGCTAGTTGAGAATTTTCTAAAGATTGTACTACTAAATAACATAATTATAAATTGTATAATTAAGTGATTATGCTTGAGTTATATGTTATGATTTTTTTTCAAATGTTAGGGCCCCATTTTGCTTTTCACACCGGGGCCCCGAATTTCTGAAGACGGCCCTGCGCAGCAGTAGTAGAATTAGGTCCTTAAGTAGTAGAAGACTTGCAAATAAAATTAGCAAGATTTAGACGTGAGTAGTGCCTGTTGTAATTCACATGAGTAGTGCTTCATGCTGAGAATTTATAAGAAAATGTCTGTAATATGTTCAGAAGATTGAATTTTTCAGAAAAAAATTCCTCAGCGTAAGCACACAATTCTGCATAACTGAGCATAAACACCTCTGCCTCTAGTTCTCCTGAGTAGTCAACCTGTCCATTTTTCCTCTCAAATGAGCCGGCTTAATGATATCTGGTCAACAAGTAATCAAGTGGATCTCGCAGATCCAAACGAGCTGCAAAATGAATGAAATTTCTTCTCAGTTATACTTACAGAGTAAACAAATGCAATCATAATTCAGTCCATATTCTGTCCAAATACACTAGTTTAATTGGGTAAACTAAAACCCTCATTATATTCCCAGAATAGCGGGGATAAACCCCGAAAGTACATCACGTTACAATAGATGGCACCAAGAAAATAAAAATATACAACCATGACACCAAGCATGTGTACACGTACATGAAGATAAATGACATGTACAAAACTTGAAGCTGCAGTCAAAACTACTAAAACTACTGAAAATACAGTCAAAACTACTAAAACTGTAGTCAAATGCAACTGCACTATTGAAACTGCAGTCAAAACTGTACTCAAAACTACTAAAACTACTCTGAATTCAGTCCAAATTCAGACTAGTTATACTGCAGTACTAAAATTACAGTAAAAGTTCTGTACAAATGCTGTCAAAATTCAGAGTATTTATACTGTATACTAAAACAACAGTCAAAATTCAGAGTTAACACTCTTCAGCAGTCAAATTCGGTCAAAAACGTCACGTTCTGTTTCTATAAAACAATCATCACTACAAGCACAATGCAAATTCATCTACTTTATTTCTGAAATTAACAGGCCGGTCATCTGCACGTTCTGTTTCTATAAGACAATCATCAGTACAAGCACAATGCAAATTCATCTACTTTATTTCTGAAATTAACAGGCCGGCCATCTGCAAATTAGCCCATTTTAATATCAAAACAACAGAGCTATCACGAACACATGATGCAATCAAGCCTCGTCCTTAACACGAACATTACTACGGTAAGCATACCTGAAGCCATCGCTTGATTCTGACGAAGATGGACTCGCGACGATTGAGGGCAGCGTAGCCCTAACCGCGGAATACGACAGACCGCGCGCTTCCTCTATCCCATGCTAAGGCGACGTCAAGTGAGAGAGACGGTGGCCGCCGCCGGCGACGACGGGGACGCAATTGCAGTAGGTGTGGATGGCGGCGCTGCGGCCTTTCCGGTTTCCTGTCTGCACTAGGAAGGCGAAACATGACGAAGACGAACGCCCACTTATTTCAAGGATCAGCTGCCATATAAGCACGCCACGTCAGTGACAAATCAGTGCCTAATCACAAAATCAGATGCAAAACCACTCTTGATGTGACACTAAACCACTCAGGGGGAGATTAAACCGGTATTGACATTTTTGGGGTCTAAATCAGACCAAAATCGACTTTGGGGGGTTACGGAGACATTGGACAGGATTTGAGGGTGAAAACTATACTTCTTTCTTTATGAAAGGGCCGACACGGGCCGTGCCATGTCAGGCCCTTTTACAGCCGGTCCGGCCCACGTGACCCTTTTACACCACCCGCTTCATTCGCTCATTCGCTCAAAAGGAAAAAGAAAAAACACCACCCGCTTCAACGCCGTCAAATCGACTTCCGCCCACAATCCCTAAAAGAAACTTGCGCCCACCAAATCACGCGTTCCCCACTCCGTTCCCCTCATGTCCAGCGCCGGCGACCCCGCCGGTGCGGCGGCCGCGGCGGCGCCCAACCCGTCGGTGCGCGCCCCGAGGCTGCCCCGCTGGACGCGGCAGGAGATACTGGTGCTCATCGAGGGCAAGCGCATGGTTGAAGTCCGCGGCGGCGTGCGCGGCGGGAGGGGGCGCCTGGCGGCGGCGGCGGCGGCCGGGGCAACCGGGGAGGGGGCGGCGGCGGCGCTGGAGCCCAAGTGGGCCGCCGTCGCGGAGTACTGCCGGCGGCATGGCGTGGAGAGGGGGGCCGTGCAGTGCCGGAAGCGGTGGAGCAACCTCGCTGGGGACTGGAAGAAGATAAAGGAGTGGGAGCGGGCGGCCGCCGGCGCGCGGGAGCCCTCGTTCTGGGCCATGCGCAACGACGCGAGGCGGGAGCGCCGGCTCCCTGGCTTCTTCGACCGCGAGGTGTACGGCATACTCGAAGGTCGAGGTCGGGGGGTCGTCGCCGGCAGCAGCTCCGGTGGTGGTGCCGCCGTGGAGGAAGTAGGGGTGGTGCGCATGGAGGAGGATGATGATGAGGAGACGGGGGAGGAGGAAGAGGAGAGAGGGAAGGGGAAGGAGGTGGCAGTGGCAGTGGCAGTGGAGACCGTGTTTGACAGTGGCCGGCCCGCCGGGGAGGAGGTCCTCTTCTCGGAGGAGGAAGATGCTGAGACGCCAGAGGCGACGCCGGCACCACCGCCGGCGGTCATCGCCTTGCCGATTTCCGAGAATTCGGAGGCATCAAGGCAACAGAGCGCACAGCAAGGCACAACAAAAGACAGGCAAGGAGGGCATCAAGGCAGCACCAAGACAGGAGGCTCACCGACTCTGCAGCAGAGCGGGCAGAAGAGACAGCGAACCGGCAACGACAGTGAGCCCAGAGCAGAAGGCATAGCAGACAAGCTGCTGGAGATCCTAGAGCGGAACAGCCAGATCATGACGGCGCAGCTGGAGGCGCAGAACATGAACTCGGAGCGCGACCGCGAGGAGAGGAGAGAGCAGGCCAACAGCCTCGCCGTGGTGCTCGGCAGGCTCGCCGATGCTCTTGGCAGGATCGCCGATAAGCTCTAGCTACCTGGACTGGAGCCGCATGCCTGGACAGAAGAAGTTGGGTGTACAGATTGGTATAGGAGGATGATTCTCTCCTGGCATTTGATTCCTTTTTCTCTTTGTGATAAACTGGTTCCGGAATTCAGTCCGGAAGGGTGGGGGATTTATCATGTACTGTATGTAGGGTGATATAAGGTTATATATAATATATATATACTGTCATTCAGGTGATCTTATTCTGAACTAGAGAGATCTTGATTGTGTATGCGTCGTGTGCTGAAATGGAAATATTCCGTATGCATGTTTTGCTGGGTAAAAAAGAATGATTTCTTAAGTGATAAAATAAATTCCTTTGCGGGAGAATTTTGAAGGCTCGCTTGCTCAGCACTATGACAAATGGGGGCAATATATTCTCGGTGAAATCTGCTTACAGGCTCTATAATGAAGATAAACCTTAATCGTGATACTGGGAGCCCCTCTAGCTCTAGTGTTGCAGAAAAGCCTCCACCTTGGCCATGTATCTGGAAAGTTAACTGTTCCAAACAAAGATGGATATGAACCCAACATGTTTCCTGTGCAACAGGGATTTCGAAGACCGCGGACATCTGTTTTTCAAGTTCAAATTAGTGAAGCAAGTGTGGAGAGAATGTGGATTGGAAGAACAAAGGGGGATCCCTAGCTCCAAAGTAAATTAATGCTAGAGAGGCGATGGTCTGATGGAATGGAAGGAATCTGCAGCATGAAGGAGGAGGACAGAATTTGCATTATAGTGTTGTTGATGTGGACATGGTGGAATGAACTCAACAAAATCAGAGAAGTGGCGAAGGCAAAAAAAATTCTGGAGAAGTAGTGTGGATGATGATCAAACACAAGACAGCGGAGTTCCTGGAAATATGAGTTTCAGGCTGCGGGTGAAGCACTTCCGATCGCCAGCGGGTTGGGAATGGGCAAAGGTGCTCCTGGAAACTGATGATATGGAGTTGAAGCAGGGTATGGAGGCTGAAAGCTGTACTTCGTCGCGATTTTTCAAGATGTGAAGACTTTTGCTAGACTTCACTTTCTGAATTTCAAAGTCATGTACTGTGCAAGAACATGTAATGATGTTGCGCATGCCCTTTCAGGTTTCAGCAATGGGGCAGCAATAGGATAATAAACAGTCCAGCTTCCATATGCCAGATGTATCCGCCCTGTGCCTTATGTAATGTCTTTATTGGAGAGCAATTTAGCTCTATGTATACTAGAGTAGCTATTTAAATGCAAGGTCATGCATTAAAAAGACATCAGCCAACAAATTGGCCATTTGGAGATACAAGGCCAAAGAAATTACTTGTAACTTGCAACACAGTATCCATCAGTCAATATCAGTACTCCATACACTACTCCATATATAACCAAATTTCCGGTTCGACGACAACTTGTACAAGAGCTTACAGTAAAAAATAGTGCTACAAACATTACAGAGGCACACCATAAAGGCTTCAAGTCCAGTTACAGCAGCACTGAACAACTCAACACAGGATTACAAACCGCATAGGTACAGCTACTCCGTCAAGGTAAAGAAAAATGGTAAAGAACAACAGATCAAATCAGAATCCCCGCAAGGCATGTGACCGAACATCTATCTACATATCACAAGGCGAGGTGAGCCGAGCTGAGCCTCACGAGGTTGGCATCAATGTGGCACCAACCAGAGGGCTCCGAAATAGACGACTGAGTGAGGCCGAACTGGTTCAGACATGAGGCGGCGCTCCATGGTGACTTTCAGGTGGTGGCGGTGGTGTTGGGGGTGTGGGCAGCTCTGGCCTGCTGTAGAACACCGTCGTGATGAACCCGGTGGCAGGGGAGCCCACGGACGACCGCACCCAACCGTTCGGTCCTTTGTCCAGATAGCAGTCCGTTATGTCATGCAGGGTGATTGCTGGGTCCACTTTCTTGCCAGCGCACATCAACTCCACCTGCAAGCACACCATAGGTCGATACATATGAAAAATATTGAAAGCTATCACTTGATAGGAGGTTTTGATGAACCGAGAAAATGCTTCTCTCATTCTATAAATGGGATTTGTGATTACGCCCAAAAGAGGCAAAAGGATGTCCGACACAAATTCGGACTCCAAGCTGGGAACAATAATTTGAGTTTTCTCTCAGGTCTAGCTTATCACTGACACTGGGAGAAGGGAAAACATACCTCAGCTTCACTTGAAAGATTGAGTTTCTGCACAAGGTACTTTTGTATGAAGGAAGCAGGCAATTCAACATCCCTAGGTCAATGTGATAAAGGCGCAAGTTAGCGCAAACTTAACATATTGTGTTTGTACATGAAACAGTAGCCTGGATAACTCACTTGATCCTCAAAAATTTCGTAGGTAGCTGTGGTAAAGGAGGTTGTCCCTTCCTGAAACAAATGAAAACACAAAAGCATGATTCCTGTGTTTCCTTTAAAAAGTACAATAAACGTCGTAAGATAAGTCTAGTGCTTCTTACTGGTCAAAAGCAGCCACTAGATAGAACCATAATGCTCGCAATCTTCTCTTTTTCCTAGGTTGTTTTGCCTTGAATATTTTCTTTTTCCCCTTCAGAGTGAACACTTTCTTGCTTCCAGTCTTCTTCACTAGATTCTCCTTTTTTGTCAGGTGTTCCTTAGACTCCAACAAGCGTTTCAAGAGGCTAGCCTTTGCTTCATTGGAAGGAGCACCATGCTCTGGATCATCAGACTTGATTCCAGTTCTATTGTCCTCTTCGGAACCTGATTTGAGAGATTTTTTACTTTTACCAACTCTAATATGAGAGGCCAAAGGTTTCCATCCTCCAACTTTCTTTGTTGCATCTTTATTGCCCTGCAAGGTAGAATACTGCATATAAATCATGTAAAGCACGAAAAGAATAACTAACCAGATATGACTTATACATTCAAAAAGAGTGAAACCCAAACAAACATTGACCAATACATACATTGCAGGGTCTGAAGGGTGTGGACAATACTTCCTCACAAACAGTTATTGCATTTGATGCATTCATAAATGACATTAAGGTTCGAACACAAATTTTAACGGCACTGTGCATCATATGTGTATAGAAAACAAATAAGAGTTCAAGACAAACACAAAGACCGTGTTGTGCAACTATCCTAATGTCACCAGCCGATACGTACATGTGTACACACCGTAAATCTCACCATGGTTGATTGAAAAGAGTTAACTAAATCGATGTTTGTATGATCCCTTGCACAGTCAATGTTGATGCTACTCAATTACGACCTATATGATTAAACAAGAAACCTCAAATGCACATAAACACTTCAGGTACCAAACAAACAAAGGATCAAAGGACCTCTTGCTCTATTCATTTAGCATACCAGACATACAATGTATAAAGAAGTGCTCAGAACCAAGATGTGCCCAATAGAATAAAGTCAACCGATATGTTTTAGCCCCAAAGTAGTCACATAGTGCTGCTACGAAATTACAGCCTTCAGATTAAAACAAAAGCTACATACCAAAGACAAGCTGCGTAAGCACGAAGCTTTTGTTCTCCTCTTTGTGAGGCATTTCTGTATAGACACCCGAGGACCATGGACTGACAGTGAAGATAGAGATCTTTCTTTTCTCTTGACAGGTGATTCGACCGGTGATATGGCTTCTTGGTCCACAACCTTCCGTCTTTTAGAAGGAAATATCTTTGACCTCACATATTGTAGGCTGTGATCAACTCTGAACAGAAAATTGATTGACATGAACCATAAGCTTAAGTTGTTTATTAAAAAACAGACAATAACGTCTGCTTGTGATATGTAGGTTGTGACAAACCTGAGTTTCTCCTCTGGAGCACAGCCTAAATCAATGTTGCAAGTAGGGCAGTAGCAGATCTCCTTATCGATGAACTCCTTAGATATGCACTTTCTGCAAACTGATCAAAGGTATAAATCAATGGTTGAAGCACAAAAATGGAAGAACCAATTAAGATTTTACAGATAATTTCTGAAGGGCTGTTTTTCACAGTAACCTTAATAGGCTCAAACACACAGAAATCAGAGAAGAATAACTGAAAATTCTCGCTCCTTTCCAAAGATAGATGACGAACTGCTTTGCAATCTCCAATACACAATTTTAACCATTAGCTTTTAAGGAAATACTCCCTCAGTCCGGAAATACTTGTCGGAGAAATGGATAAAAATATATCCATTTCTCCGACAAGTATTTCCGGACGGAGGGAGTATTACAAAGAAATTATTATTGTGAAACTAATTTCATGACAATCAAATGGTCTCGTCTACACCTAACCAGCCTAATTATTTTTTCCTGACAACTAATGAAGTTGAAGATGCCATAGTGGATCCACCAATCACAATCTTTCTACATTTCCAGTGACTTTATGTACAGTTAGCTGGTGATCTCACTGTCTCCTCTTTTTTTTAACGATAGAAAAAATTATATGACAGAGAAAACTACGCATTTCAAACTTAAGCAGGTTTATTTAATGAAATGTACCTACGACATCGGTTTGTTGGCTAAAATTTTTAACCCTTTCCGGTGCCCCAACAGGCTCATTACCTACAAACACAAAAACAGCACCAAGGCCTCCTACAACCACAAATCCCTAGCAACCATAGAAGTAACTATTAAGTCTGAAACAAGTTGCCTACAGCCTCCTGGCAAACCATAATTCATCTGATTTCACTTGGATCACTGGCCATGCTCAAAATCTCACTGCCATTCGAGCGCCCAATCACTAATGTTATCTCCTGAATGGGCGAAACACTCACAAAAAGCATGAGCAGAAAACCAATACTTGTGGTCCTGGGGAATTAGAAGTTAGCCTCTCCGAGACAAGCTAACAGAGCATGTATATACTGAAGCTACCACCTTTCCACATCAGGCATTCAGACAAGCATACCTGTTGCATATATCCTCTATAATACCCATACAATGATGCAAATGACAACGAAAACGCCAATCCTCTGAGGAGACAGCCAACGCATCCACCTTCCACACTTTTAGCACCCAGAACCACACACAAATCGCAGCGCGTGGGAAAGTATCGACGCACGCCGCCACCTCTCCACGCATCGCGTGAGACGCTCGCAAAATTTGATGTGAATGTGCATAGAGAAACAATGAGGGCCCTGCTTCTTCTGAAACAGAAGGGAACTGTTGAGGAGTACAAAAGGGAGTTCCTGCAATTAGTGTATCAGGTCAAGCTATATGAGTGAGCAGTTAGTGACACATTTTTGGTAACCAGATTTATGTTAGGGCTTAAGGAGGAGCTCAAGGGAGCTTAAGAGATACAATTTCCCATCACCATAGCTGCTGCAGCAGCTTTTGCAACGGTGCAGGAAGCCACATTGGCTAGACAAAAAAACAGCAAATTTCAGTCTAAAGCAAACCTTCAGCGAACCAGAGAACAGAATAAGCACTGGGTCTGGAGCATTGTGGAAGGCAAGGCAGTTGAAGGAGTACAGAAGGGCAAATGGGTTATCTTTTTGGCTGTGGAGAAAAATTTGCTCCAGGGCATGTTTGTGTGCAGAAGCCAGCTGGTCCAACCTAAGCTATGGCCATCACCACAGATCAACAAGACAATGCACAGATATCTGATAACATATTAGATGCTCTAGCAGTGCAAGAAGCCATTGAGGAACTGTTGCTGTCTGTTAATGCCCTGTCAGGAGCTGAGCACCCAAAAACAATCAGATTCAGAGCTCTATTGGGTAAAAGTGGTGCTATCCTGTTAGATTCTGGCAGTACACATAGTTTTATTGATCCAGCTGTTGTGCCTAGAATAGCAGCAGAGACCAAACAGTTATCCACTCCTTTAACTGTCAAGGTGGCTAATGGGGAAACTCTTGCATGTTCATCTGAAGTTCCTGCTCTAACTTAGTGGTTACAGGGCAAAACCTTTACTTATGCTGCTAAAGTGGTGGAGCCGGGAGGCTATGACATTATTTTGGGCATGGATTGGTTGGAACAATGGGGTCCCATGACCTGCCATTGGAAGGAAAAGTGGATTGAGTTTCAGTGCCAAGAAAAGATGGTCAAACTGCAGGGAATTCAAACTAGCCAACAGTCTGATCTGAGGGAAATGTCTATGGATCAGGTTGTCAAATGTTACGAAGGGAATGACATATGGGCCACTGCTATTTTATTTCCACAAGACAAGACCCAACCAGAAGAGCCTCCTGCAGAAGTACAACTGTTGCAATCCTTCTCTAATGTGTTCCAAGAACCAACAGGCCTGCCTCCTGTCAGAGCGCTAGACCATACCGTCCACCTTATTCCAGGAGCCACTCCAGTAAATTGTAGACCTTACAGATACCCTCCTCTGCAAAAGGTGAGACTGAGAAGCAAGTGAGCAAAATGCTAGCTGAAGGGTTGATCACACCAAGCATGAGTCCCTTTGCTATCACAAACAAGTTGCCTACAGCCTCCTGGCAAACCATAATGCATCTGATTTCACTTGGATCACTGCCCATGCTCAAAATCTCGCTGTCATTCAAGCACCAAATCACTCATGTTATCTCCTGAATGGGCGAAACACTCGCAAAAAGCATGAGCAGCAAACCCATACTTGCGGTCCTGGGGAATTGGCAGAAGTTAGCCTCTCTGCGACAAGCTAACAGAGTTTGTATATATAGAAGCTACCACCTTTCGACATCAGACATTCAGACGAGCACACCTCTTGCATATGACCTCTATAATAACCCATTCAATGATACGGATGACAAAGAAATTGCAAATTCTCTGACGAGACAGCCAACGCATTCAGCTTCCACACGCAGCAGCCAGAACCGCACACAAATCGCAGGGCGTGGGAAAGTATGGACGCACGCCGCCACCTTTCGAGGCATCGCCTCAGACGCGCCGGGGCCAGGGATCACCGCGGCGGGCGCAGATTCGACGCACGGAACGGCCGGAGCAAGCGGCCGCCTTGCACGCTATAATTCGGCCACAGCGCGCTACGGTCGCAGACGCGGAGACGGGGATGGAGGGAGCGGGAGCGGTGGGGGACTCACAGGTGTGGAGGCACTCGGTGATGGTGGCGGCGTCGCGGAGCAGGAGGCGGCAGAGCGGGCAGGTGAGGCACGCCACCAGGGCCGCGCGCTTCACCATCACGACGCCTGCGCCCCCGACCCCGCCGTCTCCTCCCGCGCCTCCGCCGGACGGCGCGGGGCACGCCAGCACGGCGTTCTGCATGCCGGCCGGCGAGGGCCTCTCTCTCCTCGCAGCTCCGCCCTTTTCCCCCGGACCGGACGCGAGCACGACCGGACGGAACCCCCCTCCCCTCCTCTGCGACAGCGACAGTGACGGCCGCTGTGTCGAATGTCGATCGATCCCAGGCGACGTGTCGGCCGAGGTCTAGGTCGCCGTGGACCCAGCCCACTCGCTCCCACCCTGGACCAAGCCCACCAGCCCATCCACCGCCCACCGCCGGCCCGGCCCATGAACCCGCGGTCCTCGAGCCTTGACCACCCGCGTGAATGCTTCACGTGTGGCACACTGATCCACGCTCCCAGATCTGGAAACCTCCGCGACCGCACGCCTCCCTCCCGCCGGAGCGCCGCCATGGAGGAGAGGGAGGCCCAGCGGTGGGCGTCGCTGATGCCGGAGCTGGTCAACCGCGTCGCCAACCTGCTTCTCGACACCGCTGACGTCGACTGCTACATGGCGCTCCGCGCCGTCTGCCACAGCTGGCGCGCGGCGACCGCCGACCCGGGGCGCACGCTGGACCCGCGCTTCCGGCCGCGCGGCTGGGTCATGCTCGACTACCCGTCCCACGGCGTCGACGCGCGCCTCCTCGTCAACACCGCCACGGGCCGCTTCCACGGCCGGCGCATGCCCATCCTCGGCGCCTACTTCGTCGTCTCCGTCACCGCCGACGGGCTGCTCGTGCTGGCCGCCAGGGACCCGCCCCACGCCGCCTGCGTGCTCCACCCCTTCACCGGCCACATGGTCCGCTTCGCGGCCCGCATGCGCGCTCACGTGCTCGCCGCCGCCGTCTCCGGCTCGTCCCCGCCCTACCTCGTCCTCTACTGCCAGGACTCCATGAAGCTCTACCGGGCCAGCCCCGACAGCAAGGAGTTCGTCAGGTACAAGAAGAGGTACGCGTACCCTCTGGTCAGGAAGGCCGTCCAGGGCCTCGTCGCCGTCGACGGCCACCAGGGGCATCTGCCGCCGCTCCCGGCCGCGGTGGTCGCCAAGATCGCCGATCTGATGAGCCCGTTCAACGACGTGCCTGCCGACGTGCCCGCCGAGGGGATCGACACCGCCTCCTGGAAGCGCTGCTTCGTGGTGGAGTCCGCCGGGGAAACGCTGGTCGTCTTCAAGCTCGAGAGCCGCGTGGAGGTCTTCAAGATGGACACGGCCGCAAGCACGCTGGAGCGCATCAAGAGCATCGGCAGCCGCGCCATCTTCGCCGGCGGCTGTCACAGGTGCGTCTGCCTCGACGCCGACAAGTTCCCGTCCATCGAAGCCAACTGCGTGTACTTCACGGATCGTCTGGGCTCGGAGTCGACCGACATGTACCGCCTGAACGACGGGGAGCAACGTGAGAGCGTGGTGATGAGCGCTGCAGGCGGAGACGACGCGCCGTCCGTGAACCTGGACCTGCCGGCCTTCCTGTGCCATCCTATGACCGCGCACCCGTTCACCATCATCCAGCTGCTCTCCATCTACACTTTCAACATGCAGTCTGGTCAGGTGACCCAGGTCGTGGAGGAGGAAGGCCGCATCCTTGAGAAGCTCCGCTCCGGTGAGATGTCCTTCTCTGACCTTCTCCGGTCCTGTCAAGCGGATTCCGATGCCGACGACTGAGCCAAGACTGATTCAGCATATGGGGATCCCTATATTTTGTCAAAAGCTTCATATGGTTAATCCATTTCAGTGTATGTACTTTTGGTTAATTTCACTGTCGACTGTCGTGGTTTCTTCGATGTACTGTTGATGAGCCTTAAAAAGTGTATCGATGCAATGCGCGGTATCTTTTGCTTAGAGCATCTCCAACAACCGCCGAATACGCCGTACGCTAAAAACTATTGTGCCGCGCGCTCATCGTCTGATTTGGCACGGCAGGCAACGCTGGCTCCAGCAGCGACGCTAAAATTGCCAGGCAATGCTGGCTTCAGCAACGGCGCTAAAATGTAGCGCGCGCAGCTCCAGCAGCGCGAAAAAATGTAGCACGCACGACTCTTGCACAAACAACATATGTATTTCAAACACAAGCAAAAAATCAAACACAAACAAGATAAATCAACAATAAATAGTTCAATTGCGTTATTACAACTCAAATAAACAGTTTATCGTTTAATACAACAAATAGTGCAATAACACAACAAGTAGTTCAATAATACAACATCAAACGCACAAATCATAATGTTTTTTGTCGTCCAGTCCATGCCCACCACTCTTCAATGAAGTCCTTCTAAAGATTATCATGCGTTGCAGGACGTCGAATGGCATGATAGGAGGTAACAAAACGGGCCACCCTTTCACCCCTCCGTCGCACTCGCACGGGATGTCTACATCTTGGTCGCGCTCATTCTCGATGATTATGTTGTGCATGATGTACCAAAGCATTTTTTGATCTCAAAATCTAGCCGGTCCTCTCACAATAGCAAATTGGGCTTGCAAAATACCAAAAGCTCTCTCCACATTTTTTCTAGCCGCCGCTTGAGCATTATGAAAATCAAGATTTTTCTTACCTTTCAGTTTTTTCAACGGCTTCACAAATGTTTGCCACTTTGGGTAGATGACATCCACACGATAATAGTCATAGTTGTATGTACGGCCATTTGCTACAAACTACACCGGTGGCAAATCACCATTTACAATCTTATTCATTAGTGGTGACCGGATAACAATTCAAAGATCCAGGCATTCCAAAGAATGCATGCCAAATTCAAATCTCTTGATCGGCCGCCGCTTCAAGGATTATAGTGAAACCCTTTTTGTTGTTACTGCTTATGTAGCCTCGGTCTTCCTCTATTGTTTCCCTAAATCTCTATCATGCTCTCTCTATCTTCCTTTCCCGAGGAGTGATATACATTTGACGATTTGTCTTCCGATACTCGTACGATAGTGAGCCATGCATCACCCTTTGATCAGACGTGGGACACGAATCTGACGATGCAATGGGAGTGTCCGATGGGAATCGGACATGAAATGTCGTACGGGAAGCGTCTTCGTTATTTCTGTTCTCTGTCTTTGTTTAGTGTCTTATTTCCTGACAAATTATCTTTGCGTTCATTAGTGCTTATTCACTTGTTCAAAATCTATTGTCAAACTACTAACATTTTCTGACAGCACCCACTTACTGTAGCTGACATCGCTGACATTTCTTCGGATCTTTGTTGATTTAAGTAGGTCATGCTCAACATTGTCTCGCTACAGTTTTGCGCACCATGATATTCAATGATGAACAGGACGCCCAGAGAATACATTTCAATGGCCAATGGTCCCTATTTTCACATGAAAAAAAGCATAAGCGGAGGAGGAGTGTATTAGTACCGCAAAAAAACCACAAGGAGAAAAAATCGGTGGCGATGTTGGGATGGGGGTGGACAATCATGCATTACTACAGAAAAGGAAAAAAAAAGGAAAAGATATCTACAGAAAAAAAGTGTAACAAGATATTGATTAAAGAGATGAATATTGTCGTTAGGCTATTGCGACTGATGGATTATATTTTCAATTGCACATTGGTCTATGTCTCCAGCTCCACTTCACTTGCAATGGGTTTCACCTTCAACCCAAGCGCCATCATCCGCTGGAAGGGCCTCTTTTGTGTTGAATGATTCTCATGGGGAGTTTGGAGGAAACACTTTGAAGATTTTAAACATCACGGTGTCAAGACTCAACCGCCAACACTTAGCTTATTGGTTATTTAATTCTAAAAATAGCTAAAGAAGACAGAAAAACATGAAACGTAGCATGGTATCATGATATGACATCATTAGGCCATGGTCAAAAGTTTAGATGATTGCATAAAAGTTGTGATGTATGCTGCTTAGAAATCGAACCACCTCCAAGGAAGAAATGTAGTTTTGAAAGTTCAGTGGTAGGGCACACCGATCATTGAGGGGTAGGAGTGATGGATGAAACGACGATATTTGATCCATAGGTAGTACCGGGGGAGGACAAAGTCCTTTGAACGGGCTTGACCCGAGGGGTGCAGGGGCGAAGTCCCCTAAGAAGGAAAGAAATGAAAATAAAAAAATCTGATCTTTAACAGACACTCGGGAAAGCCACTGTGCTCTGATGGATCAATTCGATCGTCCCTCGTATCGCTAACGACTCTTCCATCTGGACTATCCATCTATCCTGAATCCAACAACCGCACTAAGCTGAGTGGCGTTCTTGCTTGCTCGACAACCTTATCCTCCTCCTGACGCCACCATTTCTCAGTAATGTAGCCTCGCCTCCGATGCTGCCTCACCTCATTGTCGCTAGTGTTGGAGATATGCCCTAGAGGCAATCATGTATGATGATATTTTCTATGTGTTTATGAATAAAGATAGTCCTTAGACATTATCAATGATGTGTATCAGCAAGTACGTGACTTATTCGTGGGACTATGCATTGTATGATGAACGTCCTAAAAGGTCCCTAGTCGAAAGGGATGTGTGGACGCGCAGCCATCTAGACTAGCATATGACACGGTCGATGGCTTGGTCTCACTAGCCATGGGGCATTGGATGCTAACTGGATAATATGGACTCGGAAGGATCTGGTCGGATTCGACATAGTCGGATCCGAGTTGTGATAAGGTCCGAGTCGGACAGACCCAACTATGAGACGCAACGATATGTCATCTGTGAGTCTCTAGTACAACATACGTTCTATGTCCTAAGACCTGAGCTGACGCATTTACTCGGGATGGTAACAGACTTGCTTTGGGCCAACCAAACGCTACTCCATGACTGGGTAGTTACAAAGGTAGGTTTCGGGCTTGTCCAGACCCATGCTGCGAGACATGGTCGAGCAAGATGGGATTTGCCCCTCCGATAAGGAGAGATATACTCTGGGCCCCTCGTGTGATCCGACCAGGATAAGCATGGCCATGCGACAAGGATTATGAGATAATTTGGTTTGTGGTCGGCATCACTGGAACGAGAAAGAGGTCGGGCTAACACAAGGATGACAGACTCGCCTTGAGCCCGACAACATATATCGTGTGGCAAAAGGAATGGAAGTGTGATGTACAGGTTCGCCTAACCAGCTTCAACGTCTGCTTGGTGGTCGGCATGCCTTGCTAGAGGCTGCTACTAGCCATGTAGTCCGGAGGTGATCCGAACTGCGACCAAGCCGGCTTGAACGTAAGGGGTCGCGGCTTAAGGGAAGGAACCTACGACGTCAGATCCGAGGACACTGGTCGGATGTGATCTGAGCTGTATTCGGATTGTGGCTGAGTAGACTTATGGGCTTTAGGGTCCGTGCGAGGCCCAAGTGTTGAGCCCGCGACGGACGCCTATATAAAGTGGAGGTGTCGTACACTCACACGATTGATCGCTTCGGCGTTGTCACTAGGGTTTGCATGTGTTGCGAATAGACACCTCCACTCGCCGCCGATTGTGTGATCGGACCTAGCAGTCCGCCGCACGATGTTCCTCCTGCACGCGCAGATACCGTTAGAGACGGTGCACTTGCGCCGCTCCGGCGAACCTGTACGTGGGACTGGCGACCGGCTGTAGGAGGAAGATCGGACGAGGAGGAGACGATCCACGCGGACGCGCTACCCCAACTCTTCTTCCGCTGCACGGCACTGCGCGTCTAGTGGTAATGAACTGTGATCCATCTCCCGTAGCATGTTCTTGGTTGTTCTGCGCGTAGGAAAATTTTAATTTGCAGTCGACGCATCCTACCGTAGATCCCAACTGTGATATCAGAGCCTCTGCTAGAGGATTTTGATTCAGATCATATGCGTATTAGATATGTGGAGGTGATAGATGAGATCTGTTGTCGTTGATGAGATCGGCTGTGTGCGCGGTTGATGAGATCAACTGCACATGGGGATCGATGTGGCTATGTTTTCTGATGATCGGAGCCGATGAGGTCGTGACACAACCTACCCCTACCGGTAGGTATCCTCCATCGGGGTTAACGGTGAAACGTAAATCCGAATCGGGCTCACGATGATCGATAAGATCGGTCAGATCAGAGAATTCGGGACCGCTGTGTGTGTAGCGCCTTGTATTTCGTAAACGATCACTCAAACCGGTAGAATGCGATTCTGCATAACTTTATTTTGCAGGTTTGATGTGAATAGTATGGCTCATGTGTATGTGATGCATGTGTGTAAATTATACATGGCCTGCGTGTCATGTTTGTCAGCCGGCAGGAGCCAAAGTGTTGTCACATTATTGTATAACAACATGCGTGTCGACTTGTGACTCTTTGTCAAATTAATTACTAGTTGTAGTAGTTGGATAATAGAGATCAGGTTGGTGGCTTGGCGTCCCGGCGTGACAAACAAGATGGAGTTTCTAGATGGTCATCGGAGTTGGAGCCGACCTGGAAGAACATCCATGAAGGAGCCACACTATTTCACAATATATGTTTTACTTGTGATTGTTATGCTTCTTTGCTTCTATGCATGTTAGAATGGTAGAAAGATCCCTCATGAATATCAAGTAAATTGACATTCCCGATGTTGCACCTTCTCAAGTCAAGTACGTCTAGTAGTGGGCTCATAAAATTGGGGTGCTGCTAGGTGTCCTTGAACTGAAGGATTTGTGTCGGACACGGACATGCACTGCATTAGGTTAACTTGACAAGGCTATCAAAACGGTTTTGGGCCTTGTGGCAAAAGAGGTCGGGAGCCGGGGTATGAGATACCTACCCGACCGACAGGAGTCGTATAGAGATACGATTAGCAAGGAGTTGCTTACCGGATAGACATGTTGTCTAGCAGTGATGCTAAAGCTCACTAGTCGCATGTGCTAGTTGGATCCTGAATCACCGAGAGTTTGCGGAGGGATGCTGACTTCAGTGGGAGTATTTCTGTTTAAGGCTAGAATTACTCTACATAAACACATTGCTTAGTGATTGCATATTTTTCTGTTGTAGATGAATGGCACCACCTGCTCAACCCAACTTTGCATTGAAATCAATTCTGGAAAAGGATAAACTGAATGGAACAAACTTTACTACCTGGTATAGAAATTTGAGAATTGTTCTCAAGCATGGTAAAAAGGAACATGTTCTAGAGGATCCACTTCCAGAGGAACCTGCCGATAATGCTAGTACCACAACCAAGAATGCCTACCAGAAACTCGTTGATGAATCAAACGAGATCACCTGCCTCATGCTGGCTTGCAGCAGCATTTCAAAGACGTTGGGGCTTTCGATATGATCAAGAGTCTCAAGAGCATGTTTCAGGTGCAGGCTAGGACCGAAAGGTTCAATGTTTGGCGATCCTTGATGGATTGTAAGATGGAGGAAGGTGATCCACTGAGCCCGCATGTGATCAAGATGATCGGATATGTGCAAGCTTTGGATCGGTTGGGCTTCCCACTCTTGGATGAGCTGGCTACTGATGCAGTTCCGGGTTCTCTTCCGCCCAGCTATGGGACGTTCATCCCGAACTATCATATGCATGGCATGGATAAGAAGCTCACTGAATTGCATGGCATGCTCAAAGTGGCAGAGCAGGATATTAAGAAAGGCACACATCAAGTGTTAATGGTGTAGAAATCGGCTAAGTTCAAGAAGAGTTGGTCCAAGAAAAAGGCTAAGGCAAAGGGCACGGAGACGGTAACCTCCGCCGCTGCACCGAAGTCTGGACCGGACTCAAAGACCATTTGCTGTCATTGCAAGGAAACTGGTCACTGGAAGAGGAACTATAGCAAGTGGCTTGCAGAGCATGGCAAGAAGGCCGGGAATGCTGCTTCAAGCAAAGGTACACTTGTTGCATATGTTATAGACATTTACCTTGCTGACATACCTAGCAGCTCTTGGGTATTTGATACCGGATCGGTTGTTCACATTTGCAACTCGATGCAGGGGCTGGTAAGAACTAGGCGTGTGGCACAAGGGGAGATTGACATTAGGGTCGGCAACAAAGCAAGAGTTGTCGCGTTGGATGTCGGCATGATGCAACTCTAGCTTCCTTCTGGATTTATTTTGGAATTGAATAATTGTTATTACATTCTTGCACTTAGTTGGAACATTATTTCTGCCTCATGCTTGATGAGTCAGGGTTATGAATTCAATTTAAAGGACAATGGTTGTTCGATTTATTTGAATGGTATGTTCCATGGCTATGCACCCATTGTTGATGGGTTATTTTGAATCTAGAATAGGAACCGGTCTATAACGTGAATGTCAAGAGGTATAAGCCTAATGAGATAAATCTGACATACTTCTGGCATTGCCGGCTTGGACACATTAGTCTGAAACGCATGAAGAAGCTCCATGATGATGGACTCCTAACTTCGACCGACTTTGGGTCGTTCGAGACATGCGAATCATGCTTGCTCGGCAAGATGACTAAGTCCCCTTTCGCAAAGAGTTGTGAGAGGGCATCTGAGTTGTTGAAACTGATACCCAGTGATCTGTGTGGACCAATGAGCACAACTTCCAGAGGTGGCTATCAGTACTTCGTGACTTTTACTGACGACTTGAGTAGATATGGATATATCTATTTGATGAGGCACAAGTCGGAAACTTTTGAAAAGTTCAAAGAGTTTCAAAACGAGGTTGAGAATCAGCTCGGCAAGACTATAAAACTTCTACGATCTAATCGTGGAGGTGAGTACATGACCCAGGAGTTTGATGATCATCTGAAAAGTAGAGGTATAGTACCTCAACTCACACCTCTGGGTACGCCACGGAGAAATGGTGTATCGGAACGGGGGAATCGTACCTTGTTGGACATGGTTCGATCTATGATGAGCAAATCGGATTTACCCTTGTCATTCTGGGGATACGCTCTAGAAACTGCAGCTTTCACACTTAACAGGGTACCATCAAAATCCGTAGATAAGACACCACATGAGATGTGGACCGGGAAGACTCCCAGTTTGTCTTTTCTAAAGATTTGGGGTTGTGAAGCATTTGTCAAGCGACTTATGTCAGACAAGCTTACACCCAAGTCGGACAAATGCATATTCGTGGGATATCCGAGGGAAACCTTGGGATATAGCTTCTACAACCGGGAAGAGAACAAAGTGTTTGTTGCTCAGAACGGGGTTTTCCTTGAGAATGAGTTTCTCAGTCGGGAGGCCAGTGGGAGGACGGTCCAACTCGAAGAAATTCGAGTACCACTCAGGGACGGCTCGACGGGTGATGAGATCATACCGGAGTCAGTCAGGGAACCCGTAGTGGAAGCGGCACCAGAACCACGAAGGTCGGAAATATTGCGTAGAGTGCGTGATGTATTGTTGCTAGAAAGCGACGAGCCGACCACGTATGCGGAAGCAATGGTGAGCCCGAATTCTGAGGCATGGTTAGAGGCCATGAGATCCGAGTTAAAGTCCATGGATGAAAATCAAGTCTGGGACTTGGTTGATCCGCCGCCTGGCGTAAAGGCCATTGGCTACAAATGGGTCTTTAAGAAGAAAACCGATGTGGATGGAAATGTTCAGATCCACAAAGCTCGGCTTGTCGCTAAAGGTTATGGACAAGTTCAAGGAATTGACTACGATGATACTTACTCGCCAGTAGCGAAGCTGAAGTCGGTAAGGATCGTACTAGCTATAGCTGCATATTTCGATTACGAGATATGGCAGATGGATGTCAAAACGGCTTTCCTTCACAGAAATTTAACCGAGGACGTCTATATGATACAACCCGAGGGTTTTGTCGATCCGACTAGCACTAGTAAAGTATGCAAGCTCAAGAGATCCATTTATGGGTTGAGGAAAGCATCTCGGAGTTGGAACATTCGTTTTGATGAGCTCGTCACTGGTCTCGGTTTCATCAAAAGCGATGAGGACGCTTGTTTATACAAGCAGTTAAGTGGGAGCTCGATTGTGTTTTTGATCTTGTATGTGGATGACATACTACTGATCGGAAATGATGTTGTTGACACACGAACACGTCACGTGTACCCTCGATGCCGGGGGTGATGCACCGCAGCTCACGTCGAAGGAGACCCGACCGACAGCGCGATAGGCAAGACAGTCGGCGGGCGCTTTTGCAGACCCGAAAACCCCACACCCCCGGGAGGGACCCCGTCAGGGAGTGCGGCAGCTATGGGCTGCCCTAGGTCGATTCACTCGCCCCTAGAGCCTCGGAATTCGCAGCTCTCAAACACGAAGAACAGCGAAGAACGAGAGAGAAAAACGGTGGAGAGATAAAACGTAGATGAAAAGTAGTATATTGATTTGTTCGATTGTGTGTTGTTTCAATCGGCCATCACCCCCAACATATATAAGAGGCGGATGGACTTCCCGTACAAGCAAAGGATTTATCTAGGCTTTCCTTACAAGAAAATTACATCAATTCACGTTCAAAATCCTAGTCAAATTCGGACTGATTTTATCCGAACTTTCCAAAACTGCTCGGTTTAAACTGGCTGTACTTTGAGGGTCCTTTTCATGGTGACAAACAACCTCGGATGGAAACGATCTCAAAAGCGGGCTCTAACTTTTGCATACGACCTCGGATTGAGACGATCTTTATATCAAAATCGATCATTTCGACGAGACGCACAACTTCCGTGTAGGACATTTCTCCATCCAAGATCATCTGAATTAGCTTCTGAGCCCATCTTCAACTTCTCGTCGGCTTGACTATCACAACCTCCACCTCGGCAGGCCTTCCACCCGGGTAAGCTTTCCGCACCGACAAGGTTTCACCCCGGCAAGGTTTTTACACCGGCAAGGGTTCCTCCCTAGCTCGGCAAGGTTTCTACCCCGGCAAGAGTTCCTCCTCGGCAAGGTTTCTCCCTCGGCAAGATTTCACACCGGCAAGCTTCTCCGCCGGCAAGCTTTCCACGTCGGCAAGCCCTCACATCGGCAAGGTTTTACCCCGACAAGGTTTCATTCAGCCAGCAAAGGCCAAATACTTTCTCACTCAGGGCCGGCCCGCGAAGTGTTGCCTCTAACTTTTGCATACGAACCCGGATTCGTGACCATGCCAAAATCTGGTGTCAACACATGCCCCCCTGTTTTTCGGCAAAGCTTGTGTGCCAAAAAATAACTTGTATTGTGTTTGTTCTAAGGACGATGTCAACACTCCATCGGCCATTTATTTTCTTCAGGACGATAATCAGGTATCGGCCATGTTTGTGCTAAGGGCGATAATCATATATTGGCCATTGCCCACTTAGGCTTCTTGCCACACACTTGGGTGGTATTTCTTCAAGTACTTGCCATTGAGAGCTCGAGGTAACAGTGCCCCTTGTACGGATTCCACCAAATAAGAGTTTCCGGGAACTATTCTTGCAATTCTAAAAGGACCTTCCCAACTTGGAGACCACTTCCCGAATTTTCTGTCTCTTGAACCAATCGGGAGAATTACTTTCCAGACGAGATCGCCAACTTGAAAATTCTTCAACTTAACTTTCTTATTGTAAGCCCTTGCTACCCTCAACTTGTCCTTCTCTATGTCCGTCAAAGCAGCCAAACGTTTATCAGCAACCTCATCAATATTGTCCATCATCAAGTTATAAAAGTCTACTACCGATAAATCATTTTGTTTGGCTATTCTCAAAGCATGCAAATTTACTTCCACCGGTAAAACAACCTCTTGACCATATACTAGCTCATATGGAGTCACCTTTGTAGCACCATGCCTTGAAATTCTATGTGCCCACAAAGCTTCAGATAACAACTCATGCCATCTCCTCGGATTATCCTCAATCTTCTTCTTGATGAGCTTGATTAAAATTTTATTGCTAGACTCGGCTTGTCCATTAGCTTGGGCATAATACGGAGAGGAATTGAGAAACTTTATATTATAAGATTCGGCAAACTCTCTGACTTGGTGTGACATAAAAGATGAACCTTGATCTGTAGTTAACGTTTGAGGAATACCGAATCTATGAATAATGTGCTCAGTTATGAATTGAATTACCTCCGTATGTGTCATGTTCTTAAGAGGTACTACTTCAGACCATTTAGTGAAATAATCAGTTGCGACTAATACGAACCGATGCCCTTTTGAGGAAGATGGATGGATTTGTCCAATGAAGTCTAAACCCCAACCTCTGAAAGGCCACGGCTTGATAATAGGATGTAACATAGCAGCAGGAGCCAATTGAATATCACCAAATTTTTGACAAGCTTCACACCCCTTATAATATCTGAAGCAATCATTAATCATAGTCGGCCAATAAAACCCAGCACGTCGCAATAACCATTTCATCTTGGGAGCCGACTGATGAGTGCCACAAATGCCCTCATGTACCTCTCCCATAGCAACTCTTGCCCGGTCCTCATCCAAGCACTTTAGAAGAACATCATCGACTGTTCGGCGATAAAGACCGTCATCTCTCACTATATACTTGAAAGCCATACGCCGAACAGACCTGTCCACCCTTTCACTCGGATTGCACAAGTAATCAACAATGGGCTTCCTCCAGTCGGTATTGTCACCTGCACTAGATTTTTTGTTAAGGGCCGAATCAGTGGGTTCTGGTTCGGCCTCTCCTAAATTGGCAAGACAAGACATCGGTCTTTGAGAAATATGAAACATGCCATGATCAACATGATAGCCGGATGCTTGCTGTGCCAACTCATTTGCTCTCCAATTGTCATGCCTAGATATATGAGTAATGCTAAAACAATCCAATGTAAAAATTATATCTAGACATTTCTCAAGATAAACATTAAGTGATTCGTCCAAACACTGAAAGACTTTGGATACTTGCTGCACTACTAGTAACGAATCACCGTAAGCCTCAATATGTGTAACACCCATAGAAAGTAACATCTCTAGGCCGAATAACAATGCTTCATATTCGGCTTGATTGTTTGTGCAAAAATATTCTAGGCGGCACGAGGCTTCAAAAACAGCACCATGAGGAGATATATAAACAATACCAACACCTTGGCCATTGCTACAAACTGAACCATCAAAGTATAATCTCCATGGTACTACTGAAACAGGGTTCATATCAATATCATGCTTGTCATTAATCCGATGTTCAACAATGAAATTAGCAACAATTTGGCCTTTCATGGATTTTAGAGATTCATACGCCAAATCATATTCAATCAAAGCATAAGCCCACTTGCCAATTCTACCACTAATAATTGGCCTATGCAACATGTATTTAATGACATAGGTCTGACAAGCTACTACGCAAGCACTCGGCACTAAATAATGTCTCAATTTTGTGCAAGCATAATATAAGCATAGACATAATTTTTCAATAAATGTATACCTTGTCTCGACGTCCAATAAGCGCCTGCTCAAATATGTAATAGCATGCTCTTTTCTTTCGGTTTCTTGAGTCAAAACAGCACCAATAACTCCTTCCTCTGCTGCAATGTAAAGCCTGAAGGGTTCCCTATGCTTGGGTGCTTTCATCACCGGAGGAGTGCACAAATAATTCTTGATCATATCAAATGCTTCTTGTTGTTTTGCCCCCCAAGTGAAATCAACATCATTCTTTAACCAAAGGATAGGAGTAAATGCATCAACCCTCCCTGACAAATTAGCTATGAACCTCCTCAAGTAATTGACCTTGCCAAGGAACTTTTGCATATCTCTCTTGCATGTTGGAGCTTCCACTTTCGGTATGGCCTCTATCTTTTTGGGATCAATCTCTATGCCATCTTCATGGATAATGAAGCCCAAAAACTTACCAGCTGACACACCGAATGCACACTTCAAAGGATTCATCTTTAGTCCATAGTTTTTCATTCTTTTAAAAGCTGAACGCAAATCGGCCAAGTGAGATTCAAAAGCGTCCGATTTGACAACAATATCATCAATATAGACTTCAAGTATGACACCGAGTAAATCATGAAAAATCAAATTCATAGCCCTTTGATATGTGGCGCCAGCATTTTTTAATCCGAATGTCATCACTGTCCACTCGAATAAACCAAGAAAACTAGGGCAACGAAAAGCTGTCTTGGACATGTCCTCTTCGGCCATAAAAATTTGATTGTATCCAGCATTACCATCTAGAAAGCTAATAACTTTATGTCCAGAAGCATCATTAATAAGCATATCGGCTATTGGCATGGGATACTCATCTTTGGGTGTAGCCCTATTCAGATCTCTGAAGTCAATTCACACCCTTAACTTGCCGGATCCTTTCTTTTCCACTGGGACAATGTTAGAAATCCACTCGACATACCTGCAAGGTCTAATAAAATTAGCTTTAAGCAAACGACCGATCTCTTCCTTGATCCGGTCATATGTTTTTGGATTAAACTTTCTGGCCGATTGTTTATATGGTCTAAAACCAGCCTTTATAGGTAACCGATGCTCCACTAGCTCTCGGCTTAAACCTGGCATCTCATGATATTCCCACACAAAGCAACAGACATATTCTTTCAACAGCTTGATCAACTTAGCTTTATGATCGGCTCTTAAATTTGCATTTACAAATGTCGGCCCAGGAGTTGAACCATCTCTTATATCTATCTCTTCTAATGGATCGGCCGATGTAAAACCTTGTCCTAATTTATCCATATCATCTAACTCTTCTATGGACTCATACATATCGTTCTCATTGGACCGATATTCTACAAGTCGCTTTTGTAACCACTCTGAGTTAGGATCCATTTAAACATATCATACCTTGGAACCGATTGCATTCAGTCGGCTTTAAAGAGACGGGCACGAAACCATTCTTGGTTGCGCTGAGAAAATCGAATTCTGACAAGTCACGTCCCGTCAAGCAAGTAGCATTTGGGTGTTGCCAATCCACCGATGCCTCGGCTAAAGCAACACAGGCCGAGTTATCCGCATGAATGACTTCCACTTCATCATCAACCCACTGGATCAAAAACTGGTGCATAGTGGATGGCACGCACTGGTTTGCATGAACCCAATCACGGCCTAGTATGACATTGTAGTTACCTTGCACCTCAGCGACAAAGAATGCGGTAGCCAAAGTTTTACTTCCCACCATGAGCTCCACATACATCACACCTTTGGCTTCAGTTTTCTCCTTGCCTTCAAATCCATTGAGCACCATGTTGGTCTTTATCAACTCTTCATCATGCAGCCCCAATTTTTTGAAGACCGAATACTGTTGGGGAACGTTGCAGAAAATTAAAATTTTTCCTACGGTTTCACCAAGATCCATCTATGAGTTCATCTAAGCAACGAGCCAAGGGAGAGAGTTTGCATCTACATACCACTTGTAGATCGCGTGCGGAAGCTTGCAAGGTGATGATGTAGTCGTACTCGACGTGATTCAAATCACCGATGACCAAGTGCTGAACGGACAACACCTCCGCGTTCAACACACGTACGGGACGGGAGACGTCTCCTCCTTCTTGATCCAGCAAGGGGGAAGGAGAGGTTGAGGAAGACAGCTCCACTGGCAGCACGACGGCGTGGTGATGGTGGAGAGGCAGTACTCCGACAGGGCTTCGCCAAGCACACAATGGAGGAGGAGAGGTGTTGGGGAGGGGAGGGCTGCGCCTTGGAGGGTGGTGCGGCTGCCCTCCCCTCACCCCTCTATTTATAGGGGGAAGGGAGAAGGGGGCCGCCCCCCTAGAACCCATCTAGGGGGGGTGCGGCGGCCTAGGGGAGAGGGGAGAGGGTGGCTTGCCCCCCAAGCCAAGGGGGCGCCCCCTCTAGGGTTCCCCCCTCAACCCTAGGCGCATGGGCCCAAGGGAGGGGGTGCGGCCAGCCCACCAGGGGCTGGCTCCCTGCCCCACGCAGCCCATGTGGCCCCCCGGGAGGGGTGGCCCCTCCCGGTGGACCCCCGGAACCCTTCCGGTGGCCCTGGTACAATACCGGTATGACCCCGAAACTTCCCGGTGTCCGTTTGACAACTTCCCATATATAAATCTTTACCTCCGGACCCTTCCGGATCTCCTCGTGACGTCCAGGATCCCATCCGGGACTCCGAACAACATTCGGTAGTCACATACTAGTCTTCCTAATAACCCTAGCGTCACCGAACCTTAAGTGTGTAGACCCTACGGGTTCGGGAGACATGCAGACATGACCGAGACGCTCTCAGTCAATAACCAACAGCGGGATCTGGATACCCATGATGGCTCCCACATGCTCCTCGATGTTGTCATCGGATGAACCACGATGTCGAGGATTCGATCAAACCCTGTATGCAATTCCCTTTGTCAATCGGTACGTTACTTGCCCGAGACTCGATCGTCGGTATCCCAATACCTTGTTCAGTCTCGTTACCGGCAAGTCACTTTACTCGTACCGTAATGCATGATCCCGTGTCCAACACCTTGGTCACATTGAGCTCAGTATGATGATGCATTACCGAGTGGGCCCAGAGATACCTCTCCGTCATAGGGAGTGACAAATCCCAGTCTCGATCCGTGTCAACCCAACAGCTACTTTCGGAGATACCTGTAATGCACCTTTATAGTCACCCAGTTACGTTGTGACGTTTGATACACCCAAGGCACTCTTACGGTATCCGGGAGTTACACGATCTCATGGTCGAAGGAAGAGATACTTGACACTGGCAAAGCTCTAGCAAAACGAACTACACGATCTTTTATGCTATGCTTAGGATTGGGTCTTGTCCATCACATCATTCTCCTAATGATGTGATCCCGTTATCAACGACATCCAATGTCCATAGTCAGGAAACCATGACTATCTATTGATCACAACGAGCTAGTCAACTAGAGGCTCACCAGGGACATATTGTGGTCTAAGTATTCACACGTGTATTACGATTTCCGGATAATACAGTTATAGCATGAATAAAAGACATTTATCATGAACATTGAAATATAATGATACTTTTATTATTGCCTCTAGGGCATATTTCCAACAGTCTCCCACTTGCACTAGAGTCACCAATCTAGTTACATTGTGATGAATCGAACACCCATAGAGTTCTGGTGTTGATCATGTTTTGCACGCGAGAGAGGTTTAGTCAGCGGATCTGCGACATTCAGATCCGTTTGCACTTTGCAAATCTCTATGTCTCCATCTTGAACATTTTCACGGATGGAGTTGAAATGACGCTTGATGTGCCTGGTCTTCTTGTGAAACCTGGGCTCCTTGGCGAGGGCAATAGCTCCAGTGTTGTCACAGAAGAGTTTGATCGGCCCCGACGCATTGGGTATGACTCCTAGGTCGGTGATGAACTCCTTCACCCAAATCGCTTCATGCGCTGCCTCCGAGGCTGCCATGTACTCCGCTTCACACGTAGATCCCGCCACGACGCTCTGCTTGCAGCTGCACCAGCTTACTGCTCCACCATTCAACATATACACGTATCCGGTTTGTGACTTAGAGTCATCCAGATCTGAGTCGAAGCTAGCGTCGACGTAACCCTTTACGACGAGCTCTTCGTCTCTTCCATAAACGAGAAACATGTCCTTCGTCCTTTTCAGGTACTTCAGGATATTCTTGACTGCTGTCCAGTGTTCCTTGCCGGGATTACTTTGGTATCTTGCTACCAAACTTACGGCAAGGTTTACATCGGGTCTGGTACACAGCATGGCATACATAATAGATCCTATGGCTGAAGCATAGGGGATGACACTCATCTCTTCTTTATCTTTTGCCGTGGTCGGTGACTGAGCCGAGCTCAATCTCACACCTTGTAACATAGGCAAGAACCCCTTCTTGGACTGATCCATTTTGAACCTCTTCAAAATCTTATCAAGGTATGTGCTTTGTGAAAGACCTATGAGGCATCTCGATCTATCTCTATAGATCTTGATGCCTAATATATAAGCAGCTTCTCCAAGGTCCTTCATTGAAAAACACTTATTCAAGTAGGCCTTAATGCTGTCCAGAAATTCTATATTATTTCCCATCAAGAGTATGTCATCTACATATAATATGAGAAATTCTACAGAGCTCCCACTCACTTTCTTGTAAACGCAGGCTTCTCCATAAGTCTGCATAAACCCAAACGCTTTGATCATCTCATCAAAGCGAATGTTCCAACTCCGAGATGCTTGCACCAGTCCATAAATGGATCGCTGGAGCTTGCATACTTTGTTAGCATTCCGAGGATCGACAAAACCTTTCGGCTGCATCATATACAGTTCTTCCTTAAGATGCCCGTTAAGGAATGCCGTTTTGACGTCCATTTGTCATATCTCATAATCATAGTATGCGGCAATTGCTAACATGATTCGGACGGACTTCAGCTTCGCTACGGGAGAGAAAGTCTCGTCGTAGTCAATCCCTTGAACTTGTCGATAACCCTTAGCGACAAGTCGAGCCTTATAGATTGTAACATTACCATCCGCGTCCGTCTTCTTCTTAAAGATCCATTTGTTTTCTATCGCTCGCCGATCATCGGGCAAGTCTGTCAAAGTCCATACTTTGTTTTCATACATGGATTCTATCTCGGATTTCATGGCTTCAAGCCATTTGTTGGAATCCGGGCCCGCCATCGCTTCTTCATAGTTCGAAGGTTCATTGTTGTCTAACAACATGATTTCCAGGACAGGGTTGCCGTACCACTCTGGTGCGGAACATGTCCTTGTGGACCTACGAAGTTCAGCAGTAACTTGATCCGAAGTACCTTGATCATCATCATTGTTTTCCTCTTCAGTTGGTGTGGGCATCACAGGAACGGTTTCCTGCGTTGCGCCACTTTCCCGCTCAAGAGGTAGTACTTCATCGAGTTCTACTTTCCTCCCACTTACTTCTTTCGAGAGAAACTCTTTTTCCAGAAAGCATCCGTTCTTGGCAACAAAGATCTTGCCTTCGGATCTTAAGTAGAAGGTATACCCGACAGTTTCCTTAGGGTATCCTATGAATACGCATTTTTCCGACTTGGGTTCGAGCTTTTCAGGTTGAAGTTTCTTGACATAAGCATCACATCCCCAAACTTTTAGAAACGACAGCTTAGGTTTCTTTCCAAACCATAATTCATACGGTGTCGTCTCAACGGATTTAGACGGTGCCCTATTTAAAGTGAATGTAGCTGTCTCTAGAGCGTATCCCCAAAATGATAGCGGTAAATCGGTAAGAGACATCATAGACCGCACCATATCCAATAGGGTGTGATTACGACGTTTGGACACACCGTTTCGCTGAGGTGTTCCAGGCGGCGTGAGCTGTGAAACGATTCCACATTTCCTTAAGTGTGTACCAAATTCGTGACTTAAGTATTCTCCTCCACGATCTGATCGTAAGAATTTTATCTTTCGGTCACGTTGATTCTCTACCTCATTCTGAAATTCCTTGAACTTTTCAAAGGTCTCAGACTTGTGTTTCATTAAGTAGACATACCCATATCTACTCAAGTCATCTGTGAGAGTGAGAACATAACGATATCCTCCGCGAGCCTCAACGCTCATTGGACCGCACACATCGGTATGTATGATTTCCAACAAGTTGGTTGCTCGCTCCATTGTTCCGGAGAACGGAGTCTTGGTCATTTTGCCCAAAAGGCATGGTTCGCACGTGTCAAACGATTCATAATCAAGAGACTCTAAAAGTCCATCGGCATGGAGCTTCTTCATGCGCTTGACACCAATGTGACCAAGGCGGCAGTGCCACAAGTATGTGGGACTATCGTTATCAACTTTACATCTTTTGGCATCTACACTATGAACATGTGTAATATTACGCTCGAGATTCATTAAGAATAAACCATTTACCATCGGAGCATGACCATAAAACATATCTCTCATATAAATCGAACAACCATTATTCTCATACTTAAATGAGTAGCCATCTCGTATTAAACGAGATCCAGATACAATGTTCATGCTCAAACTTGGCACTAAATAACAATTAGTAAGGTTCAAAACTAATCCCGTAGGTAAATGTAGAGGCAGCGTGCCGACGGCGATCACATCGACTCTGGAACCATTCCCGACGCGCATCGTCACCTCGTCCTTCGCCAGTCTCCGTTTATTCCGCAGCTCCTGCTGTGAGTTACAAATATGAGCAACGGCACCGGTATCAAATACCCAGGAGTTACTACGAGTACTGGTAAGGTACACATCAATCACATGTATATCAAATATACCTTTGGTGTTGCCGGCCTTCTTATCCGCTAAGTATTTGGGGCAGTTCCGCTTCCAGTGACCCTTCCCCTTGCAATAAAAGCACTCAGTCTCAGGCTTGGGTCCATTCTTTGACTTCTTCCCGGTAACTGGCTTACCAGGCGCGGCAACCTCCTTGCCGTCCTTCTTGAAGTTCTTCTTACCCTTGCCCTTCTTGAACTTAGTGGTCTTATTGACCATCAACACTTGATGTTCTTTCTTGATTTCAGCCTCTGCTAACTTCAGCATCGAGAACATTTCAGGAATGGTCTTTTCCATCCCCTGCATGTTGTAGTTCATCACAAAGCTCTTGTAGCTTGGTGGGAGCGACTGGAGGATTCTGTCAATGACCGCCTCATCTGGGAGGTTAATGTTCAGCTGGGTCATACGGTTGTGCAACCCAGACATCTTCAGGATGTGCTCACTGACAGAACTATTTTCCTCCATCTTACAACTGTAGAACTTGTCGGAGACATCATATCTCTCGACCCGGGCATGAGCTTGAAAAACTAGTTTCAGCTCTTCGAACATCTCATATGCTCCGTGGTGCTCAAAACGCTTTTGGAGCCCCGGTTCTAAGCTGTAAAGCATGCCGCACTGAACGAGGGAGTAATCATCAGCACGAGACTGCCAAGCATTCATAATGTCTTGGTTCTCTGGGACGGGAGCGTCACCTAGTGGTCCTTCTAGGACATATTGTTTCCTGGCAGCTATGAGGATGATCCTCAGGTTCCGGACCCAGTCCGTATAGTTGCTGCCATCATCTTTCAGCTTGGTTTTCTCTAGGAACGCGTTGAAGTTCATGTTGACATTAGCGTTGGCCATTGATCTACAAGACATATTTGCAAAGTTTTTAGACTAAGTTCATGATAATAAAGTTCTAATCAAATTATGAACTCCCACTTAGATTAGACATCCCTCTAGTCATCTAAGTGTTACACGATCCGAGTCGACTAGCCCGTGTCCGATCATCACGTGAGACGGACTAGTCATCGTCGGTGAACATTCTCATGTTGATCGTATCTTCCATACGACTCGTGTTCGACCTTTCGGTCTCCGTGTTCCGAGGCCATATCTGCACATGCTAGGCTCGTCAAGTTAACCCTAAGTGTTTTCGCTGTGTAAAACTGTCTTACACCCGTTGTATGTGAACGTAAGAATCCATCACACCCGATCATCACGTGGTGCTTAGAAGCGACGAAGTGTAGCAACGGTGCACAGTTAGGGGAGAACACTTCTTGAAATTTTTGTAAGGGATCATCTTATTTACTACCGTCGTCCTAAGTAAACAAGATGCATAAACATAATAAACATCACATGCAATTATATAGTTGTGACATGATATGGCCAATATCATATAGCTCCATTGATCTTCATCTTCGGGGCTCCATGATCATCTTGTCACCGGCTTGACACCATGATCTCCATAATCATGATCTCCATCATCGTGTCTTCATGAAGTTGTCACGCCAACGACTACTTCTACTTCTATGACTAACGTTTAGCAATAAAGTAAAGTAGTTTACATGGCGTTATTCAATGACACGCAGGTCATACAAAAAATAAAGACAACTCCTATGGCTCCTGCCGGTTGTCATACTCATCGACATGCAAGTCGTGAATCCTATTACAAAGAACATGATCTCATACATCACAATTCATCATTCATCACAACTTCTGGCCATATCACATCACATGATCAATCGCTGCAAAAAACAAGTTAGACGTTCTCTAATTGTTGTTGCATCTTTTACGTGGCTGCAATTGGGTTCTAGCAAGAACGTTTTCTTACCTACGAATCACCACAACGTGATTTTGTCAACTTCTATTTACCCTTCATAAGGGCCCTGTTCATCGATTCCGCTCCAAGTAAAGTGGGAGAGACAGACACCCGCCAGCCACCTTATGCAACTAGTGCATGTCAGTCGGTGGAACCGGTCTCACGTAAGCGTACGTGTAAGGTTGGTCCGGGCCGCTTCATCCCACAATACCGTTGAGCAAGAAAAGACTAGGAGAGGCAAGTAAGATGACAAAATCCACGCCCACAACAAAATTGTGTTCTACTCGTGCAAAGAGAACTACGCATAGACCTAGCTCATGATGCCACTGTTGGGGAACGTTGCAGAAAATTAAAATTTTTCCTACGGTTTCACCAAGATCCATCTATGAGTTCATCTAAGCAACGAGCCAAGGGAGAGAGTTTGCATCTACATACCACTTGTAGATCGCGTGCGGAAGCTTGCAAGGTGATGATGTAGTCGTACTCGACGTGATTCGAATCACCGATAACCAAGTGCTGAACGGACAGCACCTCCGCGTTCAACACACGTACGGGACGGGAGACGTCTCCTCCTTCTTGATCCAGCAAGGGGGAAGGAGAGGTTGAGGAAGACAGCTCCACCGGCAGCACGACGGCGTGGTGATGGTGGAGAGGCAGTACTCCGACAGGGCTTCGCCAAGCACACAACGGAGGAGGAGAGGTGTTTGGGAGGGAGGGCTGCGCCTTGGAGGGTGGTGCGGCTGCCCTCCCCTCACCCCTCTATTTATAGGGGGAAGGGAGAAGGGGGCCGGCCCCCTAGAACCCATCTAGGAGGGGGGGTGCGGCGGCCTAGGGGAGAGGGGAGAGGGTGGCTTGCCCCCCAAGCCAAGGGGGCGCCCCCTCTAGGGTTCCCCCCTCAACCCTAGGCGCATGGGCCCAAGGGAGGGGGTGCGGCCAGCCCACCAGGGGCTGGCTCCCTGCCCCATGCAGCCCATGTGGCCCCCCGGGAGGGGTGGCCCCTCCCGGTGGACCCCCGGAACCCTTCCGGTGGCCCCGGTACAATACCGGTATGACCCCGAAACTTCCCGGTGTCCGTTTGACAACTTCCCATATATAAATCTTTACCTCCGGACCCTTCCGGATCTCCTCGTGACGTCCAGGATCCCATCCGGGACTCCGAACAACATTCGGTAGTCACATACTAGTCTTCCTAATAACCCTAGCGTCACCGAACCTTAAGTGTGTAGACCCTACGGGTTCGGGAGACATGCGGACATGACCGAGACGCTCTCAGTCAATAACCAACAGCGGGATCTGGATACCCATGATGGCTCCCACATGCTCCTCGATGTTGTCATCAGATGAACCACGATGTCGAGGATTCGATCAAACCCTGTCAATCGGTACGTTACTTGCCCGAGACTCGATCGTCGGTATCCCAATACCTTGTTCAGTCTCGTTACCGGCAAGTCACTTTACTCGTACCGTAATGCATGATCCCGTGTCCAACACCTTGGTCACATTGAGCTCATTATGATGATGCATTACCGAGTGGGCCCAGAGATACCTCTCCGTCATACAGAGTGACAAATCCCAGTCTCGATCCGTGTCAACCCAACAGATACTTTCGGAGATACCTGTAATGCACCTTTATAGTCACCCAGTTACGTTGTGACGTTTGATACACCCAAGGCACTCTTACGGTATCCGGGAGTTACACGATCTCATGGTCGAAGGAAGAGATACTTGACACTGGCAAAGCTCTAGCAAAACGAACTACACGATCTTTTATGCTATGCTTAGGATTGGGTCTTGTCCATCACATCATTCTCCTAATGATGTGATCCCGTTATCAACGACATCCAATGTCCATAGTCAGGAAACCATGACTATCTGTTGATCACAACGAGCTAGTCAACTAGAGGCTCACCAGGGACATATTGTGGTCTAAGTATTCACACGTGTATTACGATTTCCGGATAATACAGTTATAGCATGAATAAAAGACATTTATCATGAACATTGAAATATAATAATACTTTTATTATTGCCTCTAGGGCATATTTCCAACAAATACGGCATAAGATTCACCACAGCACCACCATCAATAGGCATCTGAGTGAGCGGTGATCCATTGATATGACCTCTGAGATACAACGGTTTTAGATGCGTTACTGGGTCTTTTGGCTTCTCGAATATTGCATTTTTAGGGCCAAAATCCAGCTGAGCCACCTCCCCTTCCTCATTGACAGCACAAAACTCAGCAGGTAAGTAATATACCATATTGATATCCATACCTTCATGAACCGATGTAGACTCATAGTCCAACATATCATCCTCTTCTTCAAGTGCATCCACCAATTCTGAAATTTGTCCAAGTGAAGGAGAAGTAAGAAGTGTCGTAGACGATGTAATAACTGTCGCGTCGTCCTCCTTTGGTAGCGCAGGTGCTGCTGTGATAGGTGTAGAAGCAACTGCATCTTGTATTTGCTTAGGCCTCCACACTTGTTTTGTAGGCACCATGGGCCGAGTGTCATTGAACAACTTATCCCTTTGCTTCTCGGCTTCTTGTTCTGTCATCTCTTGACTCCTTAACCTCTGTAATTTCCTCTTTTGTGTTTTTGTCAGCCCTGGAGGACACCACTTTGGCTGAGTGTATTTAGGATCTCTCATCTTTACTTGGCTGGTGTTTCCTTCAAGGTCATTAGCCGAGTGCTTTGGCGTGATAGCAAGTATCAGCTCAGTCGGATTACTATGCATAATCGGCTGTTGTATGGTGAATGTTTTGGTGCCCAAGATGAGTGAGTCGGCATCGGTTTTTTCCTTACCTTTGCTTGACTCGATCGTTACAGCACTTGGCAACTTAACACGCCAGTCTTGCTTCCTGACCTTTTTTGATTATCTTGCACTGGCCGATTGACACTATTGTTCAAACGGCCTCGTGTGGGATAAGAAAGTCTCTCATGAACGGGCCTCCTTTGTTCTGCCCAACCCGGATGAAAAGCATAAGGGGTCATTGGGGACTGCCACCATCCTCCATTGAAGTCTCCCATGTAATATGGTACATAGGGGAGAGGCGGTACCCATGGTCCCGGCGCCCACGACCCATATGGCCTTGCATGAAGCTGAAATTCTTCCCGAGGAGGTGACCTTGAGCGCTTCAAATTTGGTGACCGGTTAGAGCTAGAACCGGCTGCATGATTGGCATACTTGGACAACAACATATCAAAAGTTGGCTTGATTTTCTTGCGCTGCACTTTAGCTTCATTCGTCTTCCACTTGCCAACTTCTGGACTTTTGGGCTTGACAAATTTAACACGAGTATTTTCTTGCGCTTGCGGTTGCCCTCCGAGTGTAGGATTCTTGATGGTGATTTTGATTGTCTCCTTGCCACAGGGTTGCTTGTCAAGCACAACCTGTCTCCCCAAGACCTTGTCGCCCTCTTTGTCTTTCCTGGGCTCACCAACAATGACATTAGCTTTATTAGCAGATTCGGCAACCTCCAGCCGAATGAGTAGCTTCTTTCCCTCCAAATCCATGGTATTCAGTGGAAAAGGCTGTTTATCAACTTGCATCTCAGAAAAGTTCAATCGTCCGTCATTAATGGCCGATTGTATCTGCCGTCGAAAAACATTGCAATCATTAGTAGCATGAGAAAAAGAATTATGATACTTGCAATAAGCGCGCCGTTTCAGCTCTTCAAACGGCGGTAATGTATGAGATATTCTAATAATCTTAGCCTGCAGCAAAGCATCAAATATTCTATCACACTTAGCAATGTTAAAAGTAAACTTCATCTCTTCATCATGATTCTTATGAATCGGTTCCAGATCATTGCAAGTAAAGGGTTTGGCCTTAGATGGCCAAACAAATTCAGTAGAAAAAACATCACCCTCATCGTCCGAGTGATCACTATCATATTCCACCATATTCATCTTTGGACGATCGGCTTTGTATCTATGCACTTCTTTGAGGTCTTTGCTTCGGCTTTCCTGAGCCAAAGCCCTTTGTAAGACTTGGTTGATATTTAAGAACTCATAGCCTTCCAGCTTTTCTCTAATGGGAGTTCTCAAACCACTCAGCACTAGGTCCGCCAAGTCCCTCTCGGTTATCACCAAACTAAAACACCGGTTTTTTGTTTCTCTGAATCTCTTGACGTAATCGGAGACCGATTCATCATGCTTCTATTTAACCGATGTTAGATGTGACAACTTGAGTTCATTGTCGCTGCTATAAAAGTGATCATGAAACTTCTGCTCTAGCTGCGACCAAACTCGAATGGAACCATGTGGTAAAGAAGAAAACCATGAAAATGCGGTACCAGTTAATGATAAAGGAAATAAACGCACTTTCAATTCATTCAATGAGCCTGCCTCACCCAATTGTGCTAAATACTGACTAACATGCTCCCATGTGGTTTTTGTGCCTTCTCCATTAAACTTAACAAAATCTGGAATTTTATATCCTGGAGGGCACTGGATGGCATCAAACTACTCGGGGTACAACTTTTTAAAATCCGATTCCGAGGTAACTCAACTCCAAAATTCTCTCGAAGCATCTTAGCCATCTCCTCTCTAAGATTAGCTATACCATCATCCATAGTGGACGATGAAGCTTGTGGCAGTGGCATAGGAGTAGGGTTACTAGCTGCAGGTAGGAATTGTGGCATGTATGTCGACCCATAATTTGGTAGTGGTCGAGTGGTTGTAGCCGTAGGTAGGGTTTGGTTCGGCGTTGCCACCGAACCTGGCATGCTCATAATAGGGTTGATGGGTGCAGTCACAATCTGATTTGTTTGGTAGGATAATAAGCCATCAGCATGGGAGGCGCCGATGCAATAGGTAAAGCCAGATTAGGGTTTTGCACACTAGCAGCTACACCATCATTACCACTAGACGATTGAGATGTATTCTTCTGAGCATTAGTATTTTTTATGAAAGTTTGGTAGACTAGATTGTTACCATCAGCGATACGACTTTCAATCTCAGCCCACTGCTCAGGAGAAAAGGCAGTACTTACAGAGGGTTTAACCTGCTCGGCTTGAAGAGGAGGGAACTTGATTTCTTCAATCGGAGTGATGTTGCCCTGGCAATCCTTCTTGAACTTTGCAAGGAACTCCTGCAAGTCCTTCTCCTCGCGCGCCTTCTTGTACTCCTCATAAACTTGGCGATGATCGGCTGATATCTCATCAAGACTGGGCTTAATGATGTTATCGGCGTCTACCTCAGATGGCTTGGGAATATCAGACATGGTGGATGATGACGATTGATCTTCGTTCCCCAGTGGAGTCGCCAAAAAGTGTGTTGACACACGAACACGTCACGTGTACCCTCAACGCCGGGGGTGATGCACCGCAGCTCACGTCGAAGGAGACCCGACCGACAGCGCGATATGCAAGACAGTCGGCGGGCGCTTTTGCAGACCCGAAAACCCCACACCCCCGGGAGGGACCCCGTCAGGGAGTGCGGCGGCTATGGGCTGCCCTAGGTCGATTCGCTCGCCCCTAGAGCCTCAGAATTCGCAGCTCTCAAACACGAAGAACAGCGAAGAATGAGAGAGAAAAACGGTGGAGAGATAAAACGTAGATGAAAAAGTAGTATATTGATTTGTTCGATTGTGTGTTGTTTCAATCGGCCGTCACCCCCAACATATATAAGAGGCAGATGGACTTCCCATACAAGCAAAGGATTTATCTAAGCTTTCCTTACAAGAAAATTACATCAATTCACATTCGAAACCCTAGTCAAATTCGGACTGATTTTATCCGAACTTTCCAAAACTGCTCGGTTTAAACTGGTTGTACTTTGAGGGTCCTTTTCATGGTGACAAACAACCTCGGATGGAAACGAGCTCAAAAGCGGGCTCTAACTTTTGCATACGACCTCGGATTGAGACGATCTTTATATCAAAATCAATCGTTTCGACGAGACGCACAACTTCCGTGTAGGACATTTCTCCATCCAAGATCATCTGAATTAGCTTCTGAGCCCATCTTCAACTTCTCATCGGCTTAACTATCACAACCTCCACCTCGGCAGGCCTTCCACCCGGGTAAGCTTTCCGCACCGACAAGGTTTCACCCCGGCAAGGTTTTTACACCGGCAAGGGTTCCTCCCTAGCTCGGCAAGGTTTCTACCCCGGCAAGAGTTCCTCCTTGGCAAGGTTTCTCCCTCGGCAAGATTTCACACCGGCAAGCTTCTCCGCCGGCAAGCTTTCCACGCCAGCAAGCTTCTCCGCCGGCAAGCTTTCCACGCCGGCAAGCCCTCACATCGGCAAGGTTTTACCCCGGCAAGGTTTCATTCAGCCGGCAAAGGCCAAATACTTTCTCACTCAGGGCCGGCCCACGAAGTGTTGCCTCTAACTTTTGCATACGAGCCCGGATTCGTGACCATGCCAAAATCTGGTGTCAACAGATGTTTCAGTGCTAAACTCGGTCAAGGAATCATTGAATGGCAAGTTTTCAGTGAAGGACCTTGGTGAGGCAGTTTACATTTTACGCATCAAGATCTATAGAGATAGATCGAGGAGGCTGTTTGGCTTGAGACAAAACACGTACATAGATAAAGTGTTGAAGCGGTTCAACATGATTGAGGCCAAGAAAGGGTTCTTGCCTGTCTCACATGGTATAAGGCTAAGTGAGACTCAGAGTCCTTCGACATCTGATGAGCGAAGCAGGATGAGTCGGATTCCGTATGCCTCGGCAATTGGATCCATCATGTATGCCATGATATGTACACGGCCTGATGTTGCTTTTGCAATAAGCCTAACAAGTAGATACCAGGTCAACCCAGGTGAGAGTCATTGGGGAGCGGTAAAGACTATTTTAAAGTACCTAAAAAGGACTAAAGAGAAGTTCCTAGTTTATGGAGGTGAGGAAAAGCTCGTCGTAAGGGGTTACGCCGATGCTAGTTTCCAAACCGACAGAGATGATTGTCGATCACAGTCCGGATTCGTGTATGCCATGAATGGAGGAGCAGTGAGCTGGATGAGCTCCAAGCAAGATACGGTGGCCGATTCTACCACAGAAGTCGAATACATTGCGGCTTGTGAAGCTGCAAAGGAAGGTGTTTGGATCCAGAACTTTCTAGATGATCTTGGTATTTTCCCAGCCTCGGTAAAACCATTGGACCTTTATTGTGATAATTCTGGTGCCATCGCACAAGCCAAGGAGCCGAGGGATCACCACAAGACCAGACACATAGATCGGAAATATCACCTGATACGAAAGATCATAAAGAATGGTGATGTTGAGTTATGCAAAATTCACACTGATGCAAATATTGCAGATCCATTGACTAAGCCGCTTCCATAATCCAAGCATGAGGGGCATGTAGGAGCTATGGGCATTCGATGTCTATTTGATTGACTCTAGTGCAAGTGGGAGACTGTTGGAGATATGCCCTAGAGGCAATCATGTATGATGATATTTCCTATGTGTTTATGAATAAAGATAGTCCTTGGACATTATCAATGATGTGTAACAACAAGTACGTGACTTGTTTGTGGGACTATGCATTGTATGATGAACGTCCTACAAGGTCCCTAGTCGAAAGGGTTGTGTGGACGCGCAACCATCTAGACTAGCATATGACACGGTCGATGGCTTGGTCTCACTAGCCATTGGGCATTGGATGCTAACCGGATAATATGGACTCGGAAGGATCTGGTTGGATTTGACATAGTCGGATCCGAGTTGAGATAAGGTCCGAGTCGGACAGACCCAACTATGAGACGCAGCGATATGTCATCTGCGAGTCTCTAGTACAACGTACGTTCTCTGTCCTAAGACCTGAGCTGGCGCATGTACTCGGGATGGTAACAGACTTGCTTTGGGCCAACCAAACGCTACGCAGTGACTGGGTAGTTACAAAGGTAGGTTTCGGGCTTGTCCGGACCCATGCTGCGAGACATGGTCGAGCAAGATGGGATTTGCCCCTCCGATAAGGAGAGATATACTCTGGGCCCCTCGTGTGATCTGACCAGGATAAGCATGGCCATGCGACAAGGATTATGAGATAATCTGGTTTGTGGTCAGCATCACTGGAACGAGAAAGAGGTCGAGCTATCACAAGGATGACAGACTCGCCTTGAGCCCGACAACATATATCGTGTGGCAAAAGGAATGGAAGTGTGATGTACAGGTTCACCTAACCAGCTTCAACATCTGCTTGGTGGTCGGCACGCCTTGCTAGAGGCCGCTACTAGCCATGTAGTCCGCAGGTGATCCGGACTGCGACCAAGCCGGCTTGAACCTAAGGGGTCGCGCTTAAGGGAAGGAACCTACGACGTCGGATCCGAGGATGATACGTCTCCAACGTATCTATAATTTTTGATTGTTCCATGCTATTATATTATCTGTTTTGGATGTTTATGAACTTTATTAAACACTTTCATATTATTTTTGGGACTAAACTATTAACCCAGAGCCCAGTGCCAGTTTTTGTTTTTTCCTTGTTTTAGAGTATCGCAGAAAAGGAAAATCAAACGGAGAACAATTGACCTGAAACTTCATGG
This sequence comes from Triticum dicoccoides, assembly GCF_002162155.2. Lineage (NCBI taxonomy): Eukaryota > Viridiplantae > Streptophyta > Magnoliopsida > Poales > Poaceae > Triticum > Triticum dicoccoides. The sequence goes on along the minus strand of NC_041388.1, from coordinate 629,559,795 downwards.
AACTTATTTTTGGACCAGAAGAAGCCCACAGAGTATCGGAGTTGGACCAGAAGAGTCCCGGACTGCCCACGAGGGTGGAGGGCGCGCCCCCTACCTCGTGGACAGCCCGGAGGTCCTCCGGCATACTTCTTCCTCCCATATATGCCTGTATACCCTAAAAACTTTGGGGAGCACAATAGATCGGGAGTTCCATCGCCAGAAGCCTCCGTAGCCACCGAAAACCAATCTAGACCCGTTCCGGCACCCTGTCGGAGGGGCAATCCCTCTCCGGTGGCCATCTTCATCATCCCGGTGCTCTCCATGATGAGGAGGGAGTAGTTCTCCCTCGGGGCTGAGGGTATGTACCAGTAGCTATGTGTTTGATCTCTCTCTCTCTCTCTCTCTCGTGTTCTTGAGGTGGTATGATCTTGATGTATCACGAGCTTTGATATTATATTTGGATCCTATGATGTTTCTCCCCCTCTACTCTCTTGTAATGGATTGAGTTTTCCCTTTGAAGTTATCTTATCAGATTGAGTCTTTAAGGATTTGAGAACACTTGATGTATGTCTTGCGTGGTATACCTGTGGTGACAATGGGGTATTCTATTGATCCACTTGATGTATGTTTTGGTGATCAACTTGCGGGTTCCGCCCATGAACCTATGCATAGGGGTTGGCACACATTTTCGTCTTGACTCTCTGGTAGAAACTTTGGGGCACTCTTTGAGGTTCTATGTGTTGGTTGAATAGATGAATCTGAGATTGTGTGATGCATATCGTATAATCATACCCACAGATACTTGAGGTGACATTGGAGTATCTATGTGACATTAGGGTTTTGGTTGATTTGTGTCTTAAGGTGTTATTCTAGTACGAACTCTAGGGTTGTTTGTGACACTTCTGGGAATAGCCCAATGGATTGATTGGAAAGAATAGCTTTGAGGTGGTTTCGTACCCTACCATAATCTCTTCGTTTGTTCTCCACTATTAATGACTTTGGAGTGACTCTTTGTTGCATGTTGAGGGATAGTTATGTGATCCAATTATGTTATTATTGTTGAGAGAACTTGCACTAGTGAAAGTATGAACCCTAGGCCTTGTTTCCTAGAATTGCAATACCATTTGTGCTCACTTTTATCATTAGTTACCTTGCTGTTTTCATATTTTCAGATTACAAAAACCTTTATCTACCATCCATATACCACTTGTATCACCATCTCTTCGCCGAACTAGTGCACCTATACAATTTACCATTGTATTGGGTGTGTTGGGGACACAAGCACTACAAAAAAATACACTTCCATGATGATACGTGTTTGTCACAGTAGGTCGCGTTTTCTGTCATGCATGTACATCCATGACGATTTTATGACAGAATCAAGATAGTCATACCTATGCTGTCGTAGAAATGTTCCATGACATTACCAAAATTATCACCACGGAAGTGTCCACTTCCATGACGATAAATCGCGCGTCACGGAAGTGGTTTCGTCAAGGGTGACCGACACGTGGCATCCACCGTAACGGAACATCGTTAAGCTATCGGGTCGGGTTTTGGATCCGATAACCCGTTAACAGCCCCGACCAATGGGGATTTTCCACGTGTAAAATCATCATTGGGTGGAGGAAACACGTGTGGGCTCATCACTGGGACAGATGTGATCCACTCATTGGACAGAAGGCGCCTATGATACGCCGACACGTGGCACGACCCTATGTAACTCTTGGCCTATTAACGACCCGTAGTAAAACTGGCCCGTAATGAATAGTGTATCACTTTACACCCAGTAACGGCCCGTGGTGAAACTGGCCCGTAAAGAACAATGTATCACTTTATACCCATTAACGGCCCGTTATTCCGTTGGACCGTTTCCAGCCCATGTTATCTTTTGGCCTTCTCAGAGCCCATTTATTCTTGGGCTATTTTCCAGCATTCGTTTACTTACGGCCCGTTACTATCATTTTCTGCTTGTGGGCCAAATTCAGCCCGTGGTTATAGTCGGCCCGTTTGTGGTCCGTTAGTACGTTGGGTTGTTTTCATAGCGTCATCAAATACGGCCTATTAACGATGGCCCATTATGGTCGGCCCATGAACGGACGATTCTAACTCTAGCCTGTTTACGGCCAGAATGCGGTCTGTTTGTCCCATGTTTGGCCAATCGATCATATGACCCTTATAAGGCCCATTGATGATATGGCCCGTAGAAGGCACATTGTTTCTACGGCCCGTAGAAGGCCCACTATTTCTACGGCCCGTAGAAGGCCCACTGTTTATACGGCCCATAGAAGGCCCACTGTTTCTACGGCCCGTAGGAGGCCCAGTGTCACTACAGTAAATATTAGCCCATGGTTATTGTGGCCTAGTTTTAAAAAGTAGGTTATTGCAGCCACTAGAAAACCGCAGAAAAAGAACTGCACTGACTACAGGCAAACAAATAAACAAGACAACAAGGAAATAAATAAGAAAGCAACTTACACTAGGATATCACGGCTATTACACATATTACGTCCACTGGGCATCAAAGTTCGCCACCAGTGCAAATATAGGGAACACAGCAGCATATAAACGCCGCAGCAAAACAAGTCCAGAACTGAAACCACTTTAGAAGAGCTCAAGAAACAATATCCTGGGTACCCATAATGCTGGCAAGATGCTTAGCAAGCTTATTAACTTCTCTTGTTTGGCGCTTAAGTCCTCCAGCGCTTGCTGTTGCACCAGAAATGTGACACTCCAAAGTTTTATTTGGTTTTTTATCAAAACTTTGTGGTTTTGAGGAGAGACCTTTTTTTAAAAAAAAAATTCAGAAAAACCTTCCTCTTAAAAACCTCCTTTTGCCTTGGCAAGGATTTTATTTCTTTCAAACTTTGGTGGTTGATCTTATGCAAACTTCTTCTCTGTTAGTTCCCTCTAAAAATCTAAAAAAAATTTGGGAGTTTTTAATTTGTTTTTTTTTGTGAAGCTCTATGAAAATTTGGGTTTTTCTTATCTTTGAAGCCACCCTTGGCTTTGTATTTTTGCCCATGAAATAAAACTCCTCCAAAACCTCCCCTCCCCCTAGTGATCAACCTAAATTCTCTGTCCCAACTAATCCAAACTGGTTTTGGATTTTTATTCTAATTATTTTTCCCCTCAATTCAATTCTGAAAATTATTTGGAGCCTGAGGGATTTTCAAAGCAAGTACACTTTTTCATTTGAGTTTTGACCTCAAACCAATTCTCCTGGATTGTCCTTTGAACCCACAACCCAGAACCATCTTGATCCACTACTCCCCTTTTCAAATTTTTCAAAATGCAGTCTCTGCAAGTTTGGACCAGATTTGCCAAATTTGGTGAAATTCATATCCACACTGCTCCAAAAATTCCACCAAAAATCATGCAGCCTACTTGAGCAAGGAGAAGCCACTCCACCAAAAATCAGCTCAAGGAAAAATCACCAGAGGCCAATTTCATTCGGTCGAACACCTGGTGGGCACTGTTACTGTTCAAAGTTCAGAAAATTCAGTTTCAATGTCATCTTCAGTTCGTCAGTTTCAGTCACGCGGCCACAGTGCCCTTGGCACGTTCCTCGCCGCCTCTTCCTCTTGTCCGAAGCTGCACACGCGTGCGTGGAGCATTCCTGGCGTCGATAGCGTGCTGGCTCGCCCTTGCCGGCGTCTTCTGCGGCGTCGGGACCTCCCGTGGCGGCCGACAGGAGACACACCATGGCAGAACGCCGTTCCGCGCCGCCCATCACTCCCTGGCCCTCCGTGTGGCCTCATGCACGCCAGTGCACGCCCGTAGCACAGCCACCGTGGCCGGCAAGCATGGAACGCGCTCTCCGCCGCCGACGGGCCCGCGCCATCACCGTTCCGTCGAGCTCGCCCTTAACACCCAAACCCCGGCCAGTTTAACACCAAAACGGACCCATTGAACCTCTGTGATGACGCTCGACCCCCTAACCACCCCGACCGAGCACTGCGCCACCGTAATCGCTCGCCGGTGATCCTCGTTCACGGCAACCGCCTCGGACTGCCTATATAAAGGGGTTCCGAGCTCACTCTCGTGCACGCAGCACCCCCACTACTCACCAACGCCCCGCCAGGCCACTAGGGGGACCTCGAGGAGGTCTCCTCCCCCAGCTCCGGCCGCCTCGCCCCGCCTCGGCCTCCAGCCCGATTCGTTCTGGTGAGGCCATCTCCGGCGCTCAAACCCCGTTCGTTACCCTCTCTAGCTGCCAGGAGCATAACCCCCTCTTCAATTTAACCTTTGCAGCCCTCTCCGACGAGCCCCTCGACCACCCGAGCCGCCGTCCGCCGGAGCAGAGCTCGCCGTCGACGTGGTGCTCGCCGACCGACTCCACCACCATCAACTGACGCGGAAGGGTACCCTGAGCACGAAGGTACTCTCCGAGCTCTCTGCCTCGCCGTGGATCGCCGCCGGCGACCACCGCGGCTCTCGGGCGCCGGCGAACTCTGCCGCCCTGTTTGAACATTTGAACCTGACGGGTGGGACCCCACCGTCAGCCTCTCTGCTCTCTCTTTTGAACCGTTTTCTGGAAGCGCCTTCGGGCAGAATGCGTTTTCTCTTCGGGCTAGCGTATTCGCTACCGAAGCGTTTTCTGTTTTTATAAACTAGCCCCTGGAAATCTTCTGTTTCATTACAGATAAGTCCCTGGACAAAAACCCTTATAACTTTTAATCAGAAAAGTATTTTTGATTGATTCTTTTTCTGTTCTCTTTAAAATTTTGTCTAGTTTTTTATCAGATTTATTTGAAAAATATTTGGTTTACCTTCTGTGCACTCCTTGGTATTTACGTTAGCGCATATATTTTCTTTAAACCGTAGATACCGAAGGAGGTGACGGAGCCGCGAACTTCACCGAGCTAGGCTCCGACTACTCTGAACTAGGCAAGCATGTTTGAACTTTTGATATGATGAGTGTATTGGCATGTTTTGCATTTAGTTAGTTTCATGGCATGTTGGTAAGCATACCGATGAACGTTATTTTATGTGATAATAAGGTGAGTGAGTTCGATGATCCATACGTGGATGAATGTGAATATGAATGGCCATGTGTTGGCATGAGGATGGGTACGATGGCAGTGTTGTAGCATGCCAGTCTTACGCCAGACTATGTGACTTCAGTGTCAAACCATATCGGTCCAGTACCTATCATTTCCTTCCTTGTACTACCACATGTTTTCCGCAAGGAATATGGTTTAGTAAGTTGCAAACCACTTTCATGGTACACACCAAAGAGGAGAGGCCGTGATGATGGTTCCATGGCCCTGGATTAAAGCCAGTCATCCGGTCAGGGGGCATGGGTGTTTCCGGTTGGGACCGAGAGGGGGGCACCCCTTAGAGCGCGCGTATATAAATTTGATCCCATGCTATTCGAGATT
>NC_041388.1:629543725-629553742 GCF_002162155.2 Triticum dicoccoides | reverse complement strand
ACTGTGGCATTTCTTTTAAAGCCCTTTATGTGATGTCGCTCAGACGTCCGACTGTGGCATTTCTTTTAAAGCCCTTTCTGCGATGTCGCTCAGACGTCCGACTGTGGCATTTCTTTTAAAGCCCTTTATGCGATGTCGCTCAGACGTCCGACTGTGGCATTTCTTTTAAAGCCCTTTCTGTGATGTTGCTCAGACGTCCGACTGTGGCATTTCTTTTAAAGCCCTTTTTGCGATGTCGCTCAGACGTCCGACTGTGGTATTTCTTTTAAAGCCCTTTATGTGGTGTCGCTAAGACGCCCGACTGTGGCATCTTTTTTCCTTATTTTTATTTTGTTCACCTTTCGAGGCGTCGCTTCAGACACCCGATCGGTCTTCATTTGTGTTATGTTGGGATTTCAAGCGGACTACCGCCGTTTCCCCTTTTTCTTACCCCGTTATGCTAATTTTATTTTAATGTGCATTGATGAATTAATCATGTGGCATCCATGCATGCATTTGTTATATCTTACGTCCGAACTGTCTTGTGAGTACTTTCAAAGTACTCACTGGCTTGATGATTTGTCCAGATGCTGACGAAGGCGATCTCATGGATGAAGAGTTTGATAGCGAGTCCGACACCTAGAGGAGTCCCATTCTGTCTTGTGCGACCCTGGATTTGGTCACTGTATTATATCCGCTTCCGCTACCAAATAAATTCATCGAGCCTCTCCTCGACGCTCGATGAGATGACAGACGTAGAGTATTGTATTTCTCTCCCCGCTGTGTTTTTCCACCACCGTCCTATCCTCGAGTCAGTAGTATGCCTCCACACCCCTGTGTCGTGTCCGCCATTATGTATAATTATTGGCATGCTTGTAATAATTTGGTTGAGCAATCGTAGTTCGACCCTGTAATATATTTTATGCTACTGGCTTATTGTATCAAGAATTTGTCTGCCAGTGTGGAGGATTTCTCTCATACTGGACTTAAAAGATTGGCTTTTCAATAAATATTTTTATTGGAAAACCAGTCGTGACAAGCTTGGTACCAGAGCCAGGCTGACTGTAGGAAGCCACTAGGTGCGATCGCTAATTGGTTATTAGCCTGATAGAGCTAATTTATATTTTTGCAATGGTAGTCATTTTCTGTCAGTCAGCATAAATTTATGATCTGACCATGCAGAATTTTTGCCTACTTATGTAGATGGCCGACAGTAGCTGCAAGTCTCAGACCTTCGCCAACGTGCCCGATGGGTTCGTCAAGCTTCTTTCTTTCATCGTTCAGGTCGCGATGGGGCCATCCGTGCGCCCAGTCTTCACACTCTGCCAGCACCGAGTCAACGACAGTCTGACCATGCACCAGGCTGCGGTGCAGTTCAAGGGAGGGCGTGGTGAGTTACGCCGCTTCCGGTTCGTGGGAAGAGCCATGCCTACGGAGAGGCATGCTATGCAGATGGCAGCCCGCGAGGCGATAGCTCGTCTCAGGGATGTCCTTCCCGTGATGAAGACTCGTCGTTACCGTTATCTTCCGTGCCATGTGCCCTACACCTGTCACTACGCATACTCCTGCCCCAGAGGAGAACGAGACGAGGCTTTTGAGATGCTCATTGAGTATCTCCGGGCCCTGGAGGCAGCCTTCGACAACCTGGTGGACGACTTCGTAGCTACCCGCATGGACTCAGTCCATGGCTGTGCTGCCAACAGGAGGGAGCTCCTACCCATCTCTCCGCCACTGACTTTTGTCTCGTCATCAGCATCTTTTACGCCTGCTCGTCGTCTGCCTTCTACCGAAGAATTCAACCAAGTTATTGCGCCCACTCCAGTGCGCACTGCACCACCCTTCGCGCCCACTCCTGTACGTGTTGCTCCACCCCTGGCAACCGCTCCGCCCACTCTGCGCAACACTACACGTATGGAGCCCATTAGCAAGGAGGAAGTCAAGTCCCCAACCTCGCTACGCCTCGCCCTCGGCAGGGCAAGGGAGATCGTCAATATCTCTGCCTAAGTACGCTTAGCTGCCGTGTATTGTACCACTTTGTAAGATACGTGCATAGGCTGTGAGAAGTAGCCTGTTTGCGCATCATGTAGGATCTGGAGAAGTGCACTAGCCTTAATAACATGTCAGGATTAAGTACGCATATCCTGAGTGATGTATTGTATAATTACCGCCCGCGTGTAAGATATGTAATGAGCAGTCCTTCTCCGTGCGCAAGTCGATTTGTTTTTTTTAAGTAAGCTGAGCTATTTAATTCTATTTGCCAGCTTTATGCATTTTATGGATTTGTTTTTGTGACTTTTTCCGCTTTTCTTATGGGTTTTACAAAATATATCCCCAGAGTGAAAAATGTCTCGTCCTTGGACTCGCTCCATGCCAATTCCATCAGAGGAAAATTATGATGCACAACCCAGCAACGAGTTCACTCAGGGACAGTCTAGCCAACCGGGCAATGAATTGGCACTTTCACAAATGTGCCGCCTTTATGAACAGAGTCAGCAACAACATCGTGAAATAATGAACCAATTCATCAACATGGGAAATCACCATGGACAGTATCAACAGCACTCCAAGTTATCTGAGCTACAGAAGACACGTCCTCAAACATTTTCTCATACTGACAAGCCTCTTGAAGCCGAGGACTGGCTTCGAGATATGGAGAGAAAATTAATTATTGCAAAATGTTCAGACCCCGAGAAGGTATTATATGCTCCGCACTATCTCACAGGAGCAGCCGCGTCGTGGTGGGAGAATTTTCTGCACATGCATCACAACGAAAATGACATAACCTGGGATGATTTCAAGGAAGGTTTCCGTGGTGCACATATTCCTAAGAGTATTATGAAAATCAAGAAGAGAGAATTTGATGACCTCAAACAAAGGAACATGACAGTGTCAGATTACAACAGTCAATTTACCCTATTATCCCGCTACGCCAATGAGGAGCGTATGACTGAAATCAAGAAGATGGAGAAATTCCTTGACGGTCTGGCACCCGCACTTAAATGCCAACTGGTCGTGCACACTTTTCCTGATTTTAAAACGCTGGTGGACAAGGCCATTACTCTGGAAAATGAGAGACGCAGTCTGGAAGATATCCGCAAGCGAAAAAGGGACCAGACTAATCACACTCGCAATCACCGAAGCAAGATAGATTTTAAAAAGGGTGGGACACCCAAATTCTCATCCAATGTCTCACGCCCAATCAAGAATTTTCATGCAAGGGACAAGGAATTCACCTATCGCCCCGGCGTTACTTGTTACGCTTGTGGAGAAGAAGGGCACTATGCCAAACAGTGCCCCAAGCCAAGGAACTCAACCCCAAAGCCAAACAACGGCAACAATTCCGCGCCCAAGCGAAACAATTTCAATCCCAACAATAACCACAGGAAGGGTCATCTGAACCACGTAACCAAAGAGGAGGCACAAAATGCTCCGGATATCGTACTCGGTATGTTTCCTGTCAACACAATACCTGCAATGGTTTTGTTTGATTCTGGAGCTTCTCACTCTTTCATCTCGAAAAGGTTTGCTTTGCAAAATAATTTTTCGATGCTTCCTTTGGAGAAATCCATAATAATCAAGTCCCCCGGGATTCAGCAAGTTTCTCAGAATTACTGTCAGAATGTAGTCATTGAGTTTGAAGGATTGGATTTTTACGCAAATCTTATTGTATTGAAAAATAAAGGACTAGATGTCATCCTAGGGATGGATTGGCTAACCACCAATAAAGGTTTTATCGACTGTTTCAACAGGACCGTGATTCTCACACACCCCCAAGGGAAGATAATAAGAGTATCAGCCAAGGAAGGAAAAAGACCCCGGCAACCGAGATTAAATAAGGTGGACGTTTCTGAGCTAAACAAGGTTCCAGTAGTGTGTGAATTTCCAGATGTATTCCCTGAAGAGCTGCCAGGCATGCCACCAGATCGAGAAATAGAATTCCGCATTGAGCTAGCACCAGGAACCAACCCCATCTACAAGAAACCATACAGAATGGCACCATCCGAGTTGATCGAATTGAAGAAGCAAATAAAGGAATTACTGGATAAAGGATACATTCGGGCCAGCTCCTCACCTTGGGGATCACCAATTTTATTTGCCAAGAAGAAGGATGGAACGCTGAGATTGTGTATCGACTATCGAGCACTTAACATGGTCACAGTCAAAAACAAATACCCGATGCCAAGGATAAACGATTTGTTTGATCAACTTGCTCAGGCCAAGGTATTCTCAAAAATTGACTTAAGGTCAGGATACCATCAATTGAAGGTACGAACAGAAGATATCCCCAAAACAGCCTTCACCTCCAGATATGGACTGTACGAGTTCACAGTGATGCCATTTGGATTAACTAACGCCCCGACATATTTTGTTCACCTCATGAACAAAGTATTTATGAAGTTTATGGACAAATTCGTCGTAGTATTCATCGACGATATTCTGGTATACTCCAAAACACCAGAAGAGCACGCAGAACATCTCAGGATTGTACTAGGAGAGCTAAGGAAACACCAATTGTATGCCAAGTTCAGCAAGTGCGAATTTTGGCTAAGACAAGTAGGTTTCCTAGGCCACGTGCTGACTCAAGACGGTATAGCAGTGGACCCAGAGAAAGTCAAGGCCGTACTTGACTGGAAGTCACCAGCCAGCGTAACAGACATACGAAGTTTCTTGGGAATGGCAGGATATTACCGCAGATTTATTGAAGGATTTTCCACCATATCCAAGCCTATGACACAGTTACTCAAGAAAGATAAGAAGTTTGAGTGGACAGAAGCCTGCGAGAAAAGTTTCCAAGAGCTAAAGCGGAAATTAACAACAGCACCAGTATTAATTGTACCCGATATACACAAGAATTTTGAAGTATTTTGTGACGCATCCAGAAAGGGTCTCGGATGCGTGTTGATGCAAGAAGGCAAGGTTGTCGCCTACGCTTCAAGGCAACTTCGCAAACACGAGGAAAATTATCCCACTCATGATTTAGAAATGGCAGCAGTTATTCATGCACTCAAGGAATGGAGGCATTTCCTACTTGGGAATCGATGTGAGATATATACGGATCACAAAAGCCTCAAATACATTTTTACGCAGCCAGAACTAAATTTACGGCAACGCCGCTGGTTGGAATTGGTAAAGGATTATGATGTTGGTATCCATTACCATCCAGGGAAAGCAAACGTAGTGGCCGATGCCCTGAGTCGGAACCCCAGCTCCGACGGGAACTATCTACACAGCTTGAGGCCCGAATTCCATCAAGAATTTGTCAAGCTCAACTTGATAATGGTAGCAGAAGGCACCATATCAAACTTGGAAATACAACCACACCTTGTGGAGAAAATTAAAGAGGCTCAGTCCGGTCACCCCAGCATTGAAGGAATTAAAAGGAAGTTGAGTATGGGCAAGGCCTCGGAATTCGTCATAGACAATGAAGGAATATTATGGTACGGAGAAAGGCTATGCGTGCCAAACATAGAAGACCTTAAACAACAAGTTTTAACTGAAGCACACACCACTCCATATTCGATCCACCCTGGAGGAACCAAAATGTATAAGGATATTCAGGAAAGATTTTGGTGGCACGGTATGAAGAGGGACATAGCCGCTTTCATTGCATGTTGCGACTCATGTCAACGCATAAAAGCTGAACATCAGAGACCAGCCGGACTACTGCAACCTAACAAAATACCTGAGTGGAAATGGGATGAAATAGGGATGGATTTTATTGTCGGATTACCTCGATCACGACACGGGAATGATGCCATATGGGTCATCACTGACAGGTTGACCAAAGTAGCACACTTTATTCCAGTGAAGACAACCTACACCACTCAGAGGCTTGCCAGGATTTATCTTTCCCGCATAGTCTGTCTGCACGGTGTCCCGAAGACTATAATTTCCGACAGAGGCACTCAGTTCATCTCAAGATTTTGGGAGCAATTACAACAAGCCCTGGGAACCCAACTAGCCTTCAGTACCGCATACCATCCACAGACTGATGGACAAACAGAACGTGTAAACCAGGTTTTAGAAGACATGCTGAGAGCATGTGTCCTCACCTATGGAACCAGTTGGGAGGACAGCCTGCCATATGCCGAGTTCGCATACAACAACAGTTACCAGGCCAGCCTGCAAATGGCTCCTTTCGAAGCCCTATACGGAAGGAGATGTCGTACCCCGTTAAATTGGTCAGAGACCGGAGACAGCCGCATCTTCGGACCAGATATGCTCAGAGAAGCCGAGGAAAAAGTCAAGCTAATCAGGGACCGACTTAAGACCGCTCAAAGTCGACAGAAAAGTTATTATGATCAGAAACATCGTAGGGTCAGCTTCGAACCCGGTGAATTCGTATACTTGAGAGTATCCCCGATGAGAGGATTGCAACGGTTTAAGATTAAGGGAAAATTAGCACCAAGATTTATTGGACCATTTTGCATAGTGGCACGAAGAGGCACTGTAGCCTACCAACTAGACTTACCCGAAGACTTGTCCGACATTCACGACGTGTTCCACGTCTCTCAAATAAGGAAGTGCGTAAGCAACCCAGAGAAACAAGTATCCCATGAGAACATTGACATACAGCCAGACCTCACTTATCGAGAACGTCCCATAAGAATATTAGAGGAGTCTGAAAGGAGGACCCGACAGAAAACCATCAAGTTTTTCAAAGTCCAGTGGAGCAATCACACCGACAGTGAAGCAACTTGGGAAAGCGAGGATTTTCTTCGGACAGAGCATCCACACTTATTTAAGGATCAGCTGAAATCTCGGGGACGAGATTTTTCCTAAGGGGGTAGGTGTTGTGACACTCCAAAGTTTTTATTTGGTTTTTTATCAAAATTTTGTGGTTTTGAGGAGAGACCTTTTAAAAAAAAATCAGAAAAACCTTCCTCTTAAAAACCTCCTTTTGCCTTGGCAAGGATTTTATTTCTTTCAAACTTTGGTGGTTGATCTTATGCAAACTTCTTCTCTGTTAGTTCCCTCTAAAAATCTAAATTTTTTTTTGGGAGTTTTTAATTTGTTTTTTTAAGTGAAGCTCTATGAAAATTTGGGTTTTTCTTATCTTTGAAGCCACCCTTGGCTTTGTATTTTTGCCCATGAAATAAAACTCCTCCAAAACCTCCCCTCCCCCTAGTGATCAACCTAAATTCTCTGTCCCAACTAATCCAAACTGGTTTTGGATTTTTATTCTAATTATTTTTCCCCTCAATTCAATTCTGAAAATTATTTGGAGCCTGAGGGATTTTCAAAGCAAGTACACTTTTTCATTTGAGTTTTGACCTCAAACCAATTCTCCTGGATTGTCCTTTGAACCCATAACCCAGAACCATCTTGATCCACTACTCCCCTTTTCAAATTTTTCAAAATGCAGTCTCTGCAAGTTTGGACCAGATTTGCCAAATTTGGTGAAATTCATATCCACACTGCTCCAAAAATTCCACCAAAAATCATGCAGCCTACTTGAGCAAGGAGAAGCCACTCCACCAAAAATCAGCTCAAGGAAAAATCACCAGAGGCCAATTTCATTCGGTCGAACACCTGGTGGGCACTGTTACTGTTCAAAGTTCAGAAAATTCAGTTTCAATGTCATCTTCAGTTCGTCAGTTTCAGTCACGCGGCCACAGTGCCCTTGGCACGTTCCTCGCCGCCTCTTCCTCTTGTCCGAAGCTGCACACGCGTGCGTGGAGCCTTCCTGGCGTCGATAGCGTGCTGGCTCGCCCTCGCCGGCGTCTTCTGCGGCGTCGGGACCTCCCGTGGCGGCCGACAGGAGACACACCACGGCAGAACGCCGTTCCGCGCCGCCCATCACTCCCTGGCCCTCCGCGTGGCCTCATGCACGCCAGCGCACGCCCGTAGCACAGCCACCGTGGCCGACAAGCACGGAACGCGCTCTCCGCCGCCAACGGGCCCGCGCCATCACCGTTCCGTCGAGCTCGCCCTTAACACCCAAACCCCGGCCAGTTTAACACCAAAACGGACCCATTGAACCTCCGTGATGACGCTCGACCCCCTAACCACCCCGACCGAGCACTGCGCCACCGTAATCGCTCGCCGGTGATCCTCGTTCACGGCAACCGCCTCGGACCGCCTATATAAAGGGGTCCCGAGCTCACTCTCGTGCACGCAGCACCCCCACTACTCACCAACGCCCCGCCAGGCCACTAGGGGGACCTCGAGGAGGTCTCCTCCCCCAGCTCCGGCCGCCTCGCCCCGCCTCGGCCTCCAGCCCAATTCGTTCTGGTGAGGCCATCTCCGGCGCTCAAACCCCGTTCGTTACCCTCTCTAGCTGCCAGGAGCATAACCCCCTCTTCAATTTAACCTTTGCAGCCCCCTCCGACGAGCCCCTCGACCACCCGAGCCGCCGTCCGCCGGAGCAGAGCTCGCCGTCGACGTGGTGCTCGCCGACCGACTCCACCACCATCAACTGACGCGGAAGGGTACCCTAAGCACGGAGTTACTCTCCGATCTCTCTGCCTCGCCGTGGATCGCCGCCGGCGACCACCGCGGCTCTCGGGCGCCGGCGAACTCTGCCGCCCCGTTTGAACATTTGAACCTGACGGGTGGGACCCCACCGTCAGCCTCTCTGCTCTCTCTTTCGAACCGTTTTCTGGAAGCGCCTTCGGGCAGAATGCGTTTTCTCTTCGGGCTGGTGTATTCGCTACCGAAGCGTTTTCTGTTTTTATAAACTAGCCCCTGGAAATCTTCTGTTTCATTACAGATAAGTCCCTGGACAAAAACCCTTATAACTTTTAATCAGAAAAGTATTTTTGATTGATTCTTTTTCTGTTCTCTTTAAAATTTTGTCTAGTTTTTTATCAGGTTTATTTGAAAAATATTTGGTTTACCTTCTGTGCACTCCTTGGTATTTACGTTAGCGCATATATTTTGTTTAAACCGTAGATACCGAAGGAGGTGATGGAGCCGCGAACTTCACCGAGCTAGGCTCCGACTACTCTGAACCAGGCAAGCATGTTTGAACTTTTGATATGATGAGTGTCTTGGCATGTTTTGCATTTAGTTAGTTTCATGGCATGTTGGTAAGCATACCGATGAACGTTATTTTATGTGATAATAAGGTGAGTGAGTTCGATGATCCATACGTGGATGAATGTGAATATGAATGGCCATGTGTTGGCATGAGGATGGGTACGATGGCAGTGTTGTAGCATGCCAGTCTTACGCCAGACTATGTGACTTCAGTGTCAAACCATATCGGTCCAGTACCTATCATTTCCTTCCTTGTACTACCACATGTTTTCCGCAAGGAATATGGTTTAGTAAGTTGCAAACCACTTTCATGGTACACACCAAAGAGGAGAGGCCGTGATGATGGTTCCATGGCCCTGGATTAAAGCCAGTCATCCGGTCAGGGGGCATGGGTGTTTCCGGTTGGGACCGAGAGGGGGGCACCCCTTAGAGCGCGCGTATATAAATTTGATCCCATGCTATTCGAGATTGTGATCTCCCCGTCTCAAAAGTTTTTCTTGGACGATGACTAGGGTGATTCCTAGCATCGGGAGGTAGGATGGGTGTGTACTGGTTAGCTGTGTTTTCTTCCGAAATACCGTAAACGGAACTAGTCCTTCGTGACTACGGAAATCCGTTGACTGTGGGAAAAATTTTGTACAAACTCTGCAGAGTCATATATTCCTCCAAATCATCTCTTCCATGTCAAGTTTCGTTCCATCTTATCCTAATCGATTGTCAGCTTTGATGACAGAGACTCCGGTGAATCGCATGAGTGCTAAGTCCGGTTGAATGATTATCCCTGTGGATGGACTAACCCGTTTATTCTCATGGATTGAATGTTTATTATGAGTATTATTTACTGATGAACTTTTAAAGCCCTTTCTGCGATGTCGCTCAGACGTCCGACTGTGGCATTTCTTTTAAAGCCCTTTCTGCGATGTCGCTCAGACGTCCGACTGTGGCATTTCTTTTAAAGCCCTTTATGTGATGTCGCTCAGACGTCCGACTGTGGCATTTCTTTTAAAGCCCTTTATGTGATGTCGCTCAGACGTCCGACTGTGGCATTTCTTTTAA
>NC_041388.1:629536110-629543473 GCF_002162155.2 Triticum dicoccoides | reverse complement strand
GTCTGACTGTGGCATTTCTTTTAAAGCCCTTTCTGCGATGTCGCTCAGACGTCCGACTGTGGCATTTCTTTTAAAGCCCTTTATGCGATGTCGCTCAGACGTCCGACTGTGGCATTTCTTTTAAAGCCCTTTCTGTGATGTTGCTCAGACGTCCGACTGTGGCATTTCTTTTAAAGCCCTTTTTGCGATGTCGCTCAGACGTCCGACTGTGGTATTTCTTTTAAAGCCCTTTATGTGGTGTCGCTAAGACGCCCGACTGTGGCATCTTTTTTCCTTATTTTTATTTTGTTCACCTTTCGTGGCGTCGCTTCAGACACCCGATCGGTCTTCATTTGTGTTATGTTGGGATTTCAGGCGGACTACCGCCATTTCCCCTTTTTCTTACCCCGTTATGCTAATTTTATTTTAATGTGCATTGATGAATTAATCATGTCGCATCCATGCATGCATTTGTTATATCTTACGTCCGAACTGTCTTGCGAGTACTTTCAAAGTACTCACTGGCTTGTTGATTTGGCCAGATGCTGACGAAGGCGATCTCATGGATGAAGAGTTTGATAGCGAGTCCGACACCTAGAGGAGTCCCAGTCAGTCTTGTGCGACCCTGGATTTGGTCACTGTATTATATCCGCTTCCGCTACCAAATAAATTCATCGAGCCTCTCCTCGACGCTCGATGAGATGACAGACGTAGAGTATTGTATTTCTCTCCCCACTGTGTTTTTCCACCACCGTCCTATCCTCGAGTCAGTAGTATGCCTCCACACCCCTGTGTCATGTCCGCCATTATGTATAATTATTGGCATGCTTGTAATAATTTGGTTGAGCAACCGTAGTTCGACCCTGTAATATATTTTATGCTACTGGCTTATTGTATCAAGAATTTGTCTGCCAGTGTGGAGGATTTCTCTCATACTGGACTTAAAAGATTGGCTTTTCAATAAATATTTTTATTGGAAAACCGGTCGTGACAAGAAAGTATGCATCTGAATTCTGCAGGGACTTCCTCAGTCCTTCGGCTTCCTGTCGCATAACATCTGATCGATGTCTTTCAACTTGAAGTTGAGACTCAAGAAGCCGAACTGATTCAGGCAACGAGTTCAAAGAGCTGGTGCCAGCAGTGGTAGCCAGTAACTCGAACACTACATCAAGACAGGACTTTGGGGTTGTCTCAGTGTCTTCAATATAGTTTTTATCAGCTTTCTTGGAGACCAACAGGGATGTCTCACTATCTTGAACCTTATCTGCATTACTTCCTTTACCATTGCATAATAGGGTACTCTTCTCCAATATTTTATCCGCGTTCTAAAAGAGAAACAAAGAAACACATCTCAGGTTTACAATGTAGTATATGAAACTCATTTTGGTAAACCAGTTCAGTAGTAAGGTGGACATGATAACAACATGAAACAAACATATATCTATGTAGTATGGTCACTGTATGGTCTATATAATTCTAGTTTATGTTGCCAAATCAAGATAGATACAGTTCGAATCATATCCATTTAAGACAAAGCAGCATAGACAGAATATAAGTGTGGGAAACTACACAGCAATAACAACACTTGTAATGTGCATGGCATGAGAACATAACTGTTTATTCAATTGAAACTGAAATCAACATAGAGCAAGTTACAACAGCAAACAGCCAAACACGTTGAAGAAACAGGTTTACAACATACCTATTGCACCATTAGAGTTTCAATTGCATCCTTCAAATTTGAAATTAGTTGGTATCAGTAAATACAGTGATGCAAGAGCAAAGTAGTATGAACCATAGCTACGGAACTTGACCTGAGAACAATTCTTCTTCTGCTTTAAGCATTGACTTCGGGTTTGGAGTGGTGGTCCTCGTGATTTGGGCACTGCAGTTGCCTTACTAACTGCTCGTGTTTGGGTGCTCTGTGGTGGAGACGATGTTGTGTCAACGGGAACTGGGTGTCTATCTGCTGGGGTTGGGGGTTAGAAGGGGTGTAGCTGGTTTTCTGTCCAACTGGATAGGGGTACAATCTGCATGAGTGTGGGTTATGTGTGGTGGGGCTGGTTCTTGGGCAAGTACAACTGTGGTTCTATCTGCATCGACAGGTAGCACGATCTTTTCTGAAGACCATGTTTTTAGGGCATCTCCAGCAGCGCCCCCGAGAAGCCTCCCCAGGCCACTTTTTGAGCGCCGGCGGGCAAAAAACGCCCCACTCAGGCCCCCAAGACTTCATTTTTTGCCGGTAAAAGCAAAAGTTACAGCCGGCGAGCCCAGCCCACACCCAGGCAACCGGGGGGCTTCTGGGGGCACCGGCGCTTTGTTTTAACCAACCAAATTGGCCCACGTCAGCCACCCACCCCCTCTCTCTCCTCTCCTCTCTCTCCTCTCTTGTCTCTTTCCTTCTGCCTACCCCACGCACACACATCGAGCCGCGTACTTTGCACGCGGAGCTGCACGGGGAGGCGCCGTGGCCGACGCTCGCACCTGCCGCTCGCCTGTGCAGTGGCCGACATCTGCGTGTGGCCGGGGCGGAGGCGGACACCCACGCCACCGTGCCCTGCTCGCCGGGATGGAGCTCACTGATGAGCGTGCCATCCTCGAGTTCGAGCGCAGCTCATCTGCCAGCTCCATGCCATGTCGCCCCTGTCGCCGCTCGCCGAGTCGGGGTGGCGCGGCCTGGGTGTGGAAGTGAGGCCGACGGCTGCAGCACATGTCGGGCGCGGGCGCGAGCGCGAGGCCGACGGCTGCAGCAGCACATGTCGGGTGCGGGGCGCGAGCCGAGTCCGTCCGGGCGCGCACGCATGGCATGCCCTATTCGCGCGCTTGTCGCTGCGGATGCATGGGTCGACAGCGCGCCGGAGATCGTCACGCTAGCTCGCACCGCTGCACCTCGGAGGTGCGCGCCATGGAGTCGCGGCTAGGGTGAGGCCGGACGTGGCTGCGCGCGACGAGTTGAGGCCGGGTCGGGCGTGGCTGGGCGCTGCTAGCTCGCATGGGTCACCATGAACGGGCCGGCACCCACCATGCAGCGAAGCTAGATAGCTAGCTCGCGTGGGACGCCATGCCATCCAACGGAGCTAGCTAGCTAGCTCGCATGGAGGCTCTTACTGCCTCACACGGGCACGGCTAGCGGCGGCCTCCACGCATAGCAGAACGTCGGCGCCACCGATGCCCATGGCGGAGGAGGAAGGATGGGGTGGCCTGGGGTCGTCGGCGGCGAGCTCGAGTCCAGTGTGGTGGGCATGCCCAAAAGGTGTTTGTTGGAATGACCGGACACTGAAATTGAAAAAAAGAAGAAAATGTGAACACCTATGGGGGGACGGCTGGGAGACGACACGCCCCCAGTACCAAAAATTTCGCCGGGGCCTCCCCAGGAGGCCAAAAAAATGCCTCTTGGGGGGCACAACGGCTGGAGATGCCCTTACTCTCACAGATACTACCATCACTCCCTCCAATTGAAATGGCTGATAAACAAGAAAAGTAATTGAATGTATAGACATTGTATGATAGACAGGTGCAATGTATAGTAGGGAACAAAATAGGGCATGAAATAATTCACATTTATGTTGTCTAAGCAAACAGAATAGCAGGACATAATTTCACACATATGATGGCTAATTAAACAAGATAGCATGACACAATTTCACATGTATGATGGCTAACTAAACAGGATAGAATGACATACTTCAAAATATGATGACTATGTAAACATGATGACATGATATAACTATACGATGTGTCTATTAAAGTGGTTGGCATGCCATAAATCACAAACATGCCGTCGATGGAAACATAATGGCATGATATAATTCATAGATAGAATGACATAATTTAAAATATGATGACTATGTAAACAGGATGAGATGATATAACTATATTATGTCTTTAGAAAATGGGTTGGCATGCCATAATTCAGATATATGCTGTCTATGTAAACATCATGGCATGACATAATTCAAATATATGATTTATATACTAAGGAAGTGAGCAGAGGGCAATCGCATATATGATGTGTCAACTAAGGAGATGGCATTCAATATTGTGTATATGATGTAAAAACTAAGCATTGCAATACAACATATGCATTATATGAGTAATATAACCCTGCCAAGTTTGAGCATACACCTCAGGGGGATAATAGGACTGGTCATCTACCTCTGAATCCTCCTTTGAAGAGCTATCTGTAACCAGCAAGATATCTGCTTCAGCAGGTAGCATTGTCTGCTTTGAAGACCTTGTTTTCACTCCAGATTTCTCTATCACCAATTCAAATGGCTGATGCATAAGAAGAGCAGTTGAATATACAAACATTATCGACAAAAGCAATGAGAAATACAAAAAAGGACGGCATGATATAATTCACATATATAACGCTTGCCTAAAAAGCATGGCATTGCATAATTCACATACATAATGCCTTGCAATAAGATAACATTGCATAATTCACATATATAATGTCTTGCAACAAGATGGCATTGCATAATTCACATATATGGTAATTAGACACTAAACAGGTGGCATTCACACAAAGCATGTCTAAACTAAGCAAATGACATAGGAATGCAAGATACCATACGCACGATATGAGCAACATAACCCTGCCAAGTTAGGGCATGCACCTCAGGGGGGGATATGACTGTTCATCTGTCTCTGAATCCTCCTCTGAGGAGCTATCGGTAACCAGCAAGACATGCGCTTTGTCAGATAGCATTGTCTGCTCTGAAGACCTTGTTTCCACTCCATATTTTTCCATGACCGTGCCGAATGGCTGATGCACGGGAAGAGTAATTGAATGCACTAAAATTGTTGACAAATTTAACACGTAATAAAAAATGATGGCATGATATAATTCACATATAAGATGACTGGCTAACCAGGGTGGCATTGCAAAATTCACATATATGATGCCTGGCTAGACAAGATGGCATTGCATGATTCACATATACGATAAAGAAACTAAACAGATGGCATTGACACAAAGTATGTCTAAACTAAGCATATGACATCTTTAATGTATACAGTAAGCAATGCAAGGCACCATATGCATGATATTACCAACATCAGCATGCCAAGTTAGAGCGAAGACCTCATGGGGTAAATAGGAGTGGTCTTCTCCTTTTGAATCCCCCTCAGAACAGTTATCTTCCTCTTGATTATGATCTGAAATGGGTGGAGGGGGGCTGCCTTTGCACCCACCATGGAACGACATCTGCATGAAATTTTATTGCTACGCAAGGCTCGTCTCTTTTGCTCTACATGATCAGTTCCATTGTGTACAATAACTGGCATGCATAGGAATAAAACATAGTGAGATTATGTAAGGAGTGCATGCACAAATCCAGAGTGATGGTAGCAAACTGTGGATAGACCCAAAACCAATGATAGTAGGCAGATAATAGCTTTAGTTAAAAAATACAGATAATGGCTCCTTTAATGTTTGTTTGCACCCAACATGAAGCTCATAGTAGACACCAAAGATTAACCAGATAGTAGACATATAGTACTGATTGCTGCCCCAATATGTACCCCACAACCATTTAAAAACTCAAGTTTCAGCATTAGTTTGGACCTGACTCGGAGTCTAATAGGTGAACACGATAATAATGTAGCATGCCATCATATTAGCGACGCATAACGTAAGCAGACATGGAAGAGTGCGACCTCTCTTGCGGACCCGTGTAGTCCTCAAGGTCATCGGCTCAGTTGATGATGATAATGCAGTTGTCGTGGCTGCCGGCGGCGGGGAAGAAGATCTGAGGCGGCAAAAGACAGTCTGGAGAGCGGATCCCTGCTGTGGTGAACCCTTCCGTCGTTGGAGTAGTTGAGCTGGGGTGGAACACAGCGCCGCAGGAGCAGGACAAACCACACAAGGTTTTCTTTGACACATATCTGTAACAGAAGTAATTGAGTAAGGGCTTGTTTGAATTTGAGGATTCTAACAATGCAGGGATAGGAAATAGACAGGAATATGATAGGAATGCACGTGCAAAACAGAGAATTTAAAAACACAGGATTTCTGCCAATCTGGGTGTTTGATTCACAACAATTGGAAGATCACAGGATGCAAAAAGCATGGTGAGATTAAGTCAAACCACAAGAAAATGTACGGTTATAATGCTATTATGCTACTATCTCTTAGTCTTGTGCTTGATGAATAGGAATATGAAAAGGAGGAGAAGTGGAAATTAGAATTCCTATGGGTTTTCTTTCAAGGAGACACTAAAGGAACAAATCCTACAGTTTTCCTTTGCTCCATTCCTTTGCACCAAATTCATGAAAAGTAGTACCATAGGAAACTTTCAATTCCGATGTTTTTCATTCACTTTTGCTTTCAAGCACTGGCGATTCTAGTAGGTAGGCTTGAGCAAGGAAAATCCTACACTAAAAAATGTTTTTGTGCTACTTCTATTACTTTGGACCCAGGCCACTGCCATACTAGCTCAACTCCCAGGCCCATCGACAAATGCACAGCTCAAACGCGTAGAGATAACTAATGATGGCGTTCAAGAGAGTCCATCACGGATAGCTAATTAAGTTGCCTGGTACCTCACTGCTTGTCATATAGTAGGATAAAATAATCGTATTTCCCGTTACTACGAGTGCTCAGTGGACAATATATATATAACATGTAGAGTAAAAAAGAGATGCAACAAGTGTACAACCTCTTTGGCGAAGCCATGTCGATCTCAGCGTGATTGGGTTGGCCAGTGAGGATGCTCCGGCTGACTTGGCTGTCGGAGGAGGGGAAGAAGATCTTAGGCGTCTGGAGATGGAGCCCGAGGTACTGCTCCGCTGTGATGGCGGGTTTCGTTGTTGGAGCAGCTCTGGTGAGTTGCACGATGCTGAGGCTGAAGCAGGACAAGAGAGACAATGAACAACGTTAACCTGAGTGGAATTCTAATAGCATCTCCAATACATGACGTAAAATACATAACCACAAAGTGCTAGATGTAAAATACATCAGCCGCTCATCTCTAAACTTAACTGTCGAAACTGAATTTAACTGTCGAAACTGAACTTAACTATCGAAACTGAATTTTGCTGTCGAAACTGAATTTTGCTGTCGAAACTGAATGCACTAGCAAGGTGAGGCTACACGTCGGTTGACTGACTTTTTCATCTCTGGTCAGTCGATTTTGCAGCCGTTGGATACGAAATCAAGGGCCTGCGGTTCATCTTCAATCTCCACCCCCCTGAGCCGCCAGCCACCACTGGCCAAACAGCAGCCCCCCGCCGCCCCCGGCCGGTGGTGCGCCGCCCCACCCGCCCCGAAAACACTCCCCACCGCCGGTCCACCACCGCCCCGGCCATCCCTCTAGGCCCCCCCGTGCCGAGCTTTTTCTCCGGCGACCCCCACGCCACCGCCCCGCCAACGCCCCGCACC
>NC_041388.1:629425213-629535725 GCF_002162155.2 Triticum dicoccoides | reverse complement strand
CACCCCCTGAAAATCGACTGACCCAAAAGTCGATTCAGTCGATTGAAGTGTAGCTAAATCGGAGAAGCATCGCAAGCAAGAGCAAGAGCGAGAGAAGCAGCGCGAGCAAGAGCAATAGCAAGAGCAGACCAGGCAGGGGACCGAGAGCAAGAGCAGAGCAGCAGCGCGAGCGAGAGCTAAAGCAGCAGCAGCTCCTACTGATGTGGACGTCGCCGCTGAGGGAGCGACGCCGTGGAGGAAGTGGCCGGTGACGCCGCCGTGGATGGAGTCACGCCGTGTCGGCTCGGGACCGAGCATCGGCAGCACCGTGAGATCGAATCAAGAAGAAAATGCAGCGATTAGTGTACAACCTCTTTGGTGGCACCGATTAGGCCGCAGCTTCATCCGAGGAAACGGTGATGATGATACTCTTCCGGTGGTGCAGGTGAAGACGGTGGTGTGGGAATGGAGGTAGCGCGAAAGATGAGGGGAATGTTGGGGCAGCTCCTTGGAGGTGGAGGACGGGGTGGCTGAACTGGCGGGACGATGAGACGACGACAGATCCTCATCCGGTACGATGGATGAGGGACGTCGAGGTGTTGCTGTGGACGATGTCGTCGGGGAAGAGGCTCCGGCTGGGTGGCGGACGGAGCAGGGTGTGGGGTTTCGTCGCGGGTTTTCGCGGCCTCGGTGTACGAATGGGTGGGCGGATGGGATGGCAGTGGGGAACCATGGCTTAGAGACACGCTTGTCCGAAATGTGGGGTAAGTTACGAAAGTACCCCCACCGATTTGAGGCGGTTCTTTCGGTTCAGGGGTACCACGGGCATTTCACGTGTCGTGATTTCACAGGAGGTGGGAGTTTTCGCGTGCGTTGTAATTTCGGAATAGCAAGGCACGGGTTGAGATGGAGGGAGTTGTCAGAGCACAACAAGACAAAGATATATCTTAAATATTTCTGGCTAACAAGGCGCGAGTTGAAGAGGCGGGAGTTTCGCAGCATGATAGACATAGACGCTAGCTTGAATTTTTGGCATAACAAGGCGCGGCTTGAAATTTCGGAAGAACAAGCTTAACGTGTACCCAAAAAAAGACAATTTGCACCTCAAGACGCACAACACACACACACACACACAAACACCATTTAGACTAGAGTAAGGTACACGTGCATTGCACGCATGAGATTTGGCAACCAAATGATGAATAAATACCACATTATAGCATGCAAGCTTTGAGTCATATATGCATGATGTAGATGTTCGTTTAATTCTTATAGTTCATTTCATTCAAAATCATCTAGTTTTTATAAGAAAGCTAATCTATTTTAAGATTCATGGAATTGTGCGTCGTAAGACATAAAGTAAAAACAAATAATGGCAAATCATGTAGAAAAACATTTGGGCAATTCTGATACGGAAGATTCTAGAACAAATAAGAAGTGCTTGTGTTTTGATGTTTGTGCATTATGCTTAAGTTCAACCATGGAGTCTTGTAGATTATACATGTGGCGAAATCTAGTGGAATCTAGATGATATCCAACGGCCAGTAGTGCTAAAATTTTCCATCTTTGGACCATCGGATTCGCCTCATCCAACGACCATCTTTCAAAGTTAAAGTTACCCGCACACAATATAAAAAAATAAAATATAATATATATAGGGGTATAGATATAGATATGTGATGCGAAAGCCGCCCATCATCTCCAATTAGAATAGTGTGTCCATGCACGGATGCAACGTGGCCAAATGATGTCTGCCATCGATATCTCAAATTCAAATCAGTCTGACCTTGTTCAATGTGTATACATTATAACATGCTCGTTTCGAAACCACACCGCGCAGATCTCCGTTATATTCATGCATGCATGGGTTTCAAACATTCTCTTATTCAAATATTTGAATTCAAATTTACATTGATTATGACCTCACCTATTCTTTTACACCCACACAGTAGTCTTCTCTTTATAATTGTACCACTAACTTTCTCTCATGCATGCATGCACACACACTACCAGTCGGCATTATCCATCGCACGCATGCAATCTTTTTCTTCAGGTCGGTCTCCCATGAAGGCACACACCCACGCACATCCCCCTCTCCATCATATCAGGCATTCTTTATCTCTCACGTGTGCATGTGCAATGATTGATGTTCCTCTATGTATGTGTGTATATAGCTAGGTCTTTCATAGTTTTCCACACAAACCGATCAATTGATATATCAAGTGAGGTCTCACCCTCTTTCCCACGTCCACATCGATCAATCTATACCTCTCTATATAGGATTAACATATATAGCTAACACACCCACATTAATTATATATCCAACGTCCCCCTCTCATCATCCATGCCTTCCGCTTCATCTCTCAGACGCGTGCACAATGGCGAAGACAGGGGCAGTAAGGCCCCTGCCCCCTACCCCCTAACATCACTATATATCGAGGCTAATATGAATGTGATCATTAGACAATTGCTGCTAAAAATGGTTTAAGTTCATGAATTGACCCTCCTCGTAAATGATTAGCAATGCTTGGCCCCCTAGCTCATTTATTTTTCATGGCTCCGCCACTGCGCCCAACAGCGCATGTGTTCGCCCCCTCTCTCTAAATATCGATCTCGCACTTGTGCATTCCTTCATAGTCTCCCTCCACTCGGCCCCTCGCACCGTCTTCTAGCCCCCCACCGGATTTTGCCACATGTACAATCTAGCAGACTCCATGGTTGAACTTAAGCATAATGCACAAACCTCAAAACAACAGTGGTTCTCTTTTGTTCTAGAATCTTCTGTATCATAACTGCCCAATCTTTTTTCTAGTTGAATTGCCATTATTTGTTTTTACTTTATGCTTTACAACGAACAATTCCATGAATCATAAAATAGATTAAGGGCTTCTTTGATTCAAAGGATTCTCAAAGGAATTTTGGAGGATTCTAATCATTAGGAATTTTTCCTATCTTGGTTGTTTGATTCATAGGATTGTAAACCATAGAAATTTTTCCATATGATTAATTTGCACTAGATTTCATAGGAAACATCCCATCCACTCAAACCTCTTTGAAAGAATTCTGCATTTTTTCTATGCACAATCAAACACTCGTATAATCCTGTAGGATTCAAGACGACATTCCACTATAATCCCATGTTTTTCCTATTCCCGCGTTCTTTGATTTTTTATAAAAACTAATTGATTTTGAATGAGATGAACTATAAGAATTAAACGAAGGGCTACATCAGGCATATATCACTCAGAGCTTACATGCTATAGTGTGGTATTTATTCATAATTTGGTTGCAAAATATGATGCGTGCAATGCACGTGTACCTTACTAGTACTTCGAGTATGTGCAAAACACGTAAATTAGAATACCAATGGCACACTACACAGTGTCTGTCTTACAGTTCATGAAGCCACGTGGCACATGTGGAGGCGTTGTCGCGACCTCCTTGCGTGGATTGATCACAGTGACGTGCTGCTGGTTCCAGAAAAATGTACTCGTCCTCCCTGAGCCATACTAGCGGTACATGCACGAAGCGAAGATGTGCACACACACCACGCACGCACTCATTCCCTCGCACGCACACGCGGGTACACGGGCGGACGCAATTTTGTACCAAGATCCATGCCATGTGATAATTTGACGCGTGTAAAGTCATTCACTTCATTGATGGTCAATTAATATAGCGCATGCAAATTGAGTGGACGTGAGGGCGGAAGAAAGACATTATTACTCCACTGCGCGCATGCGAGTAGTTAAATCGTGGGTTGCTAGTAGTACTTCCATTGGTCTCCTTCGTATTTTGTGCCAATTTTTGACAGTAACATAATATTTACGCATTTGAGCAGTGTAGTACTTGAAATTTATGTTCCGCTAAACTCATTGGGAGCCGTTTCGGGCCTCGAAACCAAAACCATCAATTAATCTTTACCTTGTTCCCATCACATTCGAAAGCCTGCTCACACCTACTAGTACATACCAAACATGAACGTGTTCCCACTATGCAGATATTAGTACTAGTGCTAGTACTTAGGTTATAAAAAGGGGAACTACCTAACCGAAAATTACTCTACCTTTCCTCCTCATAAGTGCTTCTTCTTCGTCCATTGTTGCCATGGCCGGTGAGAAGAGCTCTAGGTCGAGAACTACTCGTAACAAGGGAGCGGCAACCAAGGCTGCGGAAAAAAAGAGGGCTCGCCACCACGTAGAGACCTTGAAAGATCTCTCACGGGCAGGCGATGGCTCCCAGGAGCGCCCTAGCCGCGGAGGTGAACATGCCGAGCCGGTGGAGCTGGAGTCATTATCCCTCAATGGCATGCCCGATCAGCTCAATAAGCACCTCAATAAGCAGAAGGAGTTCATCCAAGGCTTGATGGAGTTGCTGAAGGAGAGCCTCGATGACATGCCCGCTGAGCTCAATCAGCAGGGGGAGTTGACCGCCGGCTTGGTGATGCTGCTGAAGAACAGCATTACCTCGGAGAAGAAGGCAACCAGCGAAATCCTGCGACTTCAGGAGGACAAGGCGAAGCTCTGCCATGAGATCGACCCGCTGAAGGAGAAGAACGCCGGCTGGAAGAAGCTGCATGAGAATAGTAGTTCCTCGATGAAGATGCTGCAGGCCCTCGTCATGGAATAGAAGGAGGAGTTGGTGAAGCTCCGTATCGAGCACCCGACTGCTGTCAAGGTACGTAATGCGGCCGTGGAATAGATGATGAAGGCTCGCGTCGAGAAATCCTGCGTCATGGACAGAATGAAGAAGATGGCGGAGGAGATGCGCAAGGAGATGGAGGTCGTGGAGGCGATGAAGAAGCAGTTACGACTCCGCGGCGAATTAGATCATTTGAGGTGATAATCTTCCTTCTTCTTTTGCTCTTGTGTTTCATCTTTTGCTTCGGGTGTTTCGCCGCACGTGTCACGTTCTCTGCGAGGCATGAATAGAACAATGGTTTTTTTGAGGGAATGAATAGAACAATGCTAACAATGAGATGACTAGCAAATTAGATCATTTTTATCGCCATATGGCACTGGGCTGCCATGTTTCGTGCTCCTCCGTCGCAGTACTACTCCAGTGGAAAACTTGAGTATACCGCACGGTTCTTTGCTCCTCCTCAATCAGGTCGTCGGCGCATTTATACGAGCAGTCAAATCACAAGGCCTCGCCTTCCAGCAGTAATGAGCCGTCAAATCACAAAGGCCCTCGCCTCTCGTGAAACCGACCAAGCTAGACTGCCCCGCTGAGGGAGTCCTGGATTAGGGGGTCTCCGGACAGCCGGACTATCTCCATTGGCCGGATTGTTAGACTATGAAGATACAAGATTGAAGACTTCGTCTCGTGTCCGGATGGGACTCTACTTGGCGTGGAAGGCAAGCTAGGCAATACGGATATGGATATCTCCTCCTTTGTAACCGACCTTGTGTAACCCTAACCCTCTCCGGTGTCTATATAAACCCAAGGGTTTTAGTCCGTAGGACAACAACCATAACATACAATCATACCATAGGCTAGCTTCTAGGGTTTAGCCTCTCTGATCTCGTGGTAGATCTACTCTTGTACTACCCATACCATCAATATCAATCAAGTAGGACGTAGGGTTTTACCTCCATCAAGAGGGCCCGAACCTGGGTAAAACATCGTGTCCCCTGCCTCCTGTTACCATCCGGCCTAGACGCACAGTTTGGGACCCCCTACCCGAGATCCGTCGGTTTTGACACCGACATTGGTGCTTTCATTGAGAGTTCCTCTGTGTCGTCGCCATTAGGCTTGATGGCTCCTACTATCATCGATAGCGATGCAGTCTAGGGTGAGACTTTTCCCCCCGGACAGATCTTCGTATTCGGCGACTTTGCACTGCGGGCTAATTCGCTTGTCCATCTGGAGCAGATTGAAAGCTACGCCCCTGGCCGTCAGGTCAGACTTGGAAGTTTGAACTACACGGCCGACATCCGCGGAGACTTGATCTTCGATGGATTCGAGCCATAGCCGGGCGCGCCGCACTGTCGCGATGGGTATGACCTAGCTCTGCCGCCAAACAGTACCCCAGAGGCTGCGCCCGCATCAGCTCCGACCCTTAGCTCGGAGCCAATTGCGCCAGTCGAGGACGGGTGGTTAGACATCGCCTCAGGGGCTGCTGTCTCAACGGCGATCGAGCCGAACACCAGCCTAAACCTCTGCGCAGCCCATGACTCCAAGGTGCCGGACTCTTTTCTAGACTCCAAACCATCCGCGCCCCTGCAATCGAATCCGATTGGGTGCCGATCATGGAATTCACCGCCGCGGATATCTTTCAGCACTTGCCCTTCGGCAACATCCTGAATTCACTAAGGTCTATCTCTTTGTCAGGAGAGCCCTGGCCGGATTATGGCCAATAGGATTGGGATGCGAACGATGAAGAAATTCGACGCCCACCCACCACCCACTTCGTAGCCATTGTCGATGATTTAACCGACATGCTCGACTTCAACTCCGAAGACATCGACGGTATGGACGATGATGTAGGAGACGAACATGAACCAGCACCTATAGGGCACTGGAAAGCCACCTCGTCATATGACATATACATGGTGGATACACCCAAAGAAGGCAATGGCGACGGGATAGCGGAGGATGACCCCTCCAAGAAGCAACCCAAACGCCGACGTCAGCGGCGCCGCTCTAAGTCCCGCCAAAGCAAAAGTGGTGATACCAGGACAGGAGATAATAACACCCCGGATAGTGCCGAAGAAAAGAACAAACCCCTCCAGCAAGGTTTAGAGCATGAGGATGGAGGAGCCAGCTCTCCTGAGAGAGCGAGAGACGGAGAGGAGGAGGATGACAATCACATGCCCCCCTCCGAAGACGAGGCAAGCCCCGGCGATGATGAATTCGCCGTACCAGAGGATCCCGTCGAACAAGAGCACTTCAAGCGCCGGCTTATGGCCACGGCAAATAGCCTGAAGAAAAAGCAGCAGCAGCTTCAAGCTGATCAAGATCTGCTAGCTGACAAATGGACTGAAGTCCTCGCGACCGAGGAATATAAACTTGAGCACCCCTCCAAGAGTTACCCAAGGCGCAGGTTACTACCCCGACTGGAGGAAGAAGCGTATGATACGGCTGATCGGCCACCTCGTGGCTGCGATAGAGAGGCATTCCAGCCAAAAGCTCAGCCTCCACCCCAATGCCATTCAAATAAAAAGGCATGGGGAGATACGCCAGACCTGCAAGACATATTGGAGGACAAGGCAAAGC
The DNA here is from genome assembly GCF_002162155.2 of Triticum dicoccoides. NCBI lineage: Eukaryota > Viridiplantae > Streptophyta > Magnoliopsida > Poales > Poaceae > Triticum > Triticum dicoccoides. The sequence goes on along the minus strand of NC_041388.1, from coordinate 629,528,528 downwards.
ATTCAAGATCGATCTACGGATCACGAGGGCGCACCACTCTGCACGACGATAAACGTCACGCCGGATACAGTAAAAGCAAATCCGGCCGGGCCGAACACAGCGGGCAAGACCCATTCGAGCTGCGTCGCGCTATAGCCCAATACAGAGGCGCCGCACACCCCTTATGTTTCACAGACGAAGTAATGGAACATCAATTCCCAGAAGGTTTCAAACCTGTAAATATTGAATCATACGACGGCACAACAGATCCTGCAGTATGGATTGAGGACTTCCTCCTCCACATCCACATGGCCCACGGTGATGACTTACACGCCATCAAATACCTCCCACTAAAGCTCAAAGGACCAGCGTGGCATTGGCTTAACAGCTTGCTAGCGGACTCCATTAGCTGTTGGGAAGATCTGGAAGCCGCATTCCTCGACAACTTTCAGGGCACTTATGTGCGACCACCAGACGCTGATGATTTGAGTCAGATAATTCAGCAGCCAAAAGAGTCGGCCAGGCAATTCTAGACTCGGTTCCTTACAAAGAAAAATCAAATTGTCGACTGTCCGGATGCGGAGGCCTTAGCGGCTTTCAAGCACAACATCCGAGACGAGTGGCTAGCCCGGCACCTTGGTCAGGAAAAGCCGAAATCTATGGCAGCTCTCACGACGCTCATGACCCGCTTTTGTGCGGGAGAAGACAGCTGGCTGGCTCGCAGTAATAACATATCAAAGAACCATGGTACCTCAGATACCAAGGATGGCAATAGCAGGTCACGTCACAACAAGCATAAGCGCCACATTAACAACGAAAATACTGAGGATACGACAGTCAATGCCGGATTCAAAGGCTCTAAACCTGGTCAGTGGAGAAAGCCATTCAAACAAAGTACGCCGAGTCCATCCAGCTTGGATCGTATACTCGATCGTTCGTGTCAAATACACGGCACCCCAGACAAGCCAGCCAATCACACCAACAGGGATTGTTGGGTGTTCAAGCAGGCCGGCAAGTTAATTGCCGAAAACAAGGACAAGGGGCCGCATAGCGATGACGAGGAGGAGCCCTGGCAGCCGCACACTGGAGGACAGAAGAGGTTTCCCCCGCAAGTGCGGACGGTGAACATGATATACGCAACCCACATCCCCAAGAGGGAGCGGAAGCATGCGCTTAGGGACGTATATGCGTTGGAGCCAGTCGCCCCAAAGTTCAACCCTTGGTCCTCCTGTCCGATCACCTTCGATCGCAGGGACCACCCCACTAGTATCCGTCATGGCGGATTCGCCGCACTGGTCCTAGACCCAATCATCGACGGATTTCACCTCACTCGAGTCCTTATGGACGGCGGCGGCAGCCTGAACCTGCTTTATCAGGACACTGTGCGCAAAATGGGTATAGACCCCTCAAGGATCAAACCCACAAAAACGACCTTTAAGGGCGTCATTCCAGGTGTAGAGGCCCATTGCACAGGCTCAATTACACTGGAAGTGGTCTTCGGATCCCCGGATAACTTCCGAAGCGAAGATTTAATCTTCGATATAGTCCCGTTCCGCAGTGGTTATCACGCGCTGCTCGGGCGAACCGCATTTGCTAGATTCAATGCGGTACCGCATTATGCATACCTCAAGCTCAAGATGCCAGGACCTCGCGGAGTTATTACAGTCAATGGAGACATAGAGCGCTCTCTCCGAACAGAGGAGCACACCGCATCCCTCGCAGCAGAAATGCAAAGCAGCCTCTCAAGGAAAATAACCAGTTCGGCGCTTCACAGCCCGGACACCTTCAAGCGCGCTCGGGGCAATCGGCAAATAGACCGCCTGGCGCGATCTGAGCTCGCGTAGCAATACGGCGACCACCCCAATCCCAGCCCAGCGGCGAAACTCATGCCGCGCGTCCATAATTACGCATTAAAAATACCATGGGCACAGGTGGGGAGGGGGGCACAACTGTGGCACACCCCAAGACGTGGCCTAAACTGCACTAGGGGCTTCCCGTTCGGTTATTTTTCTTTTCCTTTCAGGACCTTAATCTCTGGAAACACTGTCCGGCAGCATTATTGTCAAACACATGATGCAGCAACCAAGGAGGCAGAAAGCTACGTTATACCATGGAATTCCCAGGTTGATTACAGTAACGAGTGAAATATTCAATTTAAGATCTTTCCTCAGCTTGCCCTTGGAAGGGACATAGTCGTACTCTTTGCTTATCACACTATCTGTATCACTCTGCTTTAACACAATTTTTTTAATGAAAAATGCATGATATTACGACTATTATTGCATTCTTGTTATATATATGTGTGTGTTCATTAACGACGCCTTGCAACTGTACACTCTGGTACGGCCAATACACCAGGGGCTTACGTACCCCACAATGTGGTGTGAAAAGTCCGAACACTTTCACAAGTGCGGCACCCTGAACTTATAGCATTATATGCATCAGCTCCGAATCATGTCTTTGGTCAAATGTTGGGTTTGCCCGGCTCCTATGTTTTGCTACCTTACGTTCCGCTCTATCGGCTAAGGTAGCGCTAGGAGAACTACTGCGATTGTGCCTTGGTTCTGCTGGGTTCAGCACCTCAGTAGAGAAAGCTAAAACTGACTGTCATGATAAGGCGAGAGACTGGTCGCTGTTCGGCGAGGTTTTCAAGTCCCTAAAGACTTATGCCGCTTAGAGCGAGGGGCCGGCCCTGTCCGGCTTAAAGGCGTGTATCGCGCCCCGAATTCGGCCTTCTGAATACCAGGGGCTTCGCTGAAATTTAAAATTATAAAATTCTATGGCTAAGTGAGAGTGATAAAGCATCATTAGTCTGGTTGCCTTGTTCGCTGTGCTGAGCACCTCCCTCGAAGGACCCATACATGGGAACAAGAGTGCTCAGGTTTATCCCGAACACCCCAGCACTCGTGGCATGGGGGCAGAAGCCGAGGACTAGCCATCTGTCAGATTGGATAAACAGCCAAACAGAAGGTAATATTTTAAATTCCAACAAGCGTTGCATAGCGCATATGAAACAAGTTTTCATACATACAGGGTAAAACGAGAAAGTCTCATTCAAATATTACATCTTTTGAACACTCGTCCGCGATGAGACGGGCACCCGGCAGAACACCCTCGTAGTACATCCCGGGGTGGCGGTGCTCCTTTCCCTCTAGCGGCCCCTCCTTGATCAGCTTCATGGCGTCTAGCTTGACCCACTGCAATTTCACAAGGGCGAAAGCTCGGCGTGCACCTTCAATGCAGACAGATCGCTTGACGACCTCCAGCCGCGGGCAGACATCCACAAGCCACCTCACGAGGCCGAAGAAGCTGTTCGGAAGGGCGTCTCCAGGCCACAGCCGGACTATAAAGCTCTTCATGGCCTGATCGGCCGCCTTATGTAGCTCGAGCATCTGCTTCAGCTGGTCGCTCATTGGCACCGGATGTTCGGCCTCAGCATACTGAGACCAGGACAGCTTCTCCGTCGAGCTTCCGTCCCCGGCCTAGTAAAATTGTGCGGCATCGGACACACTGCGGGGCAAATCTGCGAATGCTCCTGAAGAGCTCCGGATCCGGGTAAGTAATCGGTAATTTACTTTTACATGCTTGCTTTGCATATAGAAAGCCTTACCCGCCGCTATCTTCTTCATCGCGTCGATCTCTTGGAGGGCCTTTTGGGCTTCGGCCTTGGCACTTTTTACACTCTCGAGGGCCGCGGCAAGCTCAGACTCCCGCGTCTTGGAGTCAAGCTCCAACGCCTCGTGCTTCGCCACAAGAGCCTGGAGCTCTTGCTGCACCTCGCCCACCCGAGCCTCGTGCTTCTCTCGCTTAGTGCGCTCCTTGGCCGCTGTATCTTCGGCCTTGGTCAACGCTTGCTTCAGGGTTGCCACCTCGGTCGTGACCCCTGGCAAACATACGATGATCCTGTCATTTTGCAATCGCGTCCTCTTTTATATATACACAAGACAGGGTATTACTTACCCTTGTACTCCTCGAGCTGCCTCTTGGCAAGGCCGAGCTCTTTCCTGGACCCCTCGAGGTCTTGCTTCAGTATGGCGACCTCCACAGTTAGTGCGGCGGACGCCAGCAGCGAAGCCTGCATATGCATATTGACATACTTATATTAGACTCCTGCGATATTATTTGATCCTCTGTTCGGCTTTTCTTTGTGAACACCGAACAAAGCATCAGGGGCTACTGTCTATGCGGTAATATTTCTACTACATTTTAAAACACTTACCTCGAAGCCTGTTAGAAGGCTGGCACAGGCTTCAGTCAATCCGCTCTTGGCAGACTGAACCTTTTGGATCACCGCACTCATGATAGTGCGGTGCTCCTCGTCGATGGAAGCATTGCGAAGCGCTTCTAGCAGACTGTCCGGTGCCTCTGGATGGACAGAGGTCACCGGCACAGGCGTCTTGCCCCTCTTAGAAGGAGGCGGCCTTCTCGAGCCCGGAACCGCTAGAGGGTCCGGCGTGGTGTTCGGCTGAGGGCCGAACTCAGAGCTCTCAGGGGCTCCATCCCCTCAGCTCCCGGAGTCCGGAAGGTCGCCTCGAGGCGCCTTTGGGACTGTCTCCCCTCGATCCGGTGACTCTTGAGACAACACCTCAGCGTCGTCGGCAGGATGAGGGGAGGTGGCAGTCGGGACTGGATCGCTATCCATGTCCGACAAGCCCAAGGAGTCGTCCGATGATACATCGATACTAGCTCGTGGCGGCCTGCATAATTGCGTTCGGCGTTAGGGAAAGCAGTGCGACAAAGGAATCCTATGAGTTACTCTGGTATCCGAATACTTACAATCTCCCCGGGGGCTTGACCCTGGGCAACCACTCGTCTTCGCCTTCGTCAGCGGCGGTGGAACCGTCCGGAAGGAGAGTCCTTCCCTTCTTGGACCCTCCGGCCTCCCCGGTTGGGGCGGCCTTCCTTTTCTTGTCTCCCCCAGTCGATGGGGGAGCATCTTCTTCTTCTTCTTCCTCGTCTTCAGGGGAAGAGTGCGCCGCAGAGTCATCGGACGGTGAGTCCGATGACGCCTGGCGTCGGGAACTCTTTCGGGTTCCCTTGGCCTTCTTGGTCTTCTCCGGCACCGTATAAGGGGTCGGAGTCAACATCTTTGCCAAAAGAGCGTCTGCGGGGCCTTCAGGCAAAGGATCCGGACAGTCGATCTGTCCGGCCATCTTCCGCCAGTCCTGTCAAAGGTACGGGAGTTTAGATCCCGCATAGAGTCAATCTATATAAAAATAATAAGTATCCTGTGAAAGGTAAAGCAACTTACCGCACTGGCTTGGCGCTTCGCGCTGAATCTGCGATCCTCAGTAATAGGGGGGACCTCGGCACTTTTGAATAGCACCCTCCAGGCGTCTTCATGAGTCGTGTCGAAGAGACTGTTTAGAGTTTGGTGCTGCGCCGGATTGAACTCCCACAAGTTGATATCCCGTTGTTGGCACGGGAGTATCCGGCGGATAAGCATGACTTGGACTATGTTGACAAGCTTGAGCTTCTTGTCCACCATGTTTTGAATACATGTTTGGAGTCCGGTCAGCTCTTTCGAACCACCCCAGGACAGGCCCTTCTCTTTCCAGGAGGTGAGCGACGTGGGGATGCCAGATTGGAACTCGGGGGCCGCTACCCATGCAGGGTCACACGGCTCGGTGATATAGAACCACCGCGATTGCTACCCCTTTATGGTTTCCACAAAGGAGACCTCGAGCCATGTTACGTTGGGCATCTTGCCCACCATGGCGCCTCCGCACTCCGCCTGGCGGCCGCCCACCACCTTCGGCTTGACATTGAAGGTCTTCAACCATAAGCCGAAGTGGGGCTTGATGCAGAGGAAGGCCTCGCACACGACGATAAATGCCGAGATGTTGAGGATGAAGTTCGGGGCCAGATCATGGAAATCCAGGCCGTAATAAAACATGAGCCCCCGGATGAAGGGATGGAGAGGGAATCCCAGTCCGCAGAGGAAATGGGTGAGGAATACTACCCTCTCATGGGGCCTGGGGGTGGGGATGAGCTGCCCCTCATCTGGGAGCCGATGCGCGATGTCGTCGGGCAGGTATCCGGCTCTCCTCAGTTTCTTGATGTCTCCCTCCGTGACGGAGGAGACCATCCACCTGCCTCCCGCTCCGGACATGATTGGAGAAGGTCGAGGTGGGAAGTGCGGACTTGGGCGCTAGAGCTCGAGTGTGCGAAAACGGATGAGCAAAGGAGGAAGAAGGCGTGGATAGAAAGGTGAATCCTTATCCCTTTATATGGGCGGACGAAACTAAGCGTCCCCACTTGCCTGGTAAAACTCGCTTATCCCCCAAGCGCCGCAATTGATGGCGCGGTTGGGTTACCCACGCCCATATTGATGAGAATCCCGTAATAAGGGGACACGATCTCTGCTTTGACAAGACGTGTCGAAAAACTGCCTCGCATTATGTGCGGGGCTGGTTAAAAGAAACGGTTCGAATAATCACCGGGCCGTGACGTAACTTCATGCTGCCAAAACAAGACAGCAAATTAGATTTGCGAAAATAGTATTCTATCTATGGTGGTACGTGGAACTTATTTTGCAGGGTCGGACACTATCCTCGTTTTCAAGTTCTTCTGTGATGTATTCGGAGAAGGAACCCGCCTTGCAATGCCGAAGAAAATACTGCGCGCCAGACTCATCGTCATTGAAGCCTAGTTCAGGGGCTACTGAGGGAGTCCTGGATTAGGGGGTCTCCGGACAGCCGGACTATCTCCATTGGCCGGACTGTTAGACTATGAAGATACAAGATTGAAGACTTCATCTCGTGTCTGGATGGGACTCTACTTGGCGTGGAAGGCAAGCTAGGCAATACGGATATGAATATCTCTTCCTTTGTAACCGACCTTGTGTAACCCTAACCCTCTCCGGTGTCTATATAAACCGAAGGGTTTTAGTCCGTAGGACAACAACCATAACATACAATCATACCATAGGCTAGCTTCTAGGGTTTAGCCTCTTTGATCTCGTGGTAGATCTACTCTTGTACTACCCATATCATCAATATCAATCAAGCAGGACGTAGGGTTTTACCTCCATCAAGAGGGCCCGAACCTGGGTAAAACATCGTGTCCCATGCCTCCTGTTACCATCCGGCCTAGACGCACAGTTCGGGACCCCCTACCCGAGATCCGCCGGTTTTGACACCGACACCCGCCCTCTAGCCTTTTAAAAAATGTATACTTTTGTACAGCAGTAGTATCGATGGATTGCGCCATGGAGCAAAACTTGAAATTAAAAAAAGGTGGTACATATAGAGAGCGCTCGTCGCCAAATTATGCATATAGTACTATTAAAAAGGCTAGTCACAATAATGGTGTCCAGCACAACCCACCCCTAAAATAAAACTAAGAGGGTGCTTGGATACGTTTTAGTCCCATGACTAAAAGTAGTGGGACTAAAACATGCTAGCCTCACCCATGCTTGGATCCAAATACTAAAAAGGCTAAAATCAAGTTAATGAGCATTTATTATCCTCCAAACCCTCCAATCCAGAACTCGCCTGTGTTAAAGGAGAGGAGTTAAATGAGTAGAGAGAGGACTAATCCACATTTTAGTAGGGGTACCCCTGACTAAAAATTTTTAGTCTCAAGACTAGTTTTAGCCCCTCTTTAGTCAAGGGTGCTTGGAACTTTAGCCTCTTAAAGAGACTATTTTTAGTCAGACTAAAATAAGTCCTTTGGATCCAAGCACCCTCTAAGCATCCAGGAATTCTTTGACAAAACTAAGCACCATGAAATTCTTTGACAACTAAACTGCTGGCTATATGATGTTGTCCATATATATTGTACGTATATAATGTGAAGAAACGAGTGGTAGTACTATACCAACTAAAAGATGAAATGTAAGAAATACTAGTATGTACGTACTGAAGAGTTGAAGTAACGAGAAGAAACATAACATAGTTCTACTGGGGGCTCAGCACAACACACACCTCAAATTAAATTAAGCACACCTGAAATTAAACTTTGCAACTATTCCGGTAGACACTGCATTACAACTACCATGAGCAACGACACTGCCACCTTACTCGGAGTCCTCGTCCACGTCCTCGACTTCGTCCGTGTCCCTCTTCCTCTTGGCCGATACTTCTTTGCTTGAACCGCACACTTGGCTGTTGCTCTTCATCCAACCCTTGTAGATATTGAAGCAAAGGTAGCCATCCATTGCAGCGTAGTGGATGTGGTCTATATCTAGTACATTCCGCTGCCATGCATGACGATGAAACGTGTATGGAGGTTTCTCCAGTTTATCGTACGAAGGATGAACCATGGCTCCTGCCAGGGTCAGCATTGAAGGCTGACGAGAGGACACTACCCGATTCTTCTGGAGGTCGAAGGTGTTGCCTATAATGAGGCCTATCCGATGCAGGACTTCTTTGTCGTTACCAAAGTCTACAATAACGAATTTGACTAGGTTGCTCTCGAGGAAGTCCTTAAAATCCTGGCACTCAACGTCGGCATGGCATATGTGGTAGACCAAGCATAAGTCATGCATGCAAACCTGGATCACGGCGGGTTTCTTCCTCTCTTCGTCCTTTAGATCCTTCTCTGGTCCCAGGACTGTGGTGTACTCAACATCTAGCCCAGCGACCCACTCATCATCTGAGTCTTCGAACATGCGTCTGAAGCGAGAAAGGCATCCTTTCACCGTCGCGGAAGAACAGGTGTAGATGACGTCGAACTCATCGCCGGTGATGGTTCTACTACACAACCTTCTTCTTGTAGACGTTGTTGGGCCTCCAAGTGCAGAGGTTTGTAGGACAGTAGCAAATTTCCCTCAAGTGGATGACCTAAGGTTTATCAATCCGTAGGAGGCGTAGGATGAAGATGGTCTCTCTCTCAAGCAACCCTGCAACCAAATAACAAAGAGTCTCTTGTGTCCCCAACACACCCAATACAATGGTAAATTGTATAGGTGCACTAGTTCGGCGAACAGATGGTGATACAAGCGGTATATGGATGGTAGATAAAGGTATTTGTAATCTGAAATTATAAAAACAGCAAGGTAACTAATGATAAAAGTGAGCGTAAACGGCATTGCAATGTGTTGAAACAAGGCCTAGGGTTCATACTTTCACTAGTGCAAGTTCTCTCAACAATAATAACATAATTGGATCACATAACTATCCCTCAACATGCAACAAAGAGTTACTCCAAAGTCACTAATAGCGGAGAACGAATGAAGAGATTATGGTAGGGTACGAAACCACCTCAAAGTTATTCTTTCCAATCAATCCGTTGGGCTATTCCTATAAGTGTCAAAAGAGCCCTAGAGTTCGTACTAGAATAACACCTTAAGACACAAATCAACCAAAACCCTAATGTCACCTAGATACTCCAATGTCACCTCAAGTATCCGTGGGTATGATTATACGATATGCATCACACAATCTCAGATTCATCTATTCAACCAACACATAGGACCACAAAGAGTGCCCCAAAGTTTCTACCGGAGAATCACGACGAAAACGTGTGCCAACCCCTATGCATAGGTTCATGGGTGGAACCCGCAAGTTGATCACCAAAACATACATCAAGTGAATCACGTGATATCCCATTGTCACCACAGATATCCACGGCAAGACATACATCAAGCGTTCTCAAATCTATAAAGACTCAATCCGATAAGATAACTTCAAAGGGGAAACTCAATTCATTACAAGAGAGAAGAGGGGGAGGAGAAACATAAGATCCAACTATAATAGCAAAGCTTGCGATACATCAAGATCGTATCATCTCAAGAACACGAGAGAGAGAGAGAGAGAGAGAGAGAGAGAGATCAAACACATAGCTACTGGTAGATACCCTTAGCCCCGAGGGAGAACTACTCCCTCCTCGTCATGGAGAGCACCGGGATGATGAAGATGGCCACCGGAGAAGGATTGCCCCCTCCGGCAGGGTGCCGGAACGGGTCTAGATTGGTTTTCGGTGGCTACGAAGGCTTCTGGCGGCGGAACTCCCAATCTAATCTCCGTTCTGGAAGTTTTAAGATACGTAGGTATATATGGGTACAAGGGGTACGTCGGTGGACCGAAGGGGGGCCACGAGGCAGGGGGCGCGCCCCTACCCTCGTGAGCACCTCCTTCATCTTCTGACGTAGGGTCCAAGTCTATCCGGTAGGTTTCCTTCCAAAAGTAACTTCTCCAGTTGATTTCGTTCCGTTTTGACTCCGTATGATATTCCTTTTCATCGAAACACTGAAATAGGCATAAAACAACAAATCTGGGCTGGGCCTCCGGTTAATAGGTTAGTCCCAAAAATAATATAAAAGTGGAAAATAAAGCCCAATATTGCCCAAAACAATAGATAATATAGCATGGAGCAATCAAAAATTATAGATACGTTGGAGACGTATCAGCATCCCCAAACTTAATTCCTGCTCGTCCTCGAGTAGGTAAATGATAAAAACAGAATTTTTGATGCGGAGTGCTACTTGGCATAATTTCAATGTAATTCTTTTTAATTGTGGCATGAATATTCAGATCCATGAGATTCAAGACAAAAGTTTAATATTGACATAAAAACAATAATACTTCAAGCATACTAACTAAGCAATTATGTCTTCTCAAAATAACATGGCCAAAGAAAGCTATCCCTACAAAATCATATAGTCTGGCTATGCTCTATCTTCACCAAACAAAAATATTTAAATCATGCACAACCCCGATGACAAGCCAAGCAATTGTTTCATACTTTTGATGTTCTCAAACTTTTTCAATCTTCATGCAATACATGAGCATGAGCCATGGATATAGCACTATAGGTGGAATAGAATGGTGGTTGTGGAGAAAAAAAAGGAGAATATAGTCTCACATCAACTAGGCGTATCAACGGGCTATGGAGATGCCTATCAATAGATATCAATGTGATGAGTAGGGATTGCCATGCAACGGATGCACTAGAGCTATAAATGTATGAAAGCTCAACAAAGGAAACTAGTGGGTGTGCATCCAACTTGCATGCTCACGAAGACCTAGGGCACTTGAGGAGGCCCATTGTTGGAATATACAAGCCAAGTTCTATAATGAAAGATTCCCACTAGTATATGAAAGTGCCAACATAAGAGACTCTCTATCATGAAGATCATGGTGCTACCTTGAAGCACAAGTGTGGAAAAAGGATAGTAGCATTGTCCCTTTTATTTTATTTTTTTATTTTTTATTTTTTATTTTGCCTTTCCTTTTTTATTTGGCCTTACCCCTTTTTTGGGGGCCCTCTCTTTTTTTTCTTTGGCCTTTCTCTTTTTTTGGGACAATGCTCTATTGAATGATGATCATCACACTTCTATTTATTTACAACTCAATGATTACAACTCGATACTAGAACAAAGTATGACTCTATATGAATGCCTCCGGCGGTGTACCGGGATTGCGATGAATCAAGAGCGACATGTATGAAAAATTATGAATGGCGGCTTTGCCACAAATATGATGTCAACTACATGATCATGCAAAGCAATATGATAATAATGAATGTGTCATGATGAACGGAATGGTGGAAAGTTGCATGGCAATATATCTCGGAATGGCTATGGAAATGCCATAATAGGTAGGTATGGTGGCTGTTTTGAGGAAGGTATATGGTGGGTTTATGGTACCGGCGAAAGTTGCGCGGTACTAGAGAGGCTAGCAATGGTGGAAGGGTGAGAGTGCGTATAATCCATGGACTCAACATTAGTCATAAAGAACTCACATATTTATTGCAAAAATCTATTAGTTATCGAAACAAAGTACTACGCGCATGCTCCTAGGGGGACAGATTGGTAGGAAAATACCATCACTCGTCCCCGACCGCCACTCATAAGGAAGACAATCAATAAATAAATCATGTTCCGACTTCATCACATAACGGTTCACCATACGTGCATGCTATGGGAATCACAAACTTCAACACAAGTATTTCTCAAATTCACAACTACTCAACTAGCATGACTCTAATATCAACATCTCCATATCTCAAAACAATCATCAAGTATCAAACTTCTCATAGTATTCAAAACACTCATAAGAGAATTTTATTATTAATCTTGTATACCTAGCATATTAGGATTTTAAGCAAATTAGCATGCTATTTAAGACTCTCAAAATAATACAAGTGAAGCATGAGATTTCATCTATTTGTTCAAAATAAAACTACCACCATGCTCTAAAAGATATAAGTGAAGCACGAGAGCAAATGACAAACTACTCCGAAAGATATAAGTGAAGATCAATGAGTAGTCGAATAATTATGCAACTATGTGAAGACTCTCTAACATTTAAGAATTTCAGATCTTGGTATTTTATTCAAACAGCAAGCAAAGAAAAATAAAATGACATTCTAAGAATAGCAAACATCAAGTGAAGAAGCAAAAACTTAGGATCAACCGATACTAACCGATAATTGATGAAGAAGAAAGGTGGGATGCCAACCGGGGCATCCCCAAGCTTAGATGCTTGAAACTTCTTGAAATATTATCTTGGGGTTCCTTGGGCATCCCCAAGCTTTAGCTTTTGTGTCTCCTTAATTCCTCTCATATCACGGTCTCCCTAAATCTCAAAAGCTTCATCCACACAAAACTCAACAAGGACTCGTGAGATAAGTTAGTATAAACCATTGCAAAAACCTTATCATACTATAGTGTAGCAAATCACTAAAATTATTATTCAACATTGCATACTAAATGCCTCTGCATATTTAATACTCCTATCCTCAGAAAGAATCATTAAATAAGCAAACATATGCAAACAATGCAAACATAACAGCAATCTGCCTAAACAGGATAGTCTGTAAAGAATGCTGCAACATCCATACTTCCCTACCTCCAAAAATTATGAAAGAAAATTTCCACTGTAGTAAATTTATCAGAGCTTAATATGAAAAAGGTTTCAACATTTTTACCACATTCTGACTTTCCTAGGGAATTATTGTAACAGCGGTAAACTTTCTGTTTTCAAACAGCAACATGTGGACTTCTAAAATAAGCATAGTAAAGGCTATCAATGCCACTTTTATTGAAATAAAAGATGCAAAACATTGTTCTAAATAACAGCAAGCAAATCCTAACAAAATAAATTGACACTCCAAGCAAAACACATATCATGTGGTGAATAAAAATATAGCTCCAAGTAAAGTTACCGATGAACGAAGACGAAAGAGGGGATGCCTTCCGGGGCATCCCCAAGCTTAGGCTCTTGGATATCCTTGAATATTACCTTGGGGTGCCTTGGTCATCCCCAAGCTTAGGCTCTTTCCACTCCTTATTCCATAGTCCATCGAATCCTTACCCAAAACTTGAAAACTTCACAACACAAAACTTAACAGAAAACTCGTAAGCTCCGTTAGTATAAGAAAACAAAAGACCACTTCAAGATACTGTAATGAACTCATTATTTATTTATATTGGTGTTAAACCTACTTTATTCCAACTTCTCTATGGTTTATAAACTATTTTACTAGCCACAGATTCATCAAAATAAGTAAACAACACATGAAAAACAGAATCTGTCAAAAACAGAATAGTCTGTAGTAATCTGGATCAAACGTATACTTCTGGAACTCATAAAATTCTCAAATAAATTGCTGGACCTGAGGAATTTATCTATTAATCATATTGAAAAATAATTAACTAAATAGCACCCTCCAAATAAAAATGGCAGCAATTCTCGTGAGCCCTAAAGTTTCTATTTTTTACAGCATGATCAACAAGACTTTCCCCAAGTCTTCCCAAAGGTTCTACTTGGCACACACACTAATTAAAAGAATAAAACCACATCTAAACAGAGGCTACATGAATTATTTATTACTAAACAGGAACAAAAAGTAAGGAGCTAAAATAAAATTGGGTTGCCTCCCAACAAGCGCTGTCGTTTAATGCCCCTAGCTAGGCATGATGATTTCAATGATGCTCACACAAAAGATAAGAATTGAAACATAAAGAGAGCATCATGAAGAATATGACTAGCACATTTAATTCTAACCCACTTACTATGCATAGGGATTTTGTGAGCAAACAACTTGTGGGAGCAATAATCAACTAGCATAGGAAGGCAAAACAAGCATAACTTCAAAACTTTAAGCACATAGAGACGAAACTTGATATTATTGCAATTCCTACAAGCATATATTCCTACCTCATAATAATTTTCAGTAGCATCATGAATGAATTTAACAATATAACCAGTACCTAAAGCATTCTTTTCATGATCTACAAGCATAGAAATTTTATTTCTCTCCACATAAGCAAAATTCTTCTCATTCTGAATAGTGGGAGTATCATAGGAAACTCGAATAATATAAATTGTTTCCACATTAAAAGAGTAATGTTCAGAGAAGGGGTAATCATAACCATGACAAGTTTTATAAATATAATCACTACTTTTTATAGCATAAGTATCATCACAATAGTCATCATAAGTAGGAGGCATGCTATCATCATTATAAACTTGCATATCAAAACTTGGGAGACTAAAAATATCATCTTCCCCAAGCTTGGGACAAACATTAATTGCAGCAAATATATTCTCAAATATGTCATCCTCATCAAACATAGCTTCCCCAAGCTTGGGCCTTTTCATATCATAAGCATAATCACTCTCATCATTAACAGTATAGATAGCACCGATAGTATAGCAATTATTATATTCTTCCAAGCAAGTACCAAAAAGATTTTCAAGATCATAAGAAGTATCATTATCTTCCCAATCATAATCATCACAACAAGCAATAGGCATAACGAGATCATCATCAAGTGTATCATCTTCATTTTCATTAGGCACATCAATAATAGGAGCAACTTTATTTGGGAGAGATACCTTTTTACCTCTATTCCTTTTTATTTTCTTCTTCACCACATCATGTGTGGGTTCAATCCTCTTTTTGGAGCTCCTTATTAATGAGATTGGTTGAATAGAAGGCTCCTCCTCATTACCTGATTCATCATAAGAAATAATAGGAGGATATTGGGAAGTCTCTTCCCTTTCATTAGTATTTTCTTCACCCTCTATTTGTTTTCTTTTCTTTATGTAATTGGCAATATAAGGATTTTCAATGCAATTCACCGCACAATACATATAAATATTCTCTAGATCAAAATCAAGAACTCTATCAAGATTAAACTTTGGAATACCCTCAGTTATACGTTTCATTTCTTCATAACCCAAAAGAAGGCTAAGCTCTTTATGATGCTCAAGGGTAATCAAATTATCACAATGTTTGGACACGACTTGATCATGAAACAAATAGCATTGGAGCTTTAAATGACCATGTTCATTGCAAAGTTCACAAGGGGCATGAAAAATATTGAATCTATCAGCACATTCATCAAGCTCTTCTTGCAACAATTTAGTTTCTAAGTACTTATGCCTCTTGCAATATCTATCTTCCCTATTTGGTGTGTACTTGCAAACCCAGTCTACTCCACAAAAATTGACATGTTTATAGGAGGCATTTTCATCATAACTAGTGCAATCATCATTAGCATCATGGATATTCAAAGAATTCGTACTAACAACATTGCAATCATGCTCATCATACAAATATTTAGTGCCAAACATTTTAGAGATCTCTTCTTCTAGCACTTGAGCACAATTATCCTTTCCATCATACTCACGAAAGATATTAAAAAGGTGAAGCGTATGAGACAAACTCAATTCCATTTTTTATAGTTTTCATTTATAAACTAAACTAGTGATAAAACAAGAAACAAAAAGACTCGATTGCAAGATCTAAAGATATACCTTCAAGCACTCACCTCCCCGGCAACGGCGCCAGAAACAAGCTTGATGTCTACTACACAACCTTCTTCTTGTAGACGTTGTTGGGCCTCCAAGTGCAGAGGTTTGTAGGACAGTAGCAAACTTCCCTCAAGTGGATGACCTAAGGTTTATCAATCCATAGGAGGCGTAGGATGAAGATGGTCTCTCTCAAGCAACCCTGCAACCAAATAACAAAGAGTCTCTTGTGTCCCCAACACACCCAATACAATGGTAAATTGTATAGGTGCACTAGTTCGGCGAACAGATGGTGATACAAGCGGTATATGGATGGTAGATAAAGGTATTTGTAATCTGAAATTATAAAAACAGCAAGGTAACTAATGATAAAAGTGAGCGTAAACGGCATTGCAATGTGTTGAAACAAGGCCTAGGGTTCATACTTTCACTAGTGCAAGTTCTCTCAACAATAATAACATAATTGGATCACATAACTATCCCTCAACATGCAACAAAGAGTCACTCCAAAGTCACTAATAGCGGAGAACGAACGAAGAGATTATGGTAGGGTACGAAACCACCTCAAAGTTATTCTTTCCAATCAATCCGTTGGGCTATTCCTATAAGTGTCAAAAGAGCCCTAGAGTTCGTACTAGAATAACACCTTAAGACACAAATCAACCAAAACCCTAATGTCACCTAGATACTCCAATGTCACCTCAAGTATCCGTGGGTATGATTATACGATATGCATCACACAATCTCAGATTCATCTATTCAACCGACACATAGGACCACAAAGAGTGCCCCAAAGTTTCTACCGGAGAATCACGACGAAAACATGTGCCAACCCCTATGCATAGGTTCATGGGTGGAACCCGCAAGTTGATCACCAAAACATACATCAAGTGAATCACATGATATCCCATTGTCACCACAGATATCCATGGCAAGACATACATCAAGTGTTCTCAAATCTATGAAGACTGAATCCGATAAGATAACTTCAAAGGGGAAACTCAATTCATTACAAGAGAGAAGAGGGGGAGGAGAAACATAAGATCCAACTATAATAGCAAAGCTCACGATACATCAAGATCGTATCATCTCAAGAACACGAGAGAGAGAGATCAAACACATAGCTACTAGTACATACCCTTAGCCCCGAGGGAGAACTACTCCCTCCTCGTCATGGAGAGCACCGGGATGATGAAGATGGCCACCAGAGAAGGATTGCCCCCTCCGGCAGGGTGCCGGAACAGGTCTAGATTGGTTTTCGGTGGCTACGGAGGCTTATGGCGGCGAAACTCCCGATCTAATCTCCATTCTGGAAGTTTTACGATACGTCGGTATATATGGGTACAAGGGGTACGTCGGTGGACCGAAGGGGGGGCCACGAGGCGGGGGGGGGCATGCCCCAGGGGGGTGTGTGCGCCCCTTACCCTCATGAGCACCTCCTTCATCTTCTGACATAGGGTCCAAGTCTATCCGGTAGGTTTCCTTCCAAAAATAACTTCTCCAGTTGATTTTGTTCCGTTTTGACTCCGTTTGATATTCCTTTTCCTCAAAACACTGAAATAGGCATAAAACAGCAAATCTGGGCTGGGCCTCCGGTTAATAGGTTAGTCCCAACAATAATATAAAAGTGGAAAATAAAGCCCAATATTGCCCAAAACAGTAGATAATATAGCATGGAGCAATCAAAAATTATAGATACGTTGGAGACGTATCAAAGGACGTGCGGGGACGAGTAGGAGCGGCATTAATTAATTGAATCGTCTCGCCTCCCTCCGCATGCAGCCACATGCAAGCCTCACGCGCACATCCCTAGTGCATGCTATGACTGGGTATTTATTTCTCCCAATCAGCGTACGCAACGAGCAGCGGAATCAGTGTAATATGTGGTGATTTAATTACGGCGGGACTAATAAAAATGGGACTAATATGTGGTGATTTAATTATCTTCTCCTCTTAAACCACCGCCGCTCCTCTCCTATTCCAATCTAAATGCAGCGCCGCTCCTCTCCTCTTCCATTTCAAAACCACCGCCCCTCCTCTCCTGTTCCAGTCCAAAACCAGCGTCGCTCCTCTCCCGTTCTAATCCAAAACCAGCGCTACTCCTCTCCTCTTCCATTCAAAAACCACCGCCGGCAAGTGAAGTTGCTGTGGAGAAGTAGATCGATGGAGGAGTACAACCGATATGTGAGGATCGCAGACGGCGACCCTGTGAAGCTAGCTAGGATGTTGGAGATACAGTCTTGGTTTGACAACAAGGACCAACTAGCGGCGACAGCAATATCCATGGCCAAATATCTACAACAGAGCAAAAAGGCGGCGATACTCCCGGAGGGAGTCGTGCCGGAGTACATAGAGCTACTCCTCTGGGCCATGGAGCAAACAGATTCACCGAATCTGATCATGAGGGAGCGGTGGTGGGAGTATCGATCCCAGATGGGGCATCCACCAGAGATTGAAGCATCGAGCATCTACACAGTGCCGTTTGTGAGGGTGTCCTGCCAGAGCGAGCCGGTGGAGTCTTCGTCGACCGAACCCAACTGCAAGAGGAGAAAAGCAGTTGGCCCGATGACGCTTCCCCGCCATCGTCTCCCTCGCCGTTCACATCATCTCACGGGGCGACTGTCTGCCGCCGAGGAATAGGAGGGGGCAGCCCCCCAGCCCAATAGTCGGGCAGGTTGTGAATTGTCAGGAGGAGCTTAGGGTTGTCAGTATTTGCAGGTTGTGAATTGTGTTTTGTGTTGTGTATTTTGAGAGTACTTTCAGATATGAATGTATTTTGAATTTCAGATTTGCAATATTGAGCATATGAAGTATTTTATGAATTCTAGAGATCTATTTTTAGCACTTAAAAAAAGTAGTTTCATAGGAGTATAAAAGTGCAGACAATGTGATTCTCAGAGAAGAAACTGCAAGTTTCAGTTTCAGATAAGAAACTGCAAGTTCAGTTTCAGATAAGAAACTGCAACTTTCAAAGGTAGAGCATTTATATTAACATGACCTTTTCAAACAGGGTTAACATCACATTGGAAGTTTTATTCATGGTCGAAAATGGAACTACCAGCCAGTTAATATCATGCTGATCAACATTCATGCATAGCACATCTTCATATGATGCACAGTCAAAATGCCCACACAATGTCGAGTGTGCGAAACACAGAGAAAACGAGGGACGAAGTTTTGGCAAGTGTTGGACGTGGTTTTGGGCTGCCCCGTCTAGGCTTTCATTTTTAACATGCGCAGCCCACGACCTCGGATGGGAGGTCCATAGGCCTGTTTGTATTTTCTTAGGGCCATCATGTATCGACCGGCCTATGGACCTCCCATCCGAGGTTTTATTTTTGGTAGCCCAATTTATTTATTTTTTTGAAGAAAATGCAGAGGTCTGTTCTATTTTTCTATATAAGAATAGGAACGCCATGTCCAACTTATGTTTCCCTTCTAACTATATTATATATATTTAAATTATTTTTATATGTTATTATATATTATTTTTATTATCATCATATATTTAACAGATACTTACATATGTAATAAAACAATATCCCACATCTTATTAACTTATAAAAATAATTTCTTAACAAATAAAATCCTGGATTGTTTTGGCACGAAAATCCTAGTGATTGTGTACAAAAGCTTGGTAAGATTTAAGGATGAATGTAATAATATCACTTATTATTTAAATATATTTATAACAAAATGCTCAGCCCCTTTTTATTTTTTGATAACATTGCTGGCCCAACCCAACATTATAATTAGAATCAACCCAGCAAAATTGTGTATTTTGAGAAAGTGCAAATGGCCTGTAATTTTTTAGGAAATAAAATAAATGGGCCGCATGTACGCTACATTATTTGTTCACCCAGCCCAGCTAATGGCTGTAATTAAAAAAAAGATCAAATTGACTGTAAATTCTACCGCGCAAAAAAAGACTGTAAATTCTGAAAAAATGGGTTGAATACGTGCCACATTTTTGGAGGATGAAATGTGGGCCAATAGGTTGAAGCCAACGCAAGTCGTTGTCAATTTAGACAAAAATGATTCTGACATGTTACCATTGGATTTACATCCAACGACCGGCATCCATCTTCAATCTCTCGTCTGCTTAGCACGCTTCGCTATGAAGCGCTACTCCACCGTTGGCCAGGCCATTCCTCCACCCCTCCACACCTCCTGTTCTTCTCCACCGACTGCCGAACCACACCGCACTTGAACCAGCTAACCCTCGTACACCTCTCCATCTGCGACTCTACTCCGGCGTCTTCCCATCTTCGGCTCGTTGTTGTCCGGGGCCTCCCCGTCGTCCACCACCTTGGATGCGCTCGGCGCGGCGTGGTCAACGTGGTCAACGAACGACACTGATGTCTACTACGCAACCTTCTTCTTGTAGATGTTGTTGGGCCTCCAAGTGCAGAGGTTTGTAGGACAGTAGCAAATTTCCCTCAAGTGGATGACCTAAGGTTTATCAATCCGTAGGAGGCGTAGGATGAAGATAGTCTCTCTCAAGCAACCCTGCAACCAAATAACAAAGAGTCTCTTGTGTCCCCAACACACCCAATACAATGGTAAATTGTATAGGTGCACTAGCTCGGCGAAGAGATGGTGATACAAGTGGTATATGGAAAGTAGATAATGGTTTTTGTAATCTGAAAATATAAAAACAGCAAGGTAACTAATGATAAAAGTGAGCATAAGCAGTATTGCAATGCGTGGAAATAAGGCCTAGGGTTCCTAATTCACTAGTGCAAGTTCTCTCAACAATACTAACATAATTGGATCACATAATTATCCCTCAACATGCAACAAAGAGTCACTCCAAAGTCACTAATAGCGGAGAACAAACGAAGAGATTATGGTAGGGTACGAAACCACCTCAAAGTTATTCTTTCCAATCAATCCGTTGGGCTATTCCTATAAGTGTCACAAACAGCCCTAGAGTTCGTACTAGAATAACACCTTAGGACACAAATCAACCAAAACCCTAATGTCACCTAGATACTCCAATGTCACCTCAAGTATCCGTGGGTATGATTATACGATATGCATCACACAATCTCAGATTTATCTATTCAACCAACACATAGAACCTCAAAGAGTTCCCCAAAGTTCCTACCGGAGAATCACGACGAAAACGTGTGCCAACCCCTATGCATAGGTTCATGGGTGGAACCCGCAAGTTGATCACCAAAACATACATCAAGTGAATCACGTGGTATCCCATTGTCACCACAGATACACACAGCAAGACATACATCAAGTGTTCTCAAATCTTTAAAGACTCAATCCGATAAGATAACTTCAAAGGGAAAACTCAATTCATTACAAGAGAGTAGAGGGGGAGGAGAAACATAAGATCCAACTATAATAGCAAAGCTCGTGATACATCAAGATCATGCCAAATCAAGAACACGAGAGAGAGAGCGAGAGAGATCAAACACATAGCTACTGGTACATACCCTCAGCCCCGAGGGAGAACTACTCCCTCCTCGTTATGGAGAGCACCGATATGATGAAGATGGCCACCGGAGAGGGATTCCCCCTCCGGCAGGGTGCCGGAACAGGTCTAGATTGGCTTTTGGTGGCTACGAAGGCTTCTGGCAGTGGAACTCCCGATCTATTGTGATCTCTGATCGGTTTAGGGTATATGGAGATATATAGGCGAAAGAAGTACGTCAGGGGGCCCACGAGGGGCCCAGGAGGGTGGAGGGTGCGCCCAGGGGGTGGGCGCGCCCCCCTACCTCGTGGCCTCCTCGAAGCTTCCCTTACGTGCACTCCAAGTCTTCTGGGCTTCTTCTGATCCAAAAATAAGTTCCGTGAAGTTTGAGGTCAATTGGACTCCGTTTGGTTTTCCTTTTCTTTGAAACCCTAAAATAGGCAAAAAAAAACCAAAACTGGCACTGGGCTCTGGTTTATAGGTTAGTCCCAAAAATGATATAAAAGTGTATAATAAAGCCCATAAACATCCAAAACAGTAGATAATATAGCATGGAGCAATCAAAAATTATAGATACGTTGGAGACGTATCAGCATCCCCATGCTTAATTCCTGCTCGTCCTCGAGTAGGTAAATGATAAAAACAAAAAATTTGATGCGGAGTGCTACTTGGCATAATTTCAATGTAATTCTTATTAATTGTGGCATGAATATTCAGATCTGAAAGATTCAAGAGAAAAGTTCATATTGACATAAAAATAATAATACTTGAAGCATACTAACTAAGCAATTATGTCTTCTCAAAATAACATGGCCAAAGAAAGTTATCCCTACAAAATCATATAGTCTAGCTATGCTCCATCTTCACCACACAAAATATTTAAATCATGCACAACCCCGATGACAAGCCAATAAATTGTTTCATACTTTTGATGTTCTCAAACTTTTTCAATCTTCACGCAATACATGAGCGTGAGCCATGGACATAGCACTATAGGTGGAATAGAATGGTGGTTGTGGAGAAGACAAAAAGGAGAAGATAGTCTCACATAACTAGGCGTATCAACGGGCTATGGAGATGCCCATCAATAGATATCAATGTGACTGAGTAGGGATTGCCATGCAACGGATGCACTAGAGCTATAAGTATATGAAAGCTCAAAAAGGAAACTAAGTGGGTGTGCATCCAACTTGCTTGCTCATGAAGACCTAGGGCATTTTGAGGAAGCCCATCATTGGAATATACAAGCCAAGTTCTGTAATGAAAATTTCCCACTAGTATATGAAAGTGACAACATAGGAGACTCTCTATCATGAAGATCATGGTGCTACTTTGAAGCACAAGTGTAGTAAACGGATAGTAGCATTGCCCCTTCTCTCTTTTTCTCTCATTTTTATTTTTTTATTTGGGCCTTTTCTCTTTTTTTATGGCCTCTTATTTTATTTTATTTTTATTTGGGCCTTTTCTCTTTTTTATGGCCCCTTTTTTTAGTCCGGAGTCTCATCCCGACTTGTGGGGGAATCATAGACTCCATCATCCTTTCCTCACTAGGACAATGATCTAATAATGATGATCGTCACACTTTTATTTATTTACAACTCAAGAATTACAACTTCATTCTTAGAACAAAATATGACTCTATATGAATGCCTCTGGCGGTGTACCGGGATGTGCAATGACTCATGAGTGACATGTATGGAAGAATTATGAATGGTGACTTTGCCACAAATACGATGTCAACTACATGATCATGCAAAGCAATATGACAATGATGAAGCGTGTCATAATAACGGAACGGTGGAAAGTTGCATGGCAATATATCTCGGAATGGCTATGGAAATGCTATAATAGTTAGGTATGGTGGCTGTTTTGAGGAAGGTATATGGTGGGTTTATGGTACCGGCGAAAGTTGCGCGGTACTAGAGAGGCTAGCAATGGTGGAAGGGTGAGAGTGCGTATAATCCATGGACTCAACATTAGTCATAAAGAACTCACATACTTATTGCAAAAATCTATTAGTTATCGAAACAAAGTACTACGCGCATGCTCCTAGGGGGATAGATTGGTAGGAAAATACCATCGCTTGTCCCCGACCGCCACTCATAAGGAAGACAGTCAATAAATAAATCATGCTCCGACTTCATCACATAACGGTTCACCATACGTGCATGCTACGGGAATCACAAACTTCGGCACAAGTATTTCTCAAATTCACAACTACTCAACTAGCATGATTATTACCTCCATATCTCAAAACAATCATCAAGCATCATACTTCTCTTAGTATTCAAAACACTCATAAGAAAATTTTAATAATCTTGAATACCTAGCATATTAGGATTTTAAGAAAATTACCATGCTATTAAGACTCTCAAAATAATATAAGTGAAGCATGAGAGTTCATCTATTTCTTCAAAATAAAACTATCACCATGTCTAAAAGATATAAGTGAAGCACTAGAGCATCGACAAACTACTTCGAAAGATATAAGTGAAGATCAATGAGTAGTTGAATAATTATGCAACTATGTGAAGACTCTCTAACCTTTAATAATTTCAGATCTTGGTATATTATTAAAACATCAAGCAAAGCATAATAAAATGGCATCTAAGAATAGCAAACATCATGTGAAGAAGCAAAAACTTAGGATCAACCGATACTAACAGATAGTTGTTGAAGAAGAAAGGTTGGATGCCAACCGGGGCATACCCAAGCTTAGACCCTTGAGACTTCTTGAGATATTATCTTGGGGTGCCTTGTGAATCCCCAAGCTTGAGCTTTTGTGTCTCCTTAATTCCTCTCATATCACGGTCTCCCTAAATCTCAAAAGCTTCATCCACACAACACTCAACAAGGACTCGTGGGATAAGTTAGTATAAACCATTGCCAAAACCTTATCATACTTTACTGTAGCAATCACTAAAATTATTATTCAACATTGCATACTAAATTCCTCTGTATATTTAATAGTCCTATCCTCAAATAGAATCATTAAAGAGGCAAACATATGCAAACAATGCAAACATAACAGCAATCTGCCTAAACAAGATAGTCTGTAAAGAATGCAGCAACACCCATACTTCCCTAGATCCAAAAATTATGAAAGAAAATTGCCACTGTATTAAATTTATCAGATCTTAATATTCAAAAGGTTTCCACATTTTATCACATTCAGAATTTTCTAGGGAATTATTGCAACAGCGCTAAACTTTCTGTTTTCAAACAGCAACATGTATACTTGTAACATAGGCATAGTAAAGGCTATCAATGCCACTTTTATTGCAATAAAAGATGCAAAACATTGTTCTAAATAACAGAAAGCAAATCCTAACAAAATAAATTGACGCTCCAAGCAAAACACATATCATGTGGTGAATAAAAATATAGCTCCAAGTAAAGTTACCGATGAACGAAGACGAAAGAGGGGATGCCTTCCGGGGCATCCCCAAGCTTAGGATCTTGGCTATCCTTGAATATTACCTTGGGGTGCCTTGGGCATCCCCAAGCTTAGGCTCTTGCCACCCCTTATTCCATAGTCCATCGAATTCTTACCCAAAACTTGAAAACTTCACAACACAAAACTTAATAGAAAACTCGTAAGCTTCGTTAGCGAAAGAAAACAAAACACTACTTCAAGGTACTGTAATGAACTCATTATTTATTTATATTGGTGTTAAACCTACTGTATTCCAACTTCTCTATGGTTTATAAACTCTTTTACTAGCCATAGATTCATCAAAATAAGTAAACAACACATGAAAAACAGAATCTGTCAAAAAACAGAACAGTCTGTAGTAATCTGTAACTAAAACAAACTTCTGGAACCCCAAAAATTCTAAAATAAATTTCTGCTCCTGAGGAATTTATCTATTAATCATCTTCAAAAAGAATTAACTAAATATCACTCTCCAAATAAAAATGGCAGCAATTCTCGTGGGCGCTAAAGTTTGTGTTTTTTACAGCATGATCAACAAGACTTTCCCCAAGTCTTCCCAAAGGTTCTACTTGGCACAAACACTAATTAAAAGCATAAAACCACATCTAAACAGAGGCTAGATGAATTTTTTATTACTAAACAGGAACAGAAATCAAGGAACAAAAATAAAGTTGGGTTGCCACCCAACAAGCAGTATCATTTAACACCCCTAGCTAGGCATGATGATTTCAATGATGCTCACATAAAAGATAAGAATTGAAACATAAATAGAGCATCAAGAAGAATATGACTAGCACATTTAAGTCTAACCCTCTTCCTATGCATAGGGATTTTGTGAGCAAACAACTTGTGGGAACAAGAATCAACTTGCATAGGAAGGTAAAACAAGGACAACTTCAAAACTTTAAGCACATAGAGAGGAAACTTGATATTATTGCAATTTCTACAAGCATATATTCCTCCTTCATAATAATTTTCAGTAGAAACATGAATTAATTCAACAATATAACCAGCACCTAAAGCATTCTTTTCACGATCTACAAGCATAGAAAATTTACTACTCTCCACATAAGCAAATTTCTTCTCATGAATAATAGTGGGAGCAAACTCAACAAAATAACTATCATGTGATTGAAAATTAAGATCAAGATGACAAGTTTCATGGTTATCATTGTTCTTTAAAGCATACGTGTCATCAGAATAATCATCATAGATAGGAGGCATGCTTTCATCATAATAAATTTGCTCATCAAAACTCGGGGGACAAAAAATATCATCTTCATCAAACATAGCTTCCCCAAGCTTGTGGCTTTGCATATCATTAGCATCATGGATATTCAAGTAATTCATACTAACAACATTGCAATCGTGTTCATCATTCAAATATTTAGTGCCAAACATTCTAATCCATTCTTCTTCTAACACTTTGGCACAATTTTCCTTCCCATCATACTCACGAAAGATATTAAAAAGATGAAGCGTATGAGACAAACTCAATTCCATTTTTTTATAATTTTCTTTTATAACTAAACTAGTGATAAAACAAGAAACTAAAAGACTCGATTGCAAGATCTAAAGATATACCTTCAAGCACTCACCTCCCCGGCAACGGCGCCAGAACAGAGCTTCATGTCTACTACACAACCTTCTTCTTGTAGACGTTGTTGGGCCTCCAAGTGCAGAGGTTTGTAGGACAGTAGCAAATTTCCCTCAAGTGGATGACCTAAGGTTTATCAATCCGTAGGAGGCATAGGATGAAGATAGTCTCTCTCAAGCAACCCTGCAACCAAATAACAAAGAGTCTCTTGTGTCCCCAACACACCCAATACAATGGTAAATTGTATAGGTGCACTAGTTCGGCGAAGAGATGGTGATACAAGTGGTATATGGATAGTAGATAATGGTTTTTGTAATCTGAAATTCTAAAAACAGCAAGGTAACTAATGATAAAAGTGAGCGTAAACGGTATTGCAATGCGTGGAAATAAGGCCTAGGGTTCATACTTTTGCTAGTGTAAGTTCCCTCAACAATACTAACATAATTGGATCACATAATTATCCCTCAACATGCAACAAAGAGTCACTCCAAAGTCACTAATAGCGGAGAACAAACGATGAGATTATGGTAGGGTACGAAACCACCTCAAAGTTATTCTTTCCAATCAATCTCTTGGGCTATTCCTATAAGTGTCACAAATTGCCCTAGAGTTCATACTAGAATAACACCTTAAGACACAAATCAACCAAAACCCTAATGTCACCTAGATACTCCAATGTCACCTCAAGTATCCGTGGGTATGATTATACGATATGCATCACACAATCTCAGATTCATCTATTTAACCAACACATAGAACCTCAAAGAGTGCCCCAAAGTTCCTACCGGAAAATCAAGGTGAAAACGTGTGCCAACCACTATGCATAGGTTCATGGGCGGAACCCGCAAGTTGATCACCAAAACATACATCAAGTGAATCACGTGGTATCCCATTGTCACCACAGGTACGCACGACAAGACATACATCAAGTGTTCTCAAATCTTTAAAGACTCAATCCGATAAGATAACTTCAAAGGGAAAACTCAATTCATTACAAGAGAGTAGAGGGGGAGGAGAAACATAAGATCCAACTATAATAGCAAAGCTCGCGATACATCAAGATCGTGCCAAATCAAGAACACGAGTGAGAGAGAGAGAGAGCAAACTCATAACTACTCCCTTCTCGTCACGGAGAGCACCGGGATGATGAAGATGGCCACCGGAGAGGGATTCCCCCTCCGGCAGGGTGCCGGAACAGGTCTAGATTGGCTTTTGGTGGCTACGGAGGCTTCTGGCGGCGGAACTCCCGATCTATTGTGCTCCCCGATCGTTTTAGGGTATATGGAGATATATAGGCGGAAGAAGTACGTCAGGGGGCCACGAGGGGCCCACGAGGGTGGAGGGCGCGCCCAGGGGGGGTGGGCGCCCCCCCTTCCTCGTGGCCTCCTTGAAGCTTCCCTTACGTGCACTCCAAGTCTTCTGGGCTTCTTCTGATCCAAAAATAAGTTCCGTGAAGTTTCAGGTCAATTGGACTCTTTTGGTTTTCCTTTTCTTCGAAACCCTAAAATAGGCAAAAAAACAGAAACTGGCACTGGGCTCTGGGTTAATAGGTTAGTCCCAAAAATGATATAAAAGTGTATAATAAAGCCCATAAACATCCAAAACAGTAGATAATATAGCATGGAGCAATCAAAAATTATAGATACGTTGGAGATGTATCAGACACCATCGGAAGTAGACTGTGCGTGGAGAGGTTGACAGCTGGGTCCACGACCGCACACAAGGAAATGCCTCCTTATTACGTGCAAAATAATGATTCCTCCACCTGACATCTGGGACCCACCGGAAGGGCCTCTGTATTTCGAGAAAATAACGTGCCCCCCGCTAACATGTTGGACCCACCAGCTATCTTCGCACGCAAGGAAGTGCCTCCTTATTACGCACAAAAAAATGAATATTCCCCCTGCCAGTTGGAACCCAGCATAGTGGGAGGCTGACTTGTGGGCCTACCAAGTTGACATGGACGGAGGGCTTTGTCAACTTAGTCAATATGAATGATTGTAGCTCCTGTTACCGTACGATGTTCATCCAACGGCCGTAGTGCTTCTTCAACCTCTAGTCTTCTTGCTCCAGCCACCCAAACCAGCGCCGGTCGTGCCGCGTGCTCTTGCCTCCCGTGGCCGGCTGTGATGCCGCGGAGGCCTCACCGCCCCTACTACTCCCACCGCTGGCCAGGCCATCCCTCTACTCACCCACACCCCCTGTTATTCTGCGGCGAGAGCAGCCGCACACCGCAGCTGAACCAGTGAACCCTCGTACTCCTCTTCACATGCGCATCCACTGTTGCGTCTTCCCCGGCTCCGAGTCGTCCCCTTCCTAGTCCTCGCCGTCGTCCACCGCCGTAGGAAGGAAGGAAGTGCCTCCTTATTACGCGCAAAAATAATGATTCCTCCACCTGACAGCGGGGACCCACCGGACGGGCCACCGTATTTCACGAAAAAAACGTTTCCCCCTGACTGCTGGGACCCACCAGCTACATCTTCGCATGCAAGGAAGTGCGTGCGAGCAAAAAAATGATTTGCACTCCTGACTTCTACGACCCACCAGCTACATCTTCGCATGCAAGGAAGTGCGTCCGGGTAAAAAAACGATTCGCCCCCCTGACTGCTGGGACCCACCAGCTACATCTTCGCACGCAAGGAAGTGCCTGACAGTCGGGACCCACCTGGTCGAAGCGTACTGATACGTCTCCGTCGTATCTACTTTTCCAAACACGTGTGCCCTTGTTTTGGACTCTAACTTGTATGATTTGAATGGAACTAACCCGGACTGACGCTGTTTTCAGCAGAATTGCCATGGTGTTGTTTTATGTGCAGAAAACAAATATTCTCGGAATGACTTGAAACTCCATGGAACATCTTAGAAAAAATAATAAAAAATCCTCGCCAAAGATGAAGACCAGGGGGCCCACACCCTTCTCACGAGGGTGGGGGCGCCCCCCTAGGGCGCGCCCCCTACCTCGTGGCCCCCCTGGATGCCCTCCGACGCCAACTCCAACTCTATATATTTGCTTTCAGAGAGAAAAAAATAAGAGAGAAGAAATCATCGCATTTTACGATACGGAGCCGCCGCCAAGCCCTAAAACCTCTCGGGAGGGCTGATCTGGAGTCCGTTCAGGGCTCTAGAGAGGGGGATTCGTCGTCGTCGTCATCATCAACCATCCTCCATCACCAATTTCATGATGCTCACCGCCGTGCGTGAGTAATTCCATCGTAGGCTTGCTGGACGGTGATGGGTTGGATGAGATTTATCATGTAATCGAGTTAGTTTTGTTAGGGTTTGATCCCTAGTATCCATTATGTTCTGAGATTGATGTTGCTATGACTTTGCTATGCTTAATGCTTGTCACTAGGGCCCGAGTGCCATGATTTCAGATCTGAACCTATTATGTTTTCATGAATATATGTGAGTTCTTGATCCTATCTTGCAAGTCTATAGTCACCTACTATGTGTTATGATCCGGCAACCCCGAAGTGACAATAATCGGGACCACTCCCGGTGATGACCATAGTTTGAGGAGTTCATGTATTCACTATGTGCTAATGCTTTGTTCCAGTTCTCTATTAAAAGGACGCCTTAATGTCCCTTAGCTTCCAATAGGACCCCGCTACCATGGGAGGGTAGGACAAAAGATGTCATGCAAGTTCTTTTCCATAAGCACGTATGACTATATACAGAATACATGCCTACATTACATTGATGAATTGGAGCTAGTTCTGTGTCACCCTATGTTATGAGTGTTACATGATGAACCGCATCCGGCATAATTATCCATCACTGATCCGGTGCCTACGAGTTTTCCATATACTAGTTCTTGCTTATTTACTTTCCCGTTGCTACTGTTACAATCACTACAAAATACCAAAAACATTACTTTTGTTGTCTTTACTTTTGTTGACGCTACCACCACTATCATATTACTTTGCTACTAAACACTTTGCTGCAGATACTAAGTTTCTAGGTGTGGTTGAATTGACAACTCAGCTGCTAATACTTGAGAATATTCTTTGGCTCCCCTTGTGTCAAATCAATAAAATTGGGTTGAATACTCTACCCTCAAAAGTTGTTGCGATCCCCTATACTTGTGGGTTATCAAGACCAATTTCTGGCGCTGTTGCCGAGGAGCATAGCTCTATTCTTTGAGTCACTTGGGATTTATATCTGCTTATCACTATGAAGAACTTGAGAGATCCAAAAACCAAGATTTATCCCTCAACTACGAGGGGAGGTAAGGAACTGCCATCTAGCTCTGCGCTTGATTCACCTTCTGTTATGAGTAAGTTAGCGACACCTACACCTGCTTCTGCTATTCGTTCTGATATGTCGCATGTTATTGATGATGCCACTTCTGCTATGCATGATACTTATGATGAAACTACTTCTATGCCTGATACTACTGTGCCCCTTGGTGAATTTCTTGATGAACAAATTGCTAGGGCTAGAGAAAAAGAAATTATTGAATCTGAATACGATGATGATAGTGATGATGAAAATATGCATGTTATTCCCGAGGGCTATCTTTTTGATATGGAATCTTCTGCCGCTATTTTAGCTTGCAAGGATAGATATGAGCTTAAGAGGTTATTAATTAAATGGAACAAAGAATCACCTAGAGATAAAATGAAACCCGACCCTGCTTTTTCTACTTCACCTATATGTGTTCCTAATAAGGATTATGAATTCTCTGTGGATCCTGGTATAATTACTTTGGTTGAATCTGATCTGTTTTATGGCTATGAATCTGAAACCGTTGTGACACATCTTACTAAGTTAAATGATATAGCTGCCCTGTTTACTAATGATGAGAGATCGCGTTACTTTTATATACTCAAAATATTTCAGTTCTCATTAAAGGGTGATGCTAAGATATGGTTTAATTCTCTTGATCCTGGTTGTGTGCGTAGTCCCCAGGATATGATTTATTACTTATCTGCTAAATATTTCCCTGCTCATAAGAAACAAGCTGCTTTGAGGGAAATATACAACTTCGTGCAAATTAAAGAAGAGAGTCTCCCACAAGCTTGGGGGAGGCTTCTCAAGTTACTTAATGCCTTGCCTGATCATCCTCTTAAGAAACCCAAAATACTTGATATCTTTTATAATGGACTAACTGATGCTTCCAGAGATTACCTGGGTAGTTGTGCTGGTTCTCTTTTCAGGGAAAGAACACCGAATGAAGCTGAAATTCTATTGAATAATATGTTGACAAATTAAAATAATTAGGCACCTCCTGAGCCAACTTCTAACACAATTACTAAATCTATTCTTAAACCAACTCCAAAGAAGAGAGGTGTTCTATTTCTCAGTCCCGAAGATATGCAAGAGGCAAAGAAATCTATGAAATAAAAATGTATTAAAGCTGAAGATGTTAAGAATTTACCGCCTATTGAAGAAATACATGGTCTTAATATACCGCCTATTGAAGAAACATATGATCTCAATTCTTTATTTATTGAAGAACCTCCTGATCCCGATATCCCGACACAGGTAGGAAAGGTAAATTCTCTCCATAGATATGATAAAGCTGAAGTTCCTCCTACTAAAATTGCTAGTCAGTGCTTGGATGAGTTTGATAACTTTATGTTTAAGCAAGACGATTTCAATGCTTATTTTGGTAGACAATTAAAAGAAAATGCTTATATGATTAGACGCTTGGGTGATTATATGGCTAATATTAAAGGTGAACTTAAACTTGTTAGCAAACATGCTTCTATGGTTACCACTCAAGTAGAACAAGTACTTAAGGCTCAAAAAGAAGTGCTTGCTGAAATGAATAGTAAGAAAAATGATTATACTGTTAGAGTGGCCACTAGAATTGGTAGAATGACTCAGGAACCTTTGTATCCTGAAGGCCACCCTAAGAGAATCGAGCAAGATTCTCAAAGAAATAATATTGATGTTCCTAGTTCTTCTAAAAAGAATAAGAAGAAAAATGATAGAACTGTGCAAACTTCTAGTGAACCTATTGCTGAACCACCTGATAATCCAAATAGTACTTCTATGTCTGATGCTGAAACACAATCTGATAATGAACATGAACCTAATGAAAATATTAATAATGATGTTCATGATGATGCTCAACCTAGTAATGACAATGATGTAGAAATTGAGCCTGCTGTTGATCTTGATAACCCACAATCAAAGAATCAACGTTATGATAAAAGAGACTTTGTTTCTAGGAAACATGGTAAAGAAAGGGAACATTGGGTTCAGAAACCCATGCCTTTTCCTTTGAAACCATCCAAGAAAAAGGATGATGAGGATTTTGAGCGCTTTGCTGAAATGATTAGGCCTATCCTTTTGCGTATGAGATTAACTGATGTGCTCAAAACAAATCCTTATGCTAAATATATGAAGGATATCATTACTAATAAAAGAAACATACCGGAAGCTGAGATTTCCACCATGCTTGCTAATTATACTTTTAAGGGTGGAATGCCAAAGAAACTTGGGGATCCCGGAGTACCTACTATACCTTGCTCCATTAAAAGAAATTATATTAAAACTGCTTTATGTGATCTTGGAGCCGGTGTTAGTGTTATGCCTCTCTCTTTATATCGTAGACTTGACTTGAATAAGCTGACACCTACCGAAATATCTTTGCAAATGGATGATAAATCAACTGCTATACCTGTCGGTATTTGTGAGGATGTGCCTATTGTGGTTGCAAACGTTACTATTTTAACGGACTTTGTTATACTTGATATTCCTGAGGATGATAGTATGTCTATTATTCTTGGAAGACCTTTTCTTAATACTGCAGGGGCTGTTATTGATTGCAACAAAGGCAATGTCACTTTTCATGCTAATGGTAATGAGCATACGGTACACTTTCCGAGGAAACAACCTCAAGTTCATAGTATCAACTCTATTGGAAAAATTCCATCGATTATATTTGGAGGTTTTGAATTTCCTCTTCCTACTGTCAAGAAGAAATATGATATTCTTATTATTGGGGATGTACATATCCCCGTTGAGGTAACTTAGTGTTATTCGAAATTTCTCCGGTTTCATGATTATCGGAATGAGTTTGTTAACAAGACTTGATCAACCTTGTTAGTGGATTCTTTTTGATGAGCATGAGATGGATGAAACTAGAAGCACAACCTTCTGTACTCTTTCTATACTTTCTGTTAATTAGTAGAAATAAAGTAAAAATAGTATTTTTCTGTTTGTTTCCTGACTTATCCGTACAATATAAAAATATCCTGAAAATAAAAGTCCTCAGAATGCCATGCCAATTTAATATGATTTTTCGGGAATATTTGAGGATTTACTGTGCAAAAATTACCACGGGAGGAGCTGCCACCTGGGCACGAGGGTGGTGGGCTCCCCCCTCTAGGGCGCGCCCCCTGCCTCGTGGGCCCATGGTGGCCCTCCTCCACTTATCCCAACACCCATCTTCTTCCTCTGTCTCGCACAAACCCGGAAAACCAACTCAAGCACGAGTTCCAGCCACTTTTGCTGTGATTTTCGATCTCCTTGCTCAAAGCACCTCTCGCAAAACTGCTTGGGGAGATTGTTCCTTGGTATGTGACTCCTCCATTGGTCCAATTAGTTTTTGTTCTAGTACTTTATTCTTTGCAAATTTGTGCTGCATAGGTGACCATGTTCTTGAGCTTGGATGTCAAATTTATATGGTTCCAAGTAGTTCTAATGCTTGATATAGGCTCTAGGCACTTGTAGGAGTAGTTGCTATCAATATTATTGAAGTTGGTTCACTTTTGTTTGAAGTTACTAAAAATTTCAGATTATTTCAAAAAAATAATGAGGAGATTTTTGAGGGGCTCATCAAGCCAAAGCTCAAAGGAAAAGGCACCGAAGCCTAAGTATAATTTGCCGCGCACCGCGGAGATTCGGGCATGTGAATGGCCTTCTGATGATTTCTTGAGAGCAGCCAGTATCTATGAAGATTTTCATGAATTGGCTCACAATGCAGGCCTCACCGCTTTCCTCCACGACCAATGCGATTAGTATCTCTTACTCACAAATACTTTTGTGCAAGACTTTCATTTTCATTCTAGGAACTCACCACCTACGGTGGAGTTTCATTTATATGATGAGCATAAGGAGATGTCACTTTATGATTTCTGTCAGATTTGTTTAGTCCCTTTTGAGGGCAAGACAGAAGAACCACATCATGATGATGTGGCTGGGTTTATTGATACTATTACTATAGGAGAAACTAGAAAGGTTTCCGATGCACGAATCACTAGCATACATTTTCCTGTTTTACGTTACTTTGCATTATTTGCTAGTCGTTGTTTAATTGGACGCAGAAACTGTGGAAACCTTAGTATCCCTGATATAATTATTCTGCACCACGATTTATACAGTGATAACACTTTAGTATGGGCGGTATTATTGCTAGACGGTTAAGTATGAACCGTACTAAGGGTCCCATCTTTGGAGACATCTATGCTACATGCCTAGCCGTACATTTTAACATACCTATTAGGCATGCCGAGAAGGAAGAAAAGGTGCTACCCCGTGTTTATCTAGATCATAAAAGTATGGTGGCACATGATTTTATTGTTAAGAATAGGGTAGGAGAGCTTAAATATCAATTGTTCTTTAACAAACATCATCCTGAGACTATTATCCTGCCTGCTCCTTCTTTGTTTGATTTAACTATAGGCACGTACCTTGTTCCGTTGACGGCTATTCACGCCTACCGGAACCCTGCACCAGCCGAGAAGCCAGAACCGGAACCACAATTTGATCCTTCACGATAGTCTAACTATCAGTGGGATCCGGAGATGATTGCCAGTCAGTGGCAATCGGAGCCTTCTTCTTCCTCATCACAATACAACCCCAACAACTATTATTATGGATATCCGCCAGGCCAGCCGTGGCCATAGACCAACTTAGGCCAAAAGCCTAAGCTTGGGGGAGTACGTATTTCTCATTGACATTACATTTATGTTCACACACACCCATTGCTAGATGTCGGTGCTCATACTTTTTCACTGTAATATCCATGCTAGTTTATTTTCTTTTTCCTGCTTTCTTCTTGTGTGTTTGTTAAACCTTAAGAAAAACCAAAAAAATTAGTAGTAGTTTATTTTTCTGCTGTAGTACTAATAATTAAAAAGAAAACCCAAAAATATTTCCCGTTCTTCTTTTGCTTGTTGGGAGCTTTCCCGTGTAAATAGTTTTATTTATTTTCTTTTCTTTGGGGGTCATTAGGAGAAGACCATGATTAAATTGTTGAAGTGGCTCTTATATGCTTTATTGTTGATTTAACCAAGAGCCCATATTGCTTTGTCTTCTCCTGTTTATTGAATGCTCGCAGATTCCAGCTTAGTCCAATGCACGTGCACTCTTATTATTATTCACATCGTTCGGTCGTGCAAGTGAAAGGCAATTATGATGATATATGATGGACTGACTGAGATGAGAAAAGTTGGTACGAACTCGACCTCTTTTGTTTTTGTAAATATGATGAGTTCATCGTTCTTGATTCAGCTTGTTATGAATAAACATGTTTGCAATGATAATTAGAGATCATAGTTGCTTGTGCCATGCTTAATTAGCTATGAGTTATAATGATTTACCTTGTGTGCCAACACGCTATTGAGATGGTTATGATGTGGTATGATGGGGTGGTATCCTCCTTTGAATGATTTAAGTGACTTGACTTGGCACATGTTCACGCATGTAGTTGAAACAAAATCAACATAGCCTTCACGATATTTATGTTCATGGTGGACTATATCCTACTCATGCTTGCATCCAATGTTTATTAATTTTAATGCATGTACATGGCTGTTGTCGCTCTCTAGTTGGTCGCTTCCCAGTCTTTTGCTAGCCTTCACTTGTACTAAGCGGGATTACTGCTTGTGCATCCAATCCCTTAAACCCCAAAGTTATTCCAGATGAGTCCACTATACCTTCCTATATGCGGTATCTGCCTGCCGTTCCAAGTAAATTTGTATGTGCCAAACTCTAAACCTTCAAATAATCATTCTATTTTGTATGCTCGAATAGCTCATGTGTCAACCAAGGCTGTCCTTATCTTCCGTGTTAGGCGGGTTATTCTCAAGAGGAGTGGACTCCACTCCTCACTCACGAGAAAATGGCTAGTCACCGGGATGTCCAGTCCCACGCTTTATGCAAACTAAATCAAAATTAATTGCAAACAAAACTCCCCCTGGGACCTGATGTATGTTGGAGGCACTCGTTGTTTCGAGCAAGCCATGGATTGATGCTTGTTGGTGGAGGGGGAGTATAAACTTTACCATTCTATTTGGGAACCGCCTATAATGTGTTTAGCATGGAAGATATCGCCATCTCTTAGTTGTTACGTTGACAATGAAAGTATACCGCTCAAAATACAATTTATCTCTATTTCAAAACCGAGCTCTGGCACCTCTAAAAATCCCTGCTTCCCTCTGCGAAGGGCCTATCCATTTACTTTTATGTTGAGTCATCACCCTCTTATTAAAAAGCACTAGCTGGAGAGCACAGCTGTCATTTGCATTCATCACTATTGATCTATGTTGGGTATGACTATGATTGGATCTCTTTTACCATGAATTACAATGTCTAGTCGGTCCTTGATCTTTAAAGGTGCTCTGCATTTATGTTTTGCGGTCTCAGAAAGGGCTAGCGAGATACCATCTTGTTATATCATATTATGATTGTTTTGAGAAAGTGTTGTCATCCGAGATTTATTATTATGGCTTGCTATTTGATTATGCTATTAATATGAGTAATTATGAGACATGGGAATTATTGCAAATGTGGTTAGTTATGATCTATGCTGAAAACTTGAATGCTGGCTTGACATAGTTACAACAACAAGAGCAAACAGAGTTTGTAAAAGTTTTTCTTTCTTTCTTTCAGTTTGTCAACTGAATTGCTTGAGGACAAGCAAGGGTTTAAGCTTGGGGGAGTTGATACGTCTCCATCGTATCTACTTTTCCAAACACTTTTGCCCTTGTTTTGGACTCTAACTTGTATGATTTGAATGGAACTAACCCGGACTTACGCTGTTTTCAGCAGAATTGCCATGGTGTTGTTTTATGTGCAGAAAACAAATATTCTCGGAATGACCTGAAACTCCACGCAACATCTTAGAAAAAATAATAAAAAATCCTCACCAAAGATGAAGACCAGGGGGCCCACACCCTTCTCATGAGGGTGGGGGCACCCCCCCCCCAGGGCGCGCCCCCTACCTCGTGGGCCCAATGGATGCCCTCCGACGATAACTCCAACTCTATATATTTGCTTTCGGAGAGAAAAAATAAGAGAGAGAAGAAATCATCGCGTTTTACGATACAGAGCCGCCGCCAAGCCCTAAAACCTCTCGGGAGGGCTGATCTGGAGTCCGTTCGGGGCTCCGAAGAGGGGGATTCGTCGCCATCGTCATCATCAACCATCCTCCATCACCAATTTCATGATGCTCACCGTCGTGCGTGAGTAATTCCATCGTAGGCTTGCTGTACGGTGATGGGTTGGATGAGATTTATCATGTAATCGAGTTAGTTTTGTTAGGGTTTGATCCCTAGTATCCATTATGTTCTGAGATTGATGTTGCTATGACTTTGCTATGCTTAATGCTTGTCAC
Source organism: Triticum dicoccoides (assembly GCF_002162155.2). Taxonomy (NCBI): domain Eukaryota; kingdom Viridiplantae; phylum Streptophyta; class Magnoliopsida; order Poales; family Poaceae; genus Triticum; species Triticum dicoccoides. The sequence continues at coordinate 629,490,806 of NC_041388.1, read as the reverse complement.
TAGGGCCCGAGTGCCATGATTTCAGATCTGAACCTATTACGTTTTCATGAATATATGTGAGTTCTTGATCCTATCTTGCAAGTCTATAGTCACCTACTATGTGTTATGATCCGGCAACCCCGAAGTGACAATAATCAGGACCACTCCCGGTGATGACCATAGTTTTAGGAGTTCATGTATTCACTATGTGCTAATGCTTTGTTCCGGTTCTCTATTAAAAGGAGGCCTTAATATCCCTTAGTTTCCAATAGGACCCCGCTGCCACGGGAGGGTAGGACAAAAGATGTCATGCAAGTTCTTTTCCATAAGCACGTATGACTATATACGGAATACATGCCTACATTACATTGATGAATTGGAGCTAGTTCTGTGTCACCCTATGTTATGACTGTTACATGATGAACCGCATCCGGCATAATTATCCATCACTGATCCGGTGCCTACGAGTTTTCCATATACTGGTTCTCGCTTATTTACTTCCCCGCTGCTACTGTTACAATCACTACAAAATACCAAAAACATTACTTTTGATGTCTTTACTTTTGTTGCCGCTACCACCACTATCATATTACTTTGATAGTAAACACTTTGCTGCAGATACTAAGTTTCCAGGTGTGGTTGAATTGACAACTCAGCTGCTAATACTTGAGAATATTCTTTGGCTCCCCTTGTGTCAAATCAATAAATTTGGGTTGAATACTCTACCCTCGAAAGCTGTTGCGATCCCCTATACTTGTGGGTTATCAAGACCAATTTCTGGCGCCGTTGCCGGGGAGCATAGCTCTATTCTTTGAGTCACTTGGGATTTATATCTGCTTATCACTATGAAGAACTTGAGAGATCCAAAAACCAAGATCTATCCCTTAACTACGAGGGGAGGTAAGGAACTGCCATCTAGCTCTGCACTTGATTCACCTTCTGTTATGAGTAAGTTAGCGACACCTACACCTGCTTCTGCTATTCGTTCTGATATGTCACATGTTATTGATGATGCCACTTCTGCTATGCATGATACTTATGATGAAACTACTTCTATGCCTGATACTACTGTGCCCCCTGGTGAATTTCTTGATGAAAAAATTGCTAGGGATAGAGAAAAAGAAATTATTGAATCTGAATACGATGATGGTAGTGATGATGAAAATATGCCTGTTATTCCTGAGGGCTATCCTTTTGATATGGAATCTTCTACCGCTATTTTAGCTTGCAAGGATAGATATGAGCTTAAGAGTTTATTAATTAAATGGAACAAAGAATCACTTAGAGATAAAATGAAACCCGACCCTGCTTTTGCTACTTCACCTATATGTGTTCCCGATAAGGATTACGAATTCTTTGTTGATCCTGATATAATTACTTTGGTTGAATCTGATCCGTTTTATGGCTATGAATCTGAAACTGTTGTGGCACATCTTACTAAGTTAAATGATATAGCTGCCCTGTTTACTAATGATGAGAGATCGCGTTACTTTTATATACTCAAAATATTTCCGTTCTCATTAAAGGGTGATGCTAACATATGGTTTAATTCTCTTGATCCTGGTTGTGTGCGTAGTCCCCAGGATATGATTTATTACTTCTCTGCTAAATATTTCCCTGCTCATAAGAAACAAGCTGCTATGAGGGAAATATACAACTTCGTGTAAATTAAAGAAGAGAGTCTCCCACAAGCTTGGGGGAAGCTTCTCAAGTTACTTAACGCCTTGCCTGATCATCCTCTTAAGAAACCCGAAATACTTGATATCTTTTATAATGGACTAACCGATGCTTCCAGAGATTACCTGGATAGTTGTGTTGGTTCTCTTTTCAGGGAAAGAACACCGGATGAAGCTGAAATTCTATTGAATAATATGTTGACAAATTAAAATAATTGGGCACCTCCTGAGCCAACTCCTACTCCAATTACTGAATCTATTCTTAAACGAACTCCGAAGAAGAGAGGTGTTCTATTTCTCAGTCCCGAAGATATGCAAGAGGCAAAGAAATCTATAAAAGAAAAAGGTATTAAAGCTGAAAATGTTAAGAATTTACCACCTATTGAAGAAATACATGGTCTTAATATACCGCCTGTTGAAGAAACATATGATCTCAATTCTTTATTTATTGAAGAACCTCCTGATCCCGATATCCCGACACAGGTAGTAAAGGTAAATTCTCTCTATAGATATGATAAAGCTGAAGTTTCTCCTACTAAAATTGCTAGTCGGTGCTTGGATGAGTTTGATAACTTTATGTTTAAGCAAGACGATTTCAATGCTTATTTTGGTAGACAATTAAAAGAAAATGCTTATATGATTAGACACTTGGGTGATTATATGGCTAATATTAAAGGTGAACTTAAACTTGTTAGCAAACATGCTTCTATGGTTACCACTCAAGTAGAACAAGTACTTAAGGCTAAAAAAGAAGTGCTTGATGAAATGAATAGTAAGAAAAATGATTATGCTGTTAGAGTGGCTACTAGAACTGGTAGAATGACTCAGGAACCTTTGTATCCTGAAGGCCACCCTAAGAGAATCGAGCAAGATTCTCAAAGAAATAATAAGAGAATCGAGCAAAACGGACGAAACGGACCTCCTACGGTCGAAACGGGGGTCCTGTTCATCGGGAGGAGTGTGGCGTACCGCAAAACGGGACTCCACGGGATACTGTTCATCTCCACCGTCGACCTCCTCCAGCCTCCACGGGCTACCGTCGACCTCCTCCAGCCTCCATGGGCTCCTGTTCATCCAGCCACCACCGTGCGCTACTCCACTGGCTACTGTTCAACCACCCCTCCACGGGCACCCCTCCACCTTCTACTATTCATCTAGCCCTCCACACCAAGGGGTCCTATTCAACCACCCCTCCACGGGCACCCCTCCATCGTCTACTGTTCATCCGGCCCTCCACACCACGGGGTCCTGTTCATCCAGAGGCAACGCCACCGCTCACTATTCATCCACCCCCTCCCCCCCGCAACGCTCACTGTTCATCCAATCGATCGGCTTCAGTTAGTAGCAGTAGCGAAGGAATCGCTCGATCGGGTTCAGTTAACAGCCATCGATCGATCGCTCGGTTCAGTAACACGTAGCATGGAGTGCAATCGCTCGGGTTTAGTTAGAGCCCAACACCTCGCTCAGGTTCAGTTAGAGCCAACGCCTCGCACACACGCGCGTACGTGTATGAGAGAAACGCGCATCGCTCGGCCCCCAACCTCCCACCGTAACCGGGAACTCCCCAAAAATTTCCTTCCCCTCGCTTCTACCACGGTTTTTTCCATCATGGACGGCCCAAAGAATGTCATGCAGCTGCGTGTCCGGCCCGCCCAAGACGAAAAGCCCATTTTCTATCATGATTTTTTGTCATAGAAGTAGGATCCCACCACATCTATGATCATACCGGGTTTTGTCACAATTATCGTCATAGAAGTGTCATATGTATGACAAAAAAAATTTCGTTCGGCCCAAAATGTCACGGATGTGTCTTTTTTTGTAGTGAAGAGACTCTCTGTTATTTGGTTGCAGGGTTGTTTGAGAGAGACCATCTTCATCCTACGCCTCCTACGGATTGATAAACCTTAGGTCATCCACTTGAGGGAAATTTGCTACTGTCCTACAAACCTTTGCACTTGGAGGCCCAACAACGTCTACAAGAAGAAGGTTGTGTAGTAGACATCAAGCTCTTTTCTGGCGCCGTTGCTGGGGAGGTTAGTGCTTGAAGGTATATCTTTAGATATTGCAATCGAGTCTTTTAGTTTCTTGTTTTATCACTAGTTTAGTTTAAAAAAGAAAACTATAGAAAATATGGAATTGAGTTTGCCTCATACGCTTCATATTTTTAATATCTTTCGTGAGTATGATGGAAAGGAAAATTGTGCCAAAGTGTTAGAGGAAGAATGCATTAAAATGTTTGGCACTAAATCTTTGAATGATGAGCATGATTGCAATGTTGTTAGTATGAATTTCTTGAATATCCATGATGCTAATGATATGCAAATCCACAAGCTTGGGGAAGCTATGTTTGATGAAGATGATATTTTTTGTCCCCCAAGTTTTTGATGAGCAAATTTATTATGATGAAAGCATGCCTCCTATTTATGATGATTATATTGATGAAAGTGGATTTGGAGAGGTCATGACTTTATTTTGTGATGAATCAACTATTTTGGAAGAGGTTCCAATTGATTATGAGAACAAAGTTGCTATCTATGATGATTATTGTGATGACTTGTATGCTATAAAGAAAAATGATATCCATGAAAATGTCATCATGATTTTAGTTTTCAATTGGATTATGCCTCACATGATAGTTATTTTGTTGAGTTTGCTCCCACTACTATTCATGAGAAGAAGTTTGCTTATGTGGAGAGTAATAAAAATTCTATGCTTGTGCATCATGAAAATAGTGCTTTAGGTGCTGGTTATATTGTTGAATTCATTCATGATGCTACTGAAAATTATTATGAGGGAGGAACATATGCTTGTAGGAATTGCAATAATATCAAGTTTCCTCTCTATGTGCTTAAAGTTTTGAAGTTATGCTTGTTTTGCCCTCCTATGCTAGTTGATTATTGTTCCCATAAATTGTTTGCTAAAAAATCCCTATGCATAGGAAGTGGGTTAGACTTAAATGTGCTAGTCATATTCTTCAAGATGCTCTCTTTATGTTACAATTCTTATCTTTTATGTGAGCATCATTGAAATCATCATGCCTAGCTAGGGGCGTTAAACGATAGCGCTTGTTGGGAGGCAACCCAACTTTATTTTTATTCCTTGATTTTTGTTTAGTAATAAATAATTCATCTAGCCTCTGTTTAGATGTGGTTTTATGTTTTAGTTAGTGTTTGTGCCAAGTAGAACCTTTGGGAAGACTTGGGTGAAGTCTTTGCGATCATGCTGTAAAAAACAGAAACTTTAGCGCTCACGAGATTTGCTGCCATTTTTTATTGGAGAGTGCTATTGTAACGCCCTCGATGCGGCTATATCTCCTATGTGTCGAAGCACGACTTAGAGGCATAACCGCATTGAAAGCAATGTTGCAAGTAAGGTAATCTTCACAACAACCCATGTAAATAGATAAAAGGGGAAAGGATACATAGTTGGCTTACACTCGCCACGTCACACAAATACTTTAATAACATTACAATCATCCAATACACTCATGGTCCGACTACGGTACCAAAATAAAAGATCAACCCCAACATGCGACACGGTCCCCGATCGCCCCAAATGGGCACCACTACTGATCATCTGGGAAAGACACATAGTAACGGCGAGAGTCTTCGTCGAACTCCCACTTGAGCTCAAGCGCATCGTCTGGAATGGTATCATCGGTCCCTGCATCTGGTTTTGGAAGTAAACTGTGAGTCACGGGGACTCAGCAATCTCGCACCCTCGCGATCAAGACTATTTAAGCTTATAGGTAAGGCAAGGTAATATGTGGAGCTGCAGCAAGCGACTAGCATATATGGTGGCTATCATGTTCGCAAAAGAGAGCGAGAAGAGAAGGCAAAGCACGAACGAAGAACTATGATCAAGAAGTGATCCTAGAACAACCTACGTCAAGCATTACTCCAACACCATGTTCACTTCCCGGACTCCGCCGAGAAGAGACCATCACGGTTACACACGCGGTTGATTCATTTTAATTAAGTTAAGTTTCGTGTTATCTACAACCGGAAATTAACAAATTCCCATCTGCCCATAACCGCGGGCACGGCTTTCGAAAGTTCAAATCCCTGCAGGGGTTTCCCAACTTAGCCCATCACAAGCTCTCATGGTCAACGAAGGATATTCCTTCTCCCGAGACATTCCGATCAGACTCAGCATCCCAGTTTTACAAGACATCCTCGACAATGGTAAAAACAAGTCCAGCAACACCGCCCGAATGTGCCGACAAATCCCGATAGGAGCTGCACATATCTCGTTCTCAGGGCACACTCAGATTGTCCAAACTTCCGGTAGGCCAGCCCAGAGTTGCCCCTGGTGGCCACCGGCGGCTGACGAGGTGGACCAACACTCAGAGGAGCACTGGCCCGGGGGGTTTAAATAAGATGACCCTTGGGCTCCAGAAACCCAAGGGAAAAAGAGGCTATGTGGCAAATGGTAAAACCAAGGTTGGGCATTGCTGGAGGAGTTTTATTCAAGGCGAACTGTCAAGGGGTTCCCATTATAACCCAACCGCGTAAGGAACGCAAAATCTGGGAACATAACACCGATATGACGGAAACTAGGGCGGCAAGAGTGGAACAAAACACTAGGCATAAGGCCGAGCCTTCCACCTTTACCAAGTATATAGATGCATTAAGATAACAAGATAATATGATGATATCCCAATCAATAAACAATGTTCCAACAAGGAACGATCTCCAATCTTCACCTGCAACTAGCAACGCTATAAGAGGGGCTGAGCAAAGCGGTAACATAGCCAATCAACGGTTTGCTAGGACATGGTGGGTTAGAGGTTTGACATGGTAATTTGGGAGGCATGATAGGCAAGTGGTAGGCATCGTAGCATAGGCATAGCAAAAGAGCGAGCATCTAGCAAGCAAAGATAGAAGTGATTTCGAGGGTATGATCATCTTGCCTGCAAAGTTGTCAGAGTTGACTTGATCCTCGTAAGCAAACTCAACGGGCTCCTCGTTCGCAAACTCGTCTCCCGACTCTACCCAAGCAATAACAACAAGCAAACGGAACACAATCGACCACGTGCAATGCTCAAACAACATGATGCAAACATGGTATGCTATGCGGGATGCGGTATGTGATGCATATGCAAGATTTGACAAGGAATGATTGAACCTGGCCTCAACTTGGAAATCCAAGAGTGCCACTGGAAAGGTGAGGTGATTTCGGTTGAAATCGATATAAAGATCACCGGAATCGGAATCACGGGTTGGAAATGGCAAGCAAAACAAATATGGCACCGGTCTGCGATAAACAGCAAGTAGCCATCTAAATGCATCAAGATAAGTATGATACAACACTCAAACATAACAACAAAATACATGGCAGGGGTCCACTCATAATGCTTGACAAAAGATGAACACTGAGCTATGGCTAAATCATTCATTAACAGGTTCAAACAAGCATGGCAAAAATGCAAATGATAACAGGTTTCAGACTTAGTGAAATTAACACAAGTCTAGAATTTATCATCAGGAAGCCCACTTTAGAGCATGAAAACTACATGCTACATGCACTTAACATGGCAAAGCAAGGCATGAAATGAAGCTACTCAAAGCACTTAACAAAAGTCCCTTAGTGACCTTGAGCCAAAAGGGATCAGAAAATACAATTGCAAGCATGTGAACATGGCAAAAATTTAAACAGATCTCAGACTTAGTGAAAAACTGGAGCATGCAAATCAGTTAACAAGTAGGCATGTTCACGAGCTCGATGCACTCACTATAGAGCATGGCATGACAAACTAAGCATACACCCGTCAAGAATACATATCATAGAAGCTACACATGGCAAGAACAACAACATATCATGCACGGATCAATAGCAACATCCTCGGCAAAATCGCTAACAAGTCAACAATCTGCCAGTATTCACGAAATAGCAAAAGTAGAGCTCGATTGACTCAAGCTAGGGTGCTCCATAAATCCCAAAAAAGACATGGATGGATAGAGCACCACAATGTTAACAAATCATCCTTACTGATCATCCTCAAAAGAGGCACGGATCACTAGGAAACAACATGAACATATGGCATATTAACAAAATCAGATCAAGGACTTAGTGAAATTCTAAGTCCCTGAAATTAGCATTACCGATTACGTCACTTTGCAAGCTTGTACTAGTCATCACACATATCACAAAAATACATGGTAAGCACCTCTGTAAAGATGGCATGGCATATAACAAAACTCATGTAGAGCTCAGGAGCATATCATGCACACATTAATCATGGCAAAAATGACAAATATCTATTTGATGAAACAGATCTGGCAATTTTATCACATAGCCCTCTTCCAACAGCATTTCAGGCATCAAGATGAGCTCAAATGAAAATGATGCAATAAGATGAAATGATGTACTCGTTGAGATGAACATTTTGATATGCTACATGCGCAAATCGGAGCTACGGATGCAGAGATACAACATGATGAAAATCGCAAAAAAAAACTAGGGTTACGGGGGATAAAAGTCAACCGGGTGATACTCCAGATCCAGATCCGGATCGGCGCGGATTACGAGGTTCATCGCCGGAGCTTGCCGAGGACTTGCCAGAGTTCTGCAGGAAGAAGAGGCCGGGGTGGCTTGCTGGAGATGGAGGCGGTGGCTGGAGGCGGCCGGGAACAGGGTCGGCGAGGAGAGGCGCCAGGCGCCGGCGAGGAGGAGGCCGCGGCGGCTCGAGGCGGCTGGCGGGCGCGGAGACTCGACCGCGGCGGAGCTCGGCTCCGGCCGGCGACGGGAAGCGGCGGGCGGAGGCGCGCCGGCGCGCGGGGCGACTCGGGCTGCGGGGGCCTGCCCCGGGCCTCGGCGGGTCGGCGACGCAGGAGGCGGTTGTGGCGGCTGGCTCGCCATGTGGCGGCCTGCGATTCGTCGGGCGGCGGCGAGCGGACGTGTCCGGCCCGATGCGGACGTGTCCGGCGGCGGGAGGAGGAAGAGGCTAGTGTTAGGGATCCGGATTTTTCGGGGAGATGCACATATTTATAGGTAGAGGGAGCTAGGAGGCTCCAAATTGAGCACGGTTTTCAGCCACGCGATTGTGATTGAATGCTCTAGATGATGGAGAGGGTTTAGGTGGGTTTTGGGCCAAAATGGAAGGGTGTTGGGCTGCAACACTCACGAGGCCTTCTCGGTCTCTCGGTTAACCGTTGGAGTATCAAACGAAGTCCAAATGGCACGAAACTTGACAGGCGGTCTACCGGTAGTAAACCAAGGCCGCTTGACAAGTCTCGGTCCAATACGGAAAGGTTTAACCCCCCCACACAAAAAGAGGTAGAAAAGGGGCACCGAAGGAGATAGGAGCGCCGGAATGCAAAACGGACAACGGGGAAAATGCTCGGATGCATGAGATGAACACATATGCAAATGCAATGCTCATGATGACATGATATGAGATGCATGACAAAGGCAACAACACACGGAGACAAAAACCCGAACCCGAGGAAAATAAAATAACTTAGGCCGGAAACGGCAAGAGTTGGGATACATATAAAGTAAATTACATCCGGGTGTTACAGCTATTTAGTTAATTATTTTTGCAGATGATTAATAGATAAATTCCTCATGTCCAGAAATTTATTTTAGAATTTTTGGGGTTACAGAAGTTTGTGTTAGTTACAGATTACTACAGACTGTTTTGTTTTTGATAGATTCTGTTTTTCGTGTGTTGTTTGCTTATTTTAATGAATCCATGGCTAGTAAAAGAGTTTATAAACCATAGAGAAGTTGGAATACAGTAGGTTTAACACCAATATAAATAAAGAATTAGTTCATTATAGTACCTTGAAGTGGTGTTTTGTTTTCTTTCGCTAACGGAGCTTACGAGTTTTTGGTTAAGTTTTGTGTTGTGAAGTTTTCAAGTTTTGGGTAAAGATTCGATGGATTATGGAATAAGGAGTGGCAAGACCCTAAGCTTGGGGATGCCCAAGGCACCCCAAGAAAATATTCAAGGACAACCAAGATCCTCAGCTTGGGGATGCCCCGGAAGGCATCCCCTCTTTCATCTTCGTTCATTGGTAACTTTACTTGGAGCTATATTTTTATTTACCACATGATATGTGTTTTGCTTGGAGCGTCATTTTATTTTATTTAGTTTTGCTTGCTGTTTGAATAAAATACCAAGATCTGAAATTCTTAAATGTTAGAGAGTCTTCACATAGTTGCATAATTATTCAACTACTCATTGATCTTCACTTATATCTTTTGGAGTAGTTTGTTGTTGCTCTAGTGCTTCACTTATATCCTTTTAGAGCACGGTGGTGATTTTATTTTATAGAAATAGATGAACTCTCATGCTTCACTTATATTATTTTGAGAGTCCTAAACAGCATGGTAATTCACTTTGGTTATGAAACTAGTCCTAATATGATGGGCATCCAAGAGGGATATAGTAAAAACTTTCATATAAGTGCATTGAATACTAAGAGAAGTTTGATACTTGATAATTGTTTTGAGATATGGATATAGTGATATCAAAGTTGTGCTAGTTGATTAGTTTTGAATTTGAGGAATACTTGTGTTGAAGTTTGCAAGTCCCGTAGCATGCACGTATGGTAAACGTTGTGTAACAAATTTGAATCATGAGGTGTTATTTGATTGTCTTCCTTATGAGTGGTGGTCGGGGACGAGCGATGGTCTTTTCCTACCAATCTATACCCCTAGGAGCATGAGCATAATACTTGGTTTTTTGATGACTTGTAGATTTTTGCAATAAGTATGTGAGTTCTTTATGACTAATGTTGAGTCCATGGATTATACGCACTCTCACCTTTCCATCATTGCTAGCCTCTTCGGTACCGTGCATTGCCCGTTCTCACATTGAGAGTTGGTGCAAACTTCGCCGGTGCATCCAAACCCCATGATATGATACGCTCTTTCACACATAAACCTCCTTATATCTTCCTCAAAACAGCCACCATACCTACCTGTTATGGCATTTCCATAGCCATTCCGAGATATATTGCCATGCAACTTTCCACCGTTCCGTTTATTATGACACGCATCATCATTGTCATATTGCTTTGCATGATCATGTAGTTGACATCGTGTTTGTGGCAAAGCCACCGTTCATAATTTTTCATACATGTCACACTTGATTCATCGCAATCCTGGTACACCGCCGGAGGCATTCATATAGAGTCATACTTTGTTCTAGTATCGAGTTGCAATCATTGAGTTGTAAATAAATAGAAGTGTGATGATCATCATTTAATAGAGCATTGTCCCCAAAAAGATAAAGGCCAAATAAAAAAGGAAGGCCCAAAAAATAAATGAAAAGGGACAATGCTACTATCTTTTTTCCCACACGTGTGCTTCAAAGTAGCACCATGATCTTCATGATAGAGAGTCTCTTGTTTTGTCACTTTCATATACTAGTGGGAAATTTTCATTATAGAACTTGGCTTGTATATTCCAACAATGGGCCTCCTCAAGTGCCCTAGGTCTTCGTGAGCAAGCAAGTTGGATGCACACCCACTTAGTTTCTTTTGTTGAGCTTTCATACATTTATAGCTCTAGTGCATCCATTGCATGGCAATCCCTACTCCTTGCATTGACATCAATTGATGGGCATCTCCCTAGCCCATTGATTAGCCGTGTCGATGTGAGACTTTCTCCTTTTTGTCTTCTCCACATAACCCCCTCATTATATTCTATTCCACCCATAGCGTTATATCCATGGCTCACACTCCTGTATTGCGTGAAAGTTGAAAAAAGTTTGAGATTACTAAAGTATGAAACAATTTCTTGGCTTGTCATCGGGGTTGTGCATGATGAGAGCATTCTTGTATGAAAAAAATGGAGCATGACCAAACTATATGATTTTGTAGGGATCAACTTTCTTTGGCCATGTTATTTTGAGAAGACATGATTGCTTAGTTAGTATGCTTGAAGTATTATTGTTTTTATGTCAATATTGAACTTTTGTCTTGAATCTTATGGATCTGAATATTCTTGCTACAATAAAGAGAAATACATGATGAATATGTTAGGTAGCATTTCACATCAAAAATTCTATTTTTATCATTTACCTACTCGAGGACGAGCAGGAATTAAGCTTGGGGATGCTGATACGTCTCCAACGTATCTTGTTCCATGCTATTATATTATCTGTTTTGGATGTTTATGGGCTTTATTAAACACTTTTATATTATTTTTGGGACTAACCTATTAACCCAGAGTCTAGTGCCAGTTTCTGTTTTTTCCTTGTTTTAGAGTATCGCGGAAAAGGAAAATCAAACGGAGTCCAATTGACCTAAAACTTCACGGAACTTATTTTTGGACCAGAAGAAGCCCACGGAGTAACGGAGTTGGACTAGAAGAGTTCCGGGCTGCCCACGAGGGTGGAGGGCGAGCCCACCCACCCTGGGCGTGCCCCCCTGCCTCGTGGACAGCCCGGAGGTCCACCGACATACTTCTTCCTCCCATATATACCCATATACCCTAAAAACTTTGGGGAGCACAATAGATCGGGAGTTCCGCCGCCAGAAGCCTCCGTAGCCACCGAAAACCAATCTAGACCCATTTCGGCACCCTGCCGAAGGGGGAGATCCCTCTCTGTGGCCATCTTCATCATCCCGGTGCTCTCCATGACGAGGAGGGAGTAGTTCTCCCTCGGGGCTGAGGGTATGTACCAGTAACTATGTGTTTGATCTCTCTCTCTCTCTCTCTCGTGTTCTTGAGGTGGTACGATCTTGATGTATCGCGAGCTTTGATATTATATTTGGTTCCTATGATGTTTCTCCCCCTCTACTCTCTTGTAATGGATTGAGTTTTCCCTTTGAAGTTATCTTATCGGATTGAGTCTTTAAGGATTTGAGAACACTTGACGTATGTCTTATGTGGGATACCCATGGTGACAATGGGGTTCCGCCCATGTATGTTTTGGTGATCAACTTGCAGTTCCGCCCATGAACCTATGCATAGGGGTTGGCACACGTTTTCGTCTTGACTCTCCGGTAGAAACTTTGGGGCACTCTTTGAGGTTCTATGTGTTGGTTGAATAGATGGATCTGAGATTGTGTGATGCATATCGTATAATCATACCCACGGATACTTGAGGTGACATTGGAGTATCTAGGTGACATTAGGGTTTTGGTTGATTTGTGTCTTAAGGTGTTATTCTACTACGAACTCTAGGGCTATTTGTGACACTTATAGGAATAGCCCAACGGATTGATTGGAAAGAATAACTTTGAGGTGGTTTCATACCCTACCATAATATCTTCGTTTGTTCTCCGCTATTAGTGACTTTGGAGTGACTCTTTGTTGCATGTTGAGGGATAGTTATGTGATCCAATTATGTTATTATTGTTGAGAGAACTTGCACTAGTGAAAGTATGAACCCTAGGCCTTGTTTCCTAGCATTGCAATACCGTTTGTGCTCACTTTTATCATTAGTTACCTTGCTATTTTTATATTTTCAGATTACAAAAACCTTTATCTACCATCCATATACCACTTGTATCACCATCTCTTCGCCGAACTAGTGCACCTATACAATTTACCATTGTATTTGGTGTGTTGGGGACACAAGACTCTCTGTTATTTGGTTGCAGGGTTGTTTGAGAGAGACCATCTTCATCCTAAGCCTCCTACGGATTGATAAACCTTAGGTCATCCACTTGAGGGAAATTTGCTACTGTCCTACAAACCTCTGCACTTGGAGGCCCAACAATGTCTACAAGAAGAAGGTTGTGTAGTAGACATCAAAGCACACTGGTCGGATGTGATCTGAGCTGTATTCGGATTGTGTCAGAGTAGACTTATGGGCTTTAGTGTCCGTGCGAGGCCCAAGTGTTGAGCCCGCGACGGACGCCTATATAAAGTGGAGGTGCCGCACACTCACGCGATTGATCACTTCGGCGCTGTCACTGGGTTTTCATGTGTTGCGAATAGACACCTCCACTCGCCGCCGGTTGTGTGATCGGACCTAGTAGTCCGCCGCACGATGTTCCTCCTGCATGTGTGGATACCGTTAGAGGCGGTGCACTTGCGCCGCTCCGGTGAACCTGTACGTGGTACTGACGACCGACTATACGAGGGAGATCGGACAAGGAGGAGACGATCCACGCGGACGTGCTGCCCCAACTCTTCTTCCGCTGCACGGCACTGCGCGTCTAGTGGTAACGAACTGTGATCCATCTCCCGTAGCATCTTCTTGGTTGTTCTGCGCGTAGGAAAATTTTAATTTGCAGTCGACGCAACCTACCATAGATCCCAACAGCTAGCCTCTCCAACCCATCACCGACGTCGCCCACCTCTCTTGTCGCTCGCTGTTGCCCACTCTTTGTCTTCCCAGATGCAATCAATGCTCGCCCCCACCAGCTAGAATCAGCGCATCGGCAAGCAGCATTCGATCCTGTTCGTTGGTTGCCACTGATGCTCCTCTTCTTGCCGACCATTGTGGTCGTCTTGTTGGACGAGTATGAGCAGGGCGTGCGGGAGAGCCACTGCCGCAAGCTCTGGCCATGACGCGATGGTGAGTCATGGTCACATGGTGGGGCAGCTTGGACACTGTCACGATGCGTGGTGGCGCAGTGTGGCATCTTGGACGACCCCCCATCATTGTTGATTTTTTTTATTGTTCAAAATGTTTGTCGAGTGTTTATACTCGACAAATAACCTGCGCCACATGGCAACGGCATTGACCACTGAAAGTGCGTTATATCGACTAGAGGGGGGGTGAAAATAGGCAATTTTTATGAATTCTTCACTGAGGAATTTGTGGGTGAGGAAATTCCTGAGTGAAGAACTACTTGCAGCGGAACAAGTACTCAGAAGAAAACATAACAAAACATGAGCATGGTCTTCATGATGAAATGAAAACAAGCACAGAGTACAAAAAGCATAAACACGGGATAAACAGAATGAAGACAAACAGACTGAAGAAATTGAGCTGAGGAAATAGAGAAAGTCTTCAGTCAAAGTCTTCAAACAGATATGAACAAGCACACAACACAGAGATGAGGAAATAGAAGGGTTGAGGAATTGGAACCAGATAGCTCGGTGAAGACAATGATTTAGCTGACCAGTTCCAACTGCTGTGACAGTTGTACGTCTAGTTAGGGTGGCTAGGTATTTAAACCTGAGGACACACAGTCCCAGCCACCCAGTCCTGAACACGCAGCTCAGGAAACTTAGTCCTCGCCGTATTCCCCTTGAGCTAAGGTCACACAGACCTCGCCCTATCACTCGTGGTAAGTCTTCAGGTGACTTCCAAACCTTCACAGACTCGGTCACTCGGCGATCCACAATTTTCTCTTGGATGCTCTAGACCATGACGCCTAACCGTCTGGAAGATGCACAGTCTTCAAAGGTAACAAGCGTCGGATCCATGCAGGATCAATCTCTTCAATGATGCTCAATCACTTTGGGTTTGTAGGTGTTCGGGTTTGGGTTTTCCTCACTTGATCATTTTCACTCAAAGTCCTCGGAGGATGGGATGCTCTCAAATGAGAAGTGTCAGTTTCTCTCGGGGCAGCCAACCAGCTAGTGGTTCTAGGGGGCTATTTATAGCCTAGGGAGCAGCCCGACATGATAAGACATAAATGCCCTTCAATGATATGACCGTTAGGTGGGTAGATATTTTGGGACAGCTGGCGCATAGCACAAAAACGGTCAGAATTTTGAGTATCAAATTCCTCAGGGCTATCATGTTCCTCACTGTGTAGGCAATCCGCACCGGCGAATTCCTAACTCCTCGGTTAGAACAAATTCCTCAGAGACCAGAAGAACTTTGTCTTTGTCATTGAAGAAATTTGACTGAACTGTATGAGATTTCCAATGGCTTCACTCGAAGGGATTGGTAGATGTAGGATTTGAGTTGAGCATCACTTGGAAATTTTTCCTTAGTATTTCCTTGACCCCCTTTAATAGTACGGTGTTTCCTATGACTCAAGAAAGAGAAAATTAAACTACGAAAACAAAAGTCTTCACGCTTCATGTTTCTCAAATGAATACCAAGTCTTCAGGATCACACCAATTTCTTCATTTTCAAAGTCTTTAGAAATCCAAAGTCTTTAGTCGAAGAATTTCATTTTTAGGGGTCGACTTTCTCTGTAAATATCAAACTCCTCATAGTCTTATAGACATGTGTACACTCGCAAATGCATCAGTCCCTTAACCTATAAGTCTTCAATACACCAAAATCACTAAGGGGCACTAGATGCACTTACAATCTCCCCCTTTTTGGTGATTGATGACAATATAGGTTAAGTTTTCAACGGGGATAAACATATGAAGTGTAAATACTGATATTGAGGAATTTGATTGCAAGATATAGAAGAACCCCCCCTGAAGATGTGCATAGTGAGGAATTATCTTTTGAAGCAATGCACACTTTGAAGAGTAGGATCATGGAGATCCCCCCTATATCTTGTAATCCATACACGCATTTAACATATAATATGAAGAATTTGAAATGCATGATGAAATATGGTGACTGATGTAAGTCAACATGCATCATTAACATATATGAGGAATAAGCATGCAGAAGAACACAACAAAAGTATCAGACCCCCATCGGGTTTAAGTTTACAACTCGATCCAGCAAAGTCTTCAAAAGAACGAGAGCTGTAACTTAGAAGAAAAAAAATGCCCATATAGATAGACCCGCTTGAAGACTAACTCAAATTTCTCCCCCTTTGTCATCGAATGACCAAAAGGATCGAAAAATGAGGACTAACGCCCCTGAAGAATATCAAGTTGATGGAGGAGCGCCAGCGTTGTTGGGGTCGTTTGTTGTTGTAGGGCCTGCCGCAGTGTCGTCCAAGTCTTCATGCTCATCGGTTTCGCGTGATGAAGAATATGAGCTGGCCACCAAGGAATGAACTTTAGTCTTCTTGAATTTCTTTGCCGGTGGCGGTTGAGACCATTCAAAGTCCTGCTTGAAACCCATTTGCTTCGAATCATCTTCACCATACAGATGTGACAAAACAGCCCAGGTGCCTGAAGACTTCATGGAGGTAGTAATGGTTCTTCTTCACTTCATTGTGTGTAGCAGTCATGTTGTGAAGAATAGAACCAAACTGACGCTTAACCCATTTGTGGTTTCGATCCACCTTCTGGTGAAGACTAAGAAGAGGATCACGGCCAGTCATCACCATGGGAGCCGTGGCTTGAGGATTTGGCTTTGATGCATTAGCGGCAGAATCATGAGTAGCAGAACCATCATTGGTGGAGTAAGATGCAGCTTTGCCAAACTCACCATCCAATGGACGAATGCCTTCATCAATAATTGTAGTAGACTTGCCCTTTTCATTAGATGAGGAAAATGTCCTCTTGAGGACTTCAATGGGGGGCAAGTAACTGACATGTCTGAAAATCAGCCTTGTAGTTGAGTGAAGACCTAGTTCTGAGGAATCTCATAATCCAAGGAGCATAAGGCTTCAACTCAAATGTAGAGAGGGCAACATTTGCCAGAGTCCTCATGAAGAAATCATGATAGTTGATAGGAATGCCACGTATGATATTGAATAGCAGATTCTTCATGATGCCAACAACTTCTTCATCATTGGAATCGTGACCTTTGATTGGACTCAATGTCTTTGTCAGAATGCGATAGACAGTTCTAGGCACGAACATCAATTCCTTCACGAGGAATTTGGTCCTTGGAACTTGACCTGGCTTCAGCGGCTTCATCAACACTTGCCTATAGTGAGCAGTGAGTTCAGGTTCATGATAGATGCAATGAGCGCCTTCAAGGGGAGGACTGACAGGTAGGGCGTGAAGTAATTCAGAGGTTGGTGCTTTTAAATGTGTGGTTTCTGTCATCCAGTCCAATACCCAAGAGTTCACATCGTCATCATCGCCTGTGATATGCAGAGTTGCATAGAATTGAAGAATGAGCTCTTCATTCCAAATGCAAATATCCGTGCAAAAGTTGAGCAGTGTTGCATCATGAAGCACACTGAGGATTGGGGTGAAGCAAGGCAGTGATTCCATGTCCGCGTGAGGAATATGCTCATGGTCGAAGACTTTGTCCTTGTTGAAGAGCAGTGAAGAATAAAAGTTTGCTTGGTTGGCAGTCCAGAAGCGCTTCCTTATAAGACGAGCAGAGTCATGAGGGTTATAGTCTATGATGAACACATGTTCGCCGAAGAAGTCATCAGCCATGAATTTCTGCTTCTTCGAGAAGGGATCCTTTGGCTTGGGCTGAGGGGTATCGGTCAATTGCATCACTACCTCAGGAATCGCAATCTCAGGATCCACTGGCTGAGGAATTTCAGCTTCTTCTTTAGTGACATCAGCTTCATCATCATCGAACGGTACTTGAAAGGCGACCTGCTTCTTGTGAGGACTTGGTCGAGAGCCTCGTCCAGCAGTGGCCTTTTTCTTCAGTAGAGAGGGGCCAGTTGATGAATTGGGTGGAGCTGAAGAACTAGCAGAAACTCCTGAGGCAATAGAGATGTCTGTTGTCCTTTGGCACGTGGCGAGATGCACATGTGCTAAGGATTTTGACGGAGGAGCTAAGGACTTTGGAGGAGCTGGAGCAGCTTGAGGAATTGGCCGTGAGGGCTTTGAAGAATCTGGCCATGAAGATTTGAAGAATAAACACCTTTTGAAGATTTTGTAGAAAACATTTGAATCAAAGAGAGCAGTAAAAGTAACTTTTAATTACCCTGGACGAAGAACACGACGAACTGGTAAGTGTAGATGTGAAGCTCGTCGGTTTAGATCTTCCACGCCCTAACTTGGCAGAGGAAGACAGCTACGGCGGCGGCGGAGTGAAGAAATCCACAGCCGGCGCGAGTACGACGACGACAAGGTCAAGGCAGTGAAGCTCTTCCTCACCGGCGACGATGAAGTAGCGGCGGTGCTAGGTTTTGGGAAGCTCGAGTGGGAGAGAGGTCGAGCAGAGTAAAAAACGAGTGAGGAAGGGGAGGGGTATTTATAGTTGAAGTGAAAAACTGTTCGCCCGAAGAAATTGGACGAACGTGCTGTCGGTGTCAAAATCGGCGGATCTCGGGTAGGGGGTCCCAAACTGTGCGTCTAAGGTTGATGGTAACAGGAGACAGGGGACACGATGTTTACCCAGGTTTGGGCCCTCTCTATGGAGGTAATACCCTACATCCTCCTTGATTGATCTTGATTAGTATGAGTATTACAAGAGTTGATCTACCACGAGATCGTAATGGCTAAACCCTAGAAGTCTAGCCTGTATGACTACGGTATTAAGTATATCCTTTCCGGACTACACCCTCCGGTTTATATAGACGCCGGGGGGTCTAGGGTTACATAGAGTCGGTTACATAAGATGGAATCTTCATAGCTGTTTGCCAAGCTTGCCTTCCACGCGAAGGAGAGTCCTATCCGGACACGGGTATAGTCTTCGGTCTTCATATCTTCACAGCCCATCAGTTCGGCCCATAGATAACAGGCCAAATGCCCGAGGACCCCTTAGTCCAGGACTCCCTCAGTAGCTCCCGAACCAATCTTTGCTACCTCTTGAGCACTGCGTTGGTTTTCCCCTAAGAGGAAGGGATGATGCAGCAAAGTAGCGTAAGTATTTCCCTCAGTTTTTGAGAACCAAGGTATCAATCCAGTAGGAGGCTACGCGCGAGTCCCTCGCACCTGCACAAAACAAATAAATCCTCGCAACCAACGCGATAAGGGGTTGTCAATCCCTACACGGCCACTTACGAGAGTGAGATCTGGTAGATATGATAAGATAATATTTTTGGTATTTTTATGATAAAGATGCAAAGTAAAATAAAAGCAAAGTAAAAAGCAAAGGAAATAACTAAGTATTCGGAGATTAATATGATGAAGATAGACCCAAGGCCATAGGTTTCACTAGTGGCTTCTCTCAAGAGCATAGGTATTTTACGGTGGGTGAACAAATTACTGTTAAGCAATTGACAGAATTGAGCATAGTTATGAGAATATCTAGGTATGATCATGTATATAGGCATCACGTCTGAGACAAGTAGACCGACTCCTGCCTGCATCTACTACTATTACTCCACTCATCCACCGCTATCCAGCATGCATCTAGAGTATTAAGTTAATGAAATAAGAGTAACGCCTTAAGCAAGATGACATGATGTAGAGGGATAAACTTATGCAATATGATGAAAACCACATCTTGTTATCCTCGATGGCAACCATACAATACGTGCCTTGCTGCCCCTACTGTCACTGGGATAGGACATCGCGAGATTGAACCCAAAGCTAAGCACTTCTCCCATTGCAAGAAAGATCAATCTAGTAGGCCAAACCAAACTGATAATTCGAAGAGACTTGCAAAAATAACCAATCATACATAAAAGAATTCAGAGAAGATTCAAATATTGTTCATAGATAGACTTGATCATAAACCCATAATTCATCGGTCTCAACAAACACACCGCAAAAAGAAGATTACATCGAATAGATCCCCACAAGAGAGGGGGAGAACATTGTATTGAGATCCAAAAAGAGAGAAGAAGACATCTAGCTAATAACTATGGACCCGTAGGTCTGAGGTAAACTAATCACACTTCATTGGAGGGGCTATGGTGATGATGTAGAAGCCCTCCGTGATGGATACCCCCTCCGGCGGAGCTCCAGAACAGGCCCCAAGATGGGATCTCGTGGATACAGAAAGTTGCGGCAGTGGAATTAGGGTTTTGGCTCCGTATCTGATCGTTTGGGGGTACGTATGTATATATAGGAGGAAGGAGTATGTCGGTGGAGCAACAGGGGGGCCCACGAGGGTGGAGGGCACACCTAGCAGGGTAGGCGCGCCCCCCTACCTCCTGGCCTCCTCCTTTGTTTCTTGACGTAGGGTCCAAGTCTCCTGGATCATGTTCGTTGAGAAAATCACATTCCCGAAGGTTTCATTCCGTTTGGACTCTGTTTTATATTCCTTTTCTTCGAAACCCTAAAATAGGCAAAAAACAACAATTCTGGGCTGGGCCTCCGGTTAATAGGTTAGTCCCAAAAATAATATAAAAGTGGATAATAAAGCCCAATAATGTCCAAAACAGTAGATAATGTAGCATGGAGCAATCAAAAATTATAGATACATTGGAGACGTATCAAGCATCCCCAAGCTTAATTCCTGCTCGTCCTCGAGTAGGTAAATGATAAAAACAGAATTTTTGATGCGGAGTGCTACTTGGCATAATTTTAATGTAATTCTTCTTAATTGTGGTATGAATATTCAGATCCGAAAGATTCAAGATAAAAGTTTAATATTTACATAAAAATAATAATACTTCAAGCATACTAACAAAGCAATCATGTCTTCTCAAAATAGCATGGCCAAAGAAAGTTATCCCTACAAAATCATATAGTCTGGCTATGCTCTATCTTCATCACACAAAGTATTTAAATCATGCACAACCCCGATGACAAGCCAAGCAAATGTTTCATACTTTCGACATTCTCAAAAAATTTCAATCTTCACGCAATACATGAGCGTGAGCCATGGATATAGCAGTGTAAGTGGAATAGAATGGTGGTTGTGGAGAAGACAAAAAGGGAGAAGATAGTCTCACATCAACTAGGCGTATCAATGGGCTATGGAGATGCCCATCAATAGATATCAATGTGAGTGAGTAGGGATTGCCATGCAACGGATGCACTAGAGCTATAAGTATATGAAAGCTCAACAAAAGAAACTAAGTGGTGTGCATCCAACTTGCTTGCTCATGAAGACCTAGGGCATTTTGAGGAAGCCCATCATTGGAATACACAAGACAAGTTCTATAATGAAAAATTCTCACTAGTATATGAAAGTGATAACATAGGAGACTCTCTATCATGAATATATGGTGCTACTTTGAAGCAAAAGTGTGGTAAAAGTATAGTAACATTGTCCCTTCTCTCTTTTTCTCTCATTTTTTTATTCAGACCATTTCTCTTTTTTTATGGCCTCTTTTCTTTCCCCTTTTTTTATTTTTCGTCCGGAGTCTCATCCCAACTCGTGGGGGAATCATAGTCTCCATCACCCTTTCCTCAGTGGGACAATGCTCTAATAATGATGATCATCACACTTTTATTTTCTTACAACTCAACAATTACAACACGATACTTAGAACAAAATAGGACTCTATATGTATGCCTCCGGTGGTGTACCGGGATATGCAATGAATCAAGAGTGACATGTATGAAAGAATTATGAATGGTGGCTTTGCCACAAATACGATGTCAACTACATGATCATGCTAAGCAATATGACAATGATGGAGTGTGTCATAATAAACGGAACGGTGGAAAGTTGCATGGCAATATATCTCGGAATGGCTATGGAAATGCCATAATAGGTAGGTATGGTGGCTGTTTTGAGGAAGGTATATGGTGGGTGTATGATACCAGCGAAAGGTGCGCGGTATTAGAGAGGCTAGCAAAGGTGGAAGGAAGAAAAGTGCATATAATCCATGGACTCAACATTTGTCATAAAGAACTCATATACTTATTGCAAAAATCTACAAGTTGTCAAAGCAAAGTATTACACGCATGCTCCTAGGGGGATAGATTGGTAGTAAAAGACCATCACTCGTCCCCGACCGCCACTCATAAGGAAGACAATCAAAAAATAAATCATGCTCCGACTTCATCACATAACGGTTCACCATACGTGCATGCTACGGGAATCACAAACCTTAACACAAGTATTTCTCAAATTCACAACTACTCAAGTAGCATAACTTTAATATGACCATCTTCATATCTCAAAACAATTATCAAGCATCAAACTTCTCATAGCATTCAAAACACTCATAAGAAAGTTTTTACTATTCTTGAATACCAAGCATATTAGGATTATTTAAGAAAATAATCATGCTATTTAAGACTCTCGAAATAATCTAAGTGAAGCATGAGATATCAATAGTTTCTATAAAACAAATCCACCACCGTGCTCTAAAAAATATAAGTGAAGTACTAGAGCAAAACTATATAACTCAAATGATATAAGCGAAGCACATAGAGTATTCTAACAAATTCCAAATCATGTATGGATATCTCAAAAGGTGTGTACAGCAAGGATGATTGTGGTAAACTAAAAAACAAAGACTCAAATCATACAAGACGCTCCAAGCAAAACACATATCATGTGGTGAATAAAAATATAGCTCCAAGTAAAGTTACCGATAGAAGTAGACGAAAAGAGGGGATGCCTTCCGGGGCATCCCCAAGCTTTGGATTTTAGGTGTCCTTAGATTATATTGGGGGTGACATGGGCATCCCCAAGCTTAGGCTCTTGCCACTCCTTGTTCCATAATCCATCAAATCTTTACCCAAAACTTGAAAACTTCACAACACAAAACTTAAAGTAGAAAATCTCGTGAGCTCCGTTAGCGAAAGAAAACAAAAGACCACTTCAAGGTAATGTAATTAACTCATTATTTATTTATATTGGTGTTAAACCTACTGTAATCCAACTTCTCTATGGTTTATAAATTATTTTACTAGCCATAGATTCATCAAAATAAGCAAACAACACACGAGAAATAGAATCTGTCAAAAACAGAACATTCTGTAGTAATCTGTATCTAGCGCAAGATCTGGAACCCCAAAAATTCTAAACTAAATTTCTGGACGTGAGGAATTTATATATTAATCATCTGCAAAAAGAATTAACTGAATATCTCTTTCCAAATAAAAATCGCAGCAGTTCTCGTGAGCGCTAAAGTTTCTGTTTTTTACAGCAAGATATCAAGACTTTCGCTAAGTCTTCCCAACGGTTCTACTTGGCACAAACACTAATTAAACACAAAAAACAAAACCAAAACAGAGGATAAATACATTATTTATTACTAAACAGGAGCAAAAAGCAAGGAATAAAAATAAAATTGGGTTGCCTTCCAACAAGCGCTATCGTTTAACGCCCCTAGCTAGGCATAAAAAGCAAGGATAGATCTAGGTATTGCTATCTTTGGTTGGTAATTCTTCAATGAGGCATCTACCATCTTTAGGAATTCCTTTATTTTTATTGATTATCAAACTTTTAGGCACAAGATTGAAAAATTCAATTGTAAACAATGGTTCCTTAATGATAGCAAAAGATTGGGATGAATACTTATAGATTTGAGATCCGCAGTTTCCTTACTAGAGGATTCACCCTTATTTTTAGGAAAATACATAAGCTTGGAAATTTTAGTGGGAGGACTTGGAGTATTCTTTATAGAAGAAAAGGCGGTTCCCAAGTTGGTAATAATATCCTCAAGTTTAGCGATCCTAGTGGAATCGTGATTTATTTTCTCATTAACTATGGGTTCCTTCTCTTTAATATTTTTCAAAGTGACTCCTACTTTAGATCCATATTGTGAGATTCGGTTGTGGATCTTTTTATCCAAATTTTCAATTAACTCTATGGTAGCAACCTTATCTTCAATAATTTCAAGCCTTTGCATTACATGCTCCAAAGTTAATACAGTTCCATTAACCAAAAGAAGGGGTGAGCCAAACAAATCTATCATAGCATTATAAGAATCAGAAGTATGGCTACCCAAGAAGTTCCCTCCGGTAATAGTATCAAGGACATATCTGTGCCAAGGATTAGCGCCTACATAAAAATTGCGAAGAAGAACAGAAGTAGATTGCTTCCTGGTAGATCTATTTTGAGCATTGCAAATTCTATACCAAGCATCTTTTAAATTTTCTCCCTCCCTTTGCTTAAAATTTAGAATTTCATTCTCGGGAGACAACGGAGAAGATAAGGGACTAGCCATAATGAACGGCAAAAGAGAGGGAGGATAGAGAGAGAGGGCGAATAAAAATGGCAAGGGTGAAGTGGGGGAGAGGAAAATGAGAGGCAAATGGCAAATAATGTAATGCGGGAGATAAGGGTTGTGATGGGTACTTGGTATATTGACTTTTGCGTAGACTCCCTGGAAACGGCGCCAGAAATCCTTCTTGCTACCTCTTGAGCACTATGTTGGTTTTCCCCGAAGAGGAAGGTATGATGCAGCAAAGTAGCGTAAGTATTTCCCTCATTTTTTGAGAACCAAGGTATCAATCCAGTAGGAGGCTACGCGTGAGTCCCTCGCACCTGCACAAAACAAATAAATCCTCGCAACCAACGCGATAAGGGGTTGTCAATCCCTACACGGCCACTTACGAGAGTGAGATCTGATAGATATGATAAGATAATATTTTTGGTATTTTTATGATAAAGATGCAAAGTAAAATAAAAGCAAAGTAAAAAAGCAAAGGAAATAACTAAGTATTGGGAGATTAATATGATGAAGATAGACCCGGGGGGCCATAGGTTTCACTAGTGGCTTCTCTCAAGAGCATAGGTATTTTACGGTGGGTGAACAAATTACTGTTAAGCAATTGACAGAATTGAGCATAGTTATGAGAATATCTAGGTATGATCATGTATATAGGCATCACGTCTGAGACAAGTAGACCGACTCCTGCCTGCATCTACTACTATTACTCCACTCATCGACCGCTATCCAGCATGCATCTAGAGTATTAAGTTAATGAAATAAGAGTAACGCCTTAAGCAAGATGACATGATGTAGAGGGATAAACTCACGCAATATGATGAAAACCCCATCTTGTTATCCTCGATGGCAACAATACAATACGTGCCTTGCTGCCCCTACTATCACTCGGAAAGGACACCGCAAGATTGAACCCAAAGCTAAGCACTTATCCCATTGCAAGAAAGATCAATCTAGTAGGCCAAATCAAACTAATAATTCGAAGAGACTTGCAAAGATAACCAATCATACATAAAAGAATTCGGAGAAGATTCAAATATTGTTCATAGATAGACTTGATCATAAACCCACAATTCACCTCTCTCCACAAACACACCGCAAAAAGAAGATTACTTCGAATAGATCTCCACAAGAGAGGGGGAGAACATAGTATTGAGATCCAAAAAGAGAGAAGAAGCCATCTAGCTAATAACTATGGACCCATAGGTCTGAGGTAAACTACTCACACTTCATCGGAGGGGCTATGGTGACGATGTAGAAGCCCTCCGTGATGGATACCCCCTCCGGCGGAGCTCCGGAACAGGCCCCAAGATGGGATCTCGCGGATACAGAAAGTTGCGGCGGTGGAATTAGGGTTTTGGCTTCGAAACCCTAAAATAGGCAAAAAAAAGGAATTCTGGGCTGGGCCTCCGGTTAATAGGTTAGTCCCAAAAATAATATAAAAGTGGATAATAAAGCCCAATAATGTCCAAAACAGTAGATAATATATCATGGAGCCATAAAAAATTATAGATACGTTGGAGACGTATCAGTCTTCAATAGCGAGGTGTTCGGCACACAGATTGTCTTCAGTATTGCAAGGCGGGTTCCTCCTTTAATGATTTCTAAGTAGTGTATTCGGCCATAGATTCGATGTCTCCCCTTGGCTTCTGCGCGCTTAATGTCCTCGTTTGCCGCGTGTCGAGCAAATGCAGACAGTTGCTACCTCTTGAGCTTGCGTTGGATTTCCCCGAAGAGGAAGGGATGATGCAGCAGAGTAGCGTAAATATTTCCCTCAGTTTTTGAGAACCAAGGTATCAATCCAGTAGGAGGCCACGCTCAAGTCCCTCGTACCTGCACAAAACGATAGCTACTCGCAACCAACGCGATTAGGGGTTGTCAATCCCTTCACGGTCACTTACGAGAGTGAGATCTGATAGATATAATATTTTTGGTATTTTTGGTATAGAGATGCAAAGTGAAAAGTAAAAGGCAAAGTAAAAAAGCAAAGCAAGATTAAAGTGATGGAGATTAATATGATGAGAATAGACCCGGGGGCCATAGATTTCACTAGTGGATTCTCTCAAGAGCATAAGTATTCTACGGTGGGTGAACAAATTACTGTTGAGCAATTAACAGAATTGAGCATAGTTATGAGAATATCTAGGCATGATCATGTATATAGGCATCACGTCCGTGACAAGTAGACCGAAACAATTCTGCATCTACTACTATTACTCCACTCATCGACTGCTATCCAGCATGCATCTAGAGTATTAAGTTAAAAACAGAGTAACGCCTTAAGCAAGATGACATGATGTAGAGAGATAAATTCATGCAATATGAAACAAACCCCATCTTGTTATCGTCGATGGCAACAATGTAATACGTGCCTTGCTGCCCCTTCCGTCACTGGGAAAGGACACTGCAAGATCGAACCCGAAGCTAAGCACTTCTCCAATGGCAAGAACTACCAATCTAGTTGGCCAAACCAAACGGATAATTCGAAGAGACTTGCAAAGATAATCAATCATACATAAAAGAATTCAGAGAAGATTCAAATATTATTCATAGATAGACTTGATCATAAACCCACAATTCATCGGTCTCAACAAACACGCCGCAAAAAGAAGATTACATCGAATAGATCTCCACAAGAGAGGGGGAGAACTTTGTATTGAGATCCAAAAAGAGAGAAGAAGACATCTAGCTACTAACTATGGACCCGAAGGTCTGAGGTAAACTACTCACACTTCATCGGAGAGGCTATGATGATGTAGAAGCCCTTCGTGATGACGACCCTCTCCGGCGGAGCTCTGGAACAGGCCCAAATATGGGATCTCGTGGATACAGAAAGTTGCGGCGGTGGAATTAGGTTTTTGGCTCCTGTTCTGATCGTTTGGGGGTACGTAGGTATATATAGGAGGAATGAGTACGTCGGTGGAGCTCCGAGGGGTCCACGAGGCAGGGGGCGCGTGCTAGGGGGGCGCCCCCCACCCTCGTGACCGCCTCTCTGATGCCTTGGCGTAGGGTCCAAGTCTCCTGGATCACGTTCGGTGAGAAAATCACGTTCCCGAAGGTTTCATTCCGTTTGGACTCCGTTTGATATTCCGTTTCTTCGAAACACTGAAATAGGCAAAAAAACAGCAATTCTGGGTTGGGCCTCCGGTTAATAGGTTAGTCCCAAAAATAATATAAAAGTGGAAAATAAAGCCCAATATAGTCCAAAACAGTAGATAATATAGCATGGAGCAATCAAAAATTATAGATACGTTGGAGACGCATCAGGCATCCCCAAGCTTAATTCCTGCTCGTCCTCGAGTAGGTAAATGATAAAAAGAGAATTTTTGATGCGGAGTGCTACTTGGCATAATTTCAATGTAAATCTTATTAATTGTGATATGAATATTCAGATTCGAAAGATTCAAGACAAAAGTTTATATTGACATGAAAATAATAATACTTCAAGCATACTAATAAAGCAATTGTGTCTTCTCAAAATAACATGGCCAAAGAAAGTTATCCCTACAAAATCACATAGTCTGGCTATGCTCTATCTTCACCACACAAAGTATTTAAATCATCCACAACCCCGATGACAAGCCAAGCAATTGTTTCATACTCTAACTTTTTCAAAACTTTTTCAATCTTCACGCAATACATGAGCGTGAGCCATGGATATAGCACTATAGGTGGAATAGAATGGTGGTTGTGGAGAAGACAAAAAGGAGAAGATAGTCTCACATCAACTAGGCGTATCAACGGGCTATGGAGATGCCCATCAATAGATATCAATGTGAGTGGGTAGGGATTGCCATGCAACGGATGCACTAGAGCTATAAGTATATGAAAGCTCAAAAAGAAACTAAGTGGGTGTGCATCCAACTTGCTTGCTCATGAAGACCTAGGGCAATTTGAGGAAGCCCATCATTGGAATATACAAGCCAAGTTCTATAATGAAATATTCCCACTAGTATATGAAAGTGATAACATGAGAGACTCTCTACTATGAAGATCATGGTGCTACTTTGAAGCACAAGTGTGGTAAAAGGATAGTAACATTGTCCCTTCTCTCTTTTTCTCTCATTTTTTTATTTGGGCATTTTCTCTTTTTTTATGGCTCTTTTTTTGGGCTTCTTTGGCCTCTTTTTTTTATTTTTTCGTCCGGAGTCTCATCCCGACTTATGGGGGAATCATAGTCTCCATCATCCTTTCCTCACTGGGACAATGCTCTAATAATGATGATGATCACACTTTTATTTTTCTTACAACTCAACAATTGCAACTCGATACTTAAAACAAAATATGACTCTATATGAATGCCTCCGACGGTGTACCGGGATATGCAATATGACAATGATGGATGCGTCATGAACGGAACGGTGGAAAGTTGCATGGCAATATATCTCGGAATGGCTATGGAAATGCCATAATAGGTAGGTATGGTGGCTGTTTTGAGGAAGGTATATGGTAGGTGTATGATACCGGCGAAAAGTGCGCGGTATTAGAGAGGCTAGCAAAGGTGGAAGGGTGAGAGTGCGTATAATCCATGGACTCAACATTAGTCATAAAGAACTCATATACTTATTGCAAAAATCTAGAAGTTATCAAAGCAAAGTATTACGCGCATGCTCCTAGGGGGATAGATTGGTAGGAAAAGACCATCGCTCGTCCCCGACCGCCACTCATAAGGAAGACAATCAATAAATAAATCATGCTTCGACTTCATCACATAACGGTTCACCATACGTGCATGCTACGGGAATCACAAACTTTAACACAAGTATTCTTTAAATTCACAACTACTCAACTAGCATGACTTTGATATTACTACCTCCATATCTCAAAACAATTATCAAGCATCCAACTTTTCTTAGTATTCAACACACTCAAAAGAAAGTTTTACAAATCTTGAATACCAAGCATATTATTATTAAGCAAATTACCATGCTATTAAGAGAATCTCAAAATAATTTAAGTGAAGCATGAGAGATCAATAGTTTCTTTAAAACAAATCCACCACCGTGCTCTAAAAGATCTAAGTGAAGCACATAGAGCCAAATTATAACGCTCAAAAGATATAAGTGAAGCACATAGAGCAAAACTACATAGCTCAAAAGATATAAGTGAAGCACATAGAGTATTCTATCAAATTTTAATTCATGTATGGCTCTCTCAAAAGGTGTGTACAGAAAGGATGATTGTGGCATACTAAAACACAAAGACATAAATAATACAAGATGCTCCAAGCAAAACACATATCGTGTTGGTGAATAAAAATATAGCTCCAAGTAAATTACCGATGGAAGTGGACAAAAGAGGGGATGCCTTCCGGGGCATCCCCAAGCTTTAACTTTTTGGTGTCCTTGGATTATCTTGGGTGTGCCATGGGCATCCCCAAGATTAGGCTCTTGCCACTCCTTGTTCCATAGTCCATCATAAGAATTCACCCAAAACTTGAAAACTTCACAACACAAAACTTAAAGTAGAAAACTCGTGAGCTCCGTTAGCGAAAGAAAACAAAAGACCACTTGGTACTGTAATGAACTCATTATTTATTTATATTGGTGTTAAACCTACTGTATTCCAACTTCTCTATGGATTATAAACTATTTTACTAACCATAGATTCATCAAAATAAGCAAACAACACATGAAAAACAGAATCTGTCAAAAACAGAACAGTCTGTAGTAATCTGTAGATAGCGCAATATCTGGAACCCCAAAAATTATAAAATAAATTTCTGGACCTGAGGAATTTATCTATTAATCATCTTCAAAAAGAATTAACTAAATACCACTCTTCAAATAAAAATTACAGCAGTTCTCGTGAGCGCTAAAGTTTCTGTTTTTTACAGCAAGTTCAACAAGACTTTCCCCAAGTCTTCCCAACAGTTCTACTTGGCACAAACACTAATTAAACACAAAAAACACAACCAAAACAGAGGCTAAATAAATTATTTATTACTAAGAAGGAGCAAAAAGCAAGGAATAAAAATAAAATTGGGTTGCCTCCCAACAAGCGTTATCGTTTAACGCCCCTAGCTAGGCATAAAAGCGAGGATAGATCTAGGTATTGCCATCTTTGGTAGGCAATCCATAGGTGGCTCTCATAATAGTTTCATATGGAAATTTTATTTTCTTTCTTGTAAAGATTTCCATGCCCTTTTTAATGGAAATTGAAATCTAATATTCCCTTCCTTCATATCAATAATCGCACCAGCCGTTCTAAGGAAAGGTCTACCAAGAATAATAGGGCAAGAAGGATTGCAATCTATATCAAGAACAATGAAATCTACGGGCACATAATTCCTATTTGCAACAATAAGAACATCATTAATCCTTCCCATAGGTTTCTTAATAGTAGAATCCACAAGATGCAAGTTTAGAGAGCAATCATCAAAATTACGGAAATCTAGCAAATCACACAAAGTCTTGGGAATAGTGGAGACACTAGCACCCAAATCACACAAAGCATAAAACTCATGATCTTTAATTTTAATTTTAATAGTTGGTTCCCACTCATCACAAAGTTTTCTAGGGATAGAAACTTTCAACTCAAGTTTTTCTTCATAAGATTGCATCAATGCATCAACAATATGTTCAGTGAAGGCTTTCTTTTGACTATAAGCATGTGGAGAATTTAACATGGATTGCAAGAAGGAAATACAATCAATTAAAGAGCAACTTTCATAATTAAATTCCTTGAAATCCAATATAGTGGGTTTAGCAACATCTAGATCTTTATTTCTTTCAATCCCACTTTCATCAATTTCATCATAAAGATCTAAATACTCTGAATTTTTAGAACGCGTTCTAGGTAAAGGAAGATCATATACAGTTTCATCAAGATTCGTATTGCAAAGCAAAGATTTAATAGGGGATGCATCAATAACTTTTAGATCTTCATCTTGATTTTCATAGGAATTGGAAGAACACGCTTTAATAAAGGCATCTTTGGAAGCACGCATCCTAGCGGTTCTTTCCTTGCACTCATCAATGGAAATTATCATGGCTTTGAGAGACTCATTGATATCATGCTTAGGAGGAATAGATCTAATCTTTAAAGAATCAATCTCAAGAGAAATTCTATCAACGTTCCTAGCCAAATCATCAACTTTAAGCAATTTCTCTTCAAGCAAAGCATTAAAATTCTTTTGTGAATTCATAAAATCTTTAACACTATTCTCAAATTCAGAGGGCTTCTTATTATAATTTCCATAAGAGTTGTTGTAGGAATTCCCATAATTATTAGAAGGATTACTAGGATATGGCCTAGGATTAAAATTCCCTCTATAAGCATTATTACCAAAATTATTCCTACCAACAAAATTCACATCCATAGATTCATTGTTATTCTCAATCAAAGTAGACAAAGGCATATCATTAGGATCAGAAGAAACACTCTTAGTAGCAAATAATTTCATAAGTTCATCCATCTTTCCACTCAAAACATTGATTTCTTCTATCGCATGCACTTTTTTATTAGAAGATCTTTCAGTATGCCATTGAGAATAATTAACCATAATATTATCTAGGAGTTTAGTAGCATCTCCTAAAGTGATTTCCATAAAAGTGCCTCCCGCGGCCGAATCTAAAAGATTTCTAGAAGCAAAATTCAAACCGGCATAAAAATTTTGTATAATCATCCACAAATTCAAACATGAGTAGGGCAATTACGTATCATTAATTTCATTCTCTCCCAAGCTTGTGCAACATGTTCATGATAAAGTTGCTTAAAGTTCATAAT
The DNA here is from genome assembly GCF_002162155.2 of Triticum dicoccoides. Classification (NCBI taxonomy): domain Eukaryota; kingdom Viridiplantae; phylum Streptophyta; class Magnoliopsida; order Poales; family Poaceae; genus Triticum; species Triticum dicoccoides. The sequence continues at coordinate 629,458,756 of NC_041388.1, read as the reverse complement.
ATCGTTTCTAAGAGAGATGATCTTAGAGAGAGGGAAATACTTAGAGATAAAAGCATCTTTGCACTTGTTCCATGAATCAATACTATTTTTAGGCAAAGACAAAAACCAAGCTTTAGCACGATCTCTAAGCAAAAAAGGAAATAGCTTCAATTTAACGACATCATTATCGACATCTTTTTTCTTTTGCATATCACATAAATCAACGAATCTATTCAGATGAGTAGCGGCATCTTCACTAGGAAGGCCGGCGAATTGATCTTTGATAACAAGATTCAACAAAGTAGTATTGATTTCACAAGATTCAGTATTGGCAAGAGGAGCAATCGGAGTGCTAAGGAAATCATTAGTATTGGTATTGGTGAAGTCACACAATTTGGTAGTATCTTGAGCCATCGCGACAAACAAGCAATATAACACACGGGCAAACAAAAAGGCAAGCGAGAAAAGAGAGGGAGGATAGAGAGAGAGAGAGAGGGTGAATAAAATGGCAAGGGTGAAGTGGGGGAGAGGAAAACGAGAGGCAAATAGCAAATAATGTAATGCGAGAGATAGGGATTGTGATGGGTACTTGGTATGTTGACTTTTTGCGTAGACTCCCCGGCAACGGCGCCAGAAATCATTCTGCTACCTCTTAAGCTTGCGTTGGGTTTCCCCGAAGAGGAAGGGATGATGCAGTAGAGTAGCGTAAGTATTTCCCTCAGTTTTTGAGAACCAAGGTATCAATCCAGTAGGAGGCCACGCTCAAGTCCCTCGTACCTGCACAAAGTGATAGCTACTCGCAACCAACACGATTAGGGGTTGTCAATCCCTTCACGGTCACTTACGAGAGTGAGATCTGATAGATATAATATCTTTGGTATTTTTGGTATAGAGATGCAAAGTGAAAAGTAAAAGGCAAAGTAAAAAAGCAAAGCAAGATTAAAGTGCTGGAGATTAATATGATGAGAATAGACCCGGGGGCCATAGGTTTCACTAGTTGTCGGTGTACTAGAATAGGGGTACCCTAGTACCCCGAACTTGTGCACGAGTAGTTGCAGCACCCCGCGGCAAGGCTTGCCGGGCGAACGCCAAGACCCTCCAAGGTTCCCTTGGAGCCATCCAAGAACAAAGTATATAAGCTAAGGAGACAAGACCCCGGCAAGAGGAGCTTGCCGGGAAGGCCAATCAAGGCGCACCAAGGAACTTGTCGCGACGCGCCACGCGCTCCGGCAAGGCGACAAGGCCCCGGCAAGAGGAGCTTGCCGGGAAGACTAAACAAGGTACCTCGAAGCCCGGCGAGCAACAAGCCTCCAGACCCGACAAGATAACGACAGCGGCAAGGTGCTTGCCGCGGCAGGTGGCCACTCTGCGCCCACGCTCCAGCGCATCCACCAACGTGTCGCTCTGGGGGCCTCTCCGGGCGCGCGTGGCGGGAGGCTGTGCAGCCAGTGGTGCGCAGTGGCATGCAAAGCTGACAAGATCGCCATCTTGGCGAACGGTGGCGCCCCTAACGGTCCTTTTCTACACTGTTCGGGCGACTCAGACGGGCATTTAATGCCCTTGTCCCCTGCCGTCAGAGTTAGGTAGGGTGCATTGTACAAGCAATTGTATCACCTACCTCGCTTTTTACGTTTTTACCCTCCTCTGTGTTGCCACCTGTCGGTGACCCCTTTAGCGTATAAAAGGAGGCCCATGCACAACGTAGTGGGGGTTCGGACAGTTTGCTTCGATTCATTCGTAGCCTAGAAAACATCATAGTCTCGCTCGAGAGCAAGAACACCAGATAATACCACCAGAAAGCAGCAGTAGGAGTGTTATCTCTCCGGAGAGCTCCGAAGCTGGGTAAACCGCTCGTGTGCTTCGCCTCGATCTGCTCTTCGTGCAACCTCCGCCCCCCACCGAACCGAAAGGGGCCCGGTCCGCCAGCCCCATAGGTGCTCGTGGGTCAGTTTCCCCCGACATCTTTGGCGCGCCAGGTAGGGGGCGTCGAGATTGTGTGAACCTGATCTAGTGTTCACACGAGCTAGATCTTTGTTCCCTTCATCAACATGCCACCGAAGAAGAAGACTTCGGCGGCAGCCGCTCCGTCCACGTCGTTTCCGCCACCGTTGGAGAAAACGGGTGGTGGAGTGGACGCCGGCGGAAGAATAGCCGTCGATGAGGGTGCTCACAGTGCTGCCAAGTCCAAGGACAAGGCAGCACAGACCTCGGCGTCCGTACGCGCACCGCGCCCGTCTCAGGAGGCGCGGGACCAACAGCATCATGGTGTTCGCAGCGCCATACGTCCGCTGGGTCAAGATCAAGCTGGTGGATCTCGGGACGCTCAAGACCAGCATGCACGCCAGCATGCTGGCACGAGCGGGGCCCGGTCGCCTGGACGGGATACTGCTCCTTCTAACATAGTTAGAAGTTCGAGCACGTCCCGCTCCTCGCGCCGTCCGCCACTGCCACCCACCACTCCAGCAGAAGTTTTGGCGCGAGCTCAACTTCTCCTAGATTACCCTCCGACGTCGGACAAGATCGACGAATGGAGGGCCACCATCCAGAGTCTCATCGGCTACGCCAACGGCGACACTCCATGGCGGCCGAGCGCGTCACCGCCGCGGCAGGATCGCCGGACGCGAGCCGGTGGCGACGAAACGGGCGGAGGTGCAACTACCATGCAATCACCGCCCCGAAGGCCAAGATCGCCGACTCGCCGGATCCACCTCGACAGCGACTCCACTGCATCGTCGGATCCACGAGCTCGTCGCGATCAGCGCCAAGTTCTTCATGATCGACAACAAGAAGACGCTCGAACCCGCATCGAGCGCCAGAGAGAAGCGCGACGTCAATCCGACAAGCGCGCTGGGCCCTCTGTTGACATGCATGCGCCAGGGGAACTAGGTGATCTACCGTACACGGTAGGTTGCCCTGTGTTCACTCGTGAGCTGCGGCAAGTCCAGTGGCCCAGTACAAAGAACTTCAAGCCAGACGTACCGGAGAAGTACGACGGCAAGACGCATCCGTCAGAGTTCCTCAGCATCTACACCATTGCGGTGCAAGCTGCCGGGGGACGAGATGACAAGATCCTTGCCAACTACTTCCCGCTGGTACTCAAGCCCAACATCAGATACTGGCTCATGCACTTGCCGGAAAACTCCATATCCTCTTGGGCTGATCTGTGCCATCAGTTTGTCGGCGCCTTCACCGGCGGACACAAGCCTCATGGCTAGGAGAGTGATCTTCATTTTCTCGCCCAGAAGAAAGGAGAGCCCCTGCGCAAGTACATTCAAAGATTCAGCAGTGTGCAGCACAACATCCCAGATGTCCACCCTGCCGCGGTGATCAACGCGTTCCATCAGAATGTGCAAAACCGCAGGATGCGGGAGGAAATGGCGAGGTGCAAGATCAGAGATGTCGGTGAGTTATATGCACTGGCTGACAAGTGTGCGCGTGCTGAGGAAGGGAGGAGACTCCCCGGAGAAAATATAGGAGCGGGGGGATCTGACAGTGAAGATGCTGCCCCGACAAGGAAAAACCGGCGGCGGAACAACAGAAGGAGGAAAGGCAAAGAAGTGCTAGTTGTTGAGCAGTCCGGCAACGGTGGCGGCGCCAAGGAAGCCAAAGCTGGTGACTCCAGCAAGGAGGTTGCCGCGGAGGTGGCGGTCGCCGACAAGCAGGATGGCACCAACAAGCAGTATTGCAAGATTCACCGCACCAAGGGCCATGATCTTCAGAATTGTAAAAGAGCCGAGCAGCTTGTTGAGCAACAGAAAGCTGAATACGAGCGGCGCGATAAAGAGAAGGCCCAGGAAGGAGCTGGTGGATCCGGCAAGAAACGTCCCGGCCGAGGAGGACGCCGCGGCAAGGCCAAGCAGCGGCAAGGAGACAGGCCTCCTCGCGGCCGCGACAAGGATGAAGATGACGGCGATGATGAAGACATGGATGATGAGGAGACTGATGAGTAGGAGTTCCAGAGAGCCACAGAGGTCCTGTGCGTTGACGGTGGTGCTTCTCTGCATGCCTCGCACCGCCAGCTCAAGCAGTGGGTGCGGGAAGTTAATGCAGCAGAACTACCCGTCGAGTCACGCAAGCCTCTGAAATGGTCCAGCACGCCTATCATCTTTGATATTGAGGACCACCCTGATCGCATAACTGCGGTCGGGTGCTTGCCGATGTTGGTTTCACCAACAATCCGCAACCTCAAGGTCACTAAGATGCTAGTTGACGGCGGGGCCGGCTTGAACCTGATCTCCTCCACGGTGCTCCAGAAGCTCCAGATCCCTGACAGCGAGCTCGAAGAAACCGGCACATTTCAAGGAATCAACCCGGGAAGGAGCAAGCCAAAGGGAAAAATCACGTTGCCGGCAACATTTGGCAGTGAGCTGAACTTCAGGACTGAGAGGGTCACGTTTGACGTTGCCGACTTTCCATTACCTTACAATGGAATTCTTGGCCGTCCAGCACTCGCTAAGTTCATGGCAGCCTCTCACTATGCGTACAACGTACTAAAAATGCCAGGCCCAATAAGCGTCATCTCTGTCCCCGGCGACAAGAAAGATGCTCTTATCTGTGCCGACAAGATCTACCGGGAAGCAACAGCCGCAGCAGAACACCAGACCCTTAACGCTGGAGCTCCCGGGGGGAAGAAGAAGACCAAGTCCGGCAAGAGCTCTGATGCCCACTCCGGCAAGCGCACCTCTTCGGAGTGCTGCGCTACCGTTGAGGACGCACCATCGAGCTCCACCGGCAAGTATAAGAAGGCAATGGCAGCTCCACCTGAGACCAAGAAGGTGCCCGCCAAGGAGGATGGCGCTGGTGGTACCTTCACCATCAGCGCCACTCTTGACCCCAAATAGGAAAGCGCGCTCGTTGCTTTCCTGCGGGCGAATGTCGACGTGTTTGCATGGAAACCGTCTGATATCCCCGGTGTTCCCAAGAAAGTGATTGAGCACCACCTTGCCGTCTGTCCTCATGCGCGGCCCATCAAGCAGAGAGTCAGGAAGCAGGCAGTAGAGCGCCAAGAATTCATCGCAGAAGAAATCAAGAAGTTGGAAGCAGCAGGCCTTGTCAGAGGAGTACTCCATCCCACGTGGTTGGCCAATCCTGTTGTCGTGCGCAAGGCTAATGGGAAATGGAGACTTTGTATTGACTTCACTGATGTTAATAAAGCTTATCCCAAAGACCCATTTCCCTTGCGGCGTATTGACCAGATTGTTGACTCCACAACCGGATGTGATTTGCTTTCGTTTCTTGATGCATACTCAGGATATCATCAGATCTTCATGGCCGAAGAGGATGAAGAGAAAACCGCATTTATCACCCCATGTGGCACGTACTGCTTCGTGCGGATGCCTTTCGGTTTGAAGAATGCTAGTTCAACATTCGCAAGGGTAGTCCACCATGCTTTCGAGCCACAAATACACAGAAATGTGGAAGCTTACATGGATGACATAGTGGTCAAGAGCAAGAGCAAGGCGACCTTGATTCAAGATTTAGACGAGACATTTGCAAATCTGCGCAAGATCAACCTCAAGCTTAACCCCGAGAAGTGCGTATTTGGAGTCCCTTCCGGCAAGCTTCTCGGGTTCTTCGTGTCTCAGCGGGGAATTGAAGCCAATCCCGACAAGATCAAGGCCATTGAGCAAATCGAAGCACCAAAGCGCGTCAAGGATGTACGAAGACTTGCCGGTTGCGTGGCTGCTCTCAGCAGGTTTATATCTAGATCTGCTGAACGCGCCCTGCCATTTTTCAAAATTTTGAAGAAGGCAGGTCCAATGAAATGGACTCCGGAAGCGGAGGCTGCACTGCAGGACTTGAAGAGATACCTGTCCTCCACTCCAACACTTGTCGCACCTAAGCCGCAAGAGAAGTTGCTGCTGTATATAGCGGCAACCAATCAAGTGATTAGTGCTGCGTTAGTGGCGGAGAGGGAGGCAGATGATGAGCCAGCAACCACGGCAGATCCATCCAGCGACAAGCAGGGGGCTTCACCGACAAGTTCTGGTCCCGACAAACATGGGTTTGCGCAGGAGCATGATGAGATGCCAAGAAGAATGGTGCAGCGCCCAGTTTACTTTGTCAGTTCTCTTCTGCAGAGGACTAGATCAAGGTACTCTGGTGTGCAGAAGTTGCTTTTCGGCCTCCTCATGGCCTCGAGAAAGCTGCGCCATTACTTCCAAGCACATGAGATCACAGTCGTCACTCGCTTTCCGCTGAAGAGAATACTGCAAAATCCAGAAGCAACAGGCAGGATTGTTGAGTGGGCGCTAGAAATGTCAAGCTTTGGCCTCAAGTTTGAGAGCACCTCAACAATCCAAAGTAGAGCATTGGCAGAGTTCATAGCAGAGTGGACGCCAACCCCAGATGAAGAAATTCCAGAAACGAGCATCCCCGTCAAAGAGGCAAGCAAAGAGTGGCTGATATACTTTGATGGTGCCTTCTCGCTGCAAGGCGCCGGTGCAGTCATGCTGCTTGTCGCACCCACCGGAGAGCACCTCAAGTACATAGTCCAGATGCACTTTCCCAAAGAGCAAGCAACCAACAATACAGCAGAGTATGAAGGATTACTTGCCGGTCTCAGAATCGCAGCAGACCTTGGGATCAAGAAGCTCATTGTCAGGGGTGACTCACAGCTTGTTGTCCGACAAGTGAACAAGAACTACCAGAGTCCGTTGATGGAAGCGTATGTTGATGAAGTGAGGAAGCTAGAAGAGCACTTTGACGGCCTACAAATGGAGCATATCCCAAGAGCTCAGAATGATATTGCTGACGGCCTGTCAAAGTGCGCCGCACTAAAGTTACCTGTGGAACCAGGGATCTTTGTGCTTAAGTTGACTCAACCATCCATAACACCATCAACTGGACAAAACAAGAAGAGGAAGTTGGTTTTCGGCGACTACTTTTCGGCAGAGCTCCCCGAAGCCGCCGCCAAGAAAGTCCCCAAGATCAACACCAAGGGTGCTGAGGGGCAGTCTGCTCCGACAAGCCTTATGGTTTGTTCCGTTGAAGCAGACGCTCCCGATAAGTTTTGCTCCGGCAAGCTTGCCGGGGAACATCAAGCTCCGGCAGGGCCGCAAGTCCTTGCCGTAGAAGCAGATGTCCCCGCAGCAGCAGATGCGCCTTTAGTCCTTGTTGTCGAGCCACAAGCTCCAGCATGGGCACAGCAGATTGTCCATTTCCTTCAGACAGGAGAACTTCCCGAAGAACAAGAAGAAGCGGAAAGAGTAGCCCGGCAGTCAAGTATGTACCAGTTTGTCCATAGCATACTGTACAGAAGAAGACTCAACGGTGTGAAATTGAAGTGTATTCATCGGGAAGATGGACAAAAGCTGTTGGCGGAGATACATGGAGGCATATGTGGACACCACATTGGCGCAAGAGCACTTGCCGACAAAGCTTTCCGGCAAGGTTTCTTTTGGCCGATAGCCCTCCAGGATGCAACTACACAAGTAACCAAGTGTGAAGCGTGCCAGTTCCACTCCAAACAGATACACCAGCCAGCTCAAGCTCTCCAGACGATCCCTTTATCCTGTCCATTTTTGGTCTGGGGGCTCAATATCCTCGGCCTCTTCCCCCGAGCTGTCGGGGGCTTTGAGTACTTGTACGTCGCAATCGACAAGTTCACAAAGTGGCCGGAAGTGCAGCCAGTGAGGAAGGTGACAGCACAGTCAGCAGTCAAGTTCTTCAGGTCAATTGTTTGCCGTTTTGGGATCCCTAACAGGATCATCACCGACAACGGCACGCAATTCACGAGCCGCACCTTCATGCAGTACGTCCAAGACCTTGGCGCCAAGGTCTGCTTCGCTTCCGTTGCTCATCCGAGAAGCAACGGTCAAGCAGAGAGGGAAAATGCTGAAGTGTTGTGCAGGCTCAAGACCAGAACTTTCAACAGGCTGCACAGGTGCGGAAGGAACTGGGTCGAGGAGCTGCCGGTGGTTCTTTGGTCGATCAGAACGACACCAAATCGAGCCACTGGCCAGACACCTTTCGCTCTAGTCTATGGAGCAGAGGCAGTTATCCCCATGGAACTCGTATATGGATCACCTCGAGTGCTCGCTTATGATGAGCTTGAGCAAGAACAGCTGCGGCAAGACGACGCGCTGCTCCGTGAGGAAGATCGTCTTCAGGCTGCTGTACGAGCTGCTCGATACCAGCAAGCTTTGCGCCGCTATCATAGCCGCAAAGTTAAAGCCAGAAGCTTCGAGGAAGGCGACCTTGTTCTTCGGCGTGTTCAGTCCGCCAAGAATTCCAACAAGTTGACGCCAAAGTGGGAAGGCCCTTATCGGGTGAGACGAGTCACAAGGCCTGGCGCTGTCCGCCTTGAGACCGAAGATGGCATTCCGGTGAGCAACTCCTGGAACATAGAGCATCTTCGTAAGTTTTTCCCATAAGGCGCGGTTGCCGGAACCCGTTCCGGCAACCACCTTTTGTACAAGTCTTGCCGCTGTTGCATGTAATCCTTTGTACAAAGCCGGGCGCAGATCCCGTGCATAAGTAAGACCCCATGTGCTCCGCACAGCTTGTCCATTTCATGCGTTAGTTCCTTTCTTGCATGTGATTATTTGACACTCTGTGCAGCACTTACATCCGGTAAGCAGTAACGAGCCGAAGAGCTCCATATTATTATTTTCTCTTCTTGCTTTTTCTTTTAAAGGAAAAGGAGGTTCTCTCGCGCACAAGTTTGCCGGGGGGAAGGAGAAGATTGTGGTATGGGCTAGGCGTCGTTCAAACAAGGACATTGCCTTACCGAGAAGCAAATGACAGAAAAGCTAAGTTGCCAAAATTTGAGCAATCACTTTTTTAAATTTTTGAGTTATCTTCCTCGAACGACCCTGCTTTGTATGGAAAACCTGTGCGCGGAGGAACCAACTCGTGGCTAGTTGCGCCCTTACTTTGTTTCGAGTCCGCTCAACAGCTTAAGCGTGCTGCATCTAGTCACGACAAGGTTTCTTGTCGGAAGCAGCGCCGCCAGCAGGCTGCTGAAGTTCCGCACTCAGCGCTCGCGGCTCGGGCGCCTGCGCCGACAAGTTCCCTAGAAGCGTAGGGTGAAAACATACAAAGGAAGGAATCTAGTAGAGGAAATAACATCGCAATTGATAACAGAAATAAAGTTATATTACAAGATAACTTGTCGCAGCTCTAACAGATAACATGACTAGCAGCGACAAGGGAAAAGAAGAAATGGGCGGCCTAATCTATGCGTCCGCCCTCGACTCGCTTGATCTCGCTCACCTTGTCCACAATGGGTGCCACAAGGGCCTTGAGTGCATCCAGATCGGTGTCAGGCGGCAAGGACCTGAGGACGTTGGTGAAGCTGAGGCCTGGATTGCGGAAGGCTACCTTCATCAGCACCTTCTGGAGAACCCCGGCGCAGATTTTGCGCGACTCGTCGGCCAGCTGCTTCGGGATCCTCTCCCGGAGCCGCTGGAGTGCCGTCGCCACGCCCTTGAAGAACAGGCTGAGTTTGGCGCTGGGTTGAAGACTCTCGTCGGAAGGATACCCAAAATCCTCCATCCCCAGCTGCGCCAGCTCCTCGTTGATGACTGCGGCAGTGTTCACCAGACCCTCGGTCCAGTGCTCCACTGTGTCTCTGAACGAGTTCTGGGTAACTACAATGCTCTCCAGCAGCGCCGCGTCAGCCTTGACCTTCTCCGCCAAGGTCTTCTCCCGCTTCTTGGCGGCTTCCAGCGCCTGCGTCAGCGTGGCCAGCTTCAGCTCCAGGTCTGCTTTGGAATCCTTGGCGGCGCTGAGCTCCTTGCCCCTCTCAGCGAGAAGGCCTTGCAGCTCACCGTGGGCGGCAGCATCCTTCTCGCGCTCACGCTTGAGCGCGGCAATCTCCTCGCCGCTCTTCCCAATATCGGCCTCCAGCCGCGTCACCTTCTCCTCTAGCTCCTTATTGGCGGCCTCTGCAGTTGCCGCGGCATCCTTTGCCTCCTTGAGCGCCCCGCCAAGTGCCCGCTCGCGCTCGGCGAGCTCTTCCTCGTAGCTGTCGAGGTGGGCCTTCCGCTGCACTAGCTCGCCTTCCCGCGCGGACTGCTTCTCGGCAGTAAGCCTTTGTTCCTCCTCAGCCTCGGCCTTCTCGAGAAGAAAGGCCGTGCGCTCCTCGTCAACTCGCTCCCGCTCCTGCGCCAGAGACCGGAGAGCTTCTTGATTTTGGCCCCGGAGCTCCTCCACGCGCTTTTCCATGTCAACTCCCGCCTTCGCGACAAGCGCATCCCGGGAAGCCAGCTTGGCTTGCCGGGCGCGGTAGAGTGACAGCAGCTTCCGCAGCAGCTGCTCCTCCTCGGGCTCGCCGCTGCTGCTGCCGGGCGCGTCAACCAATGACAGTCCAGCAGAGGCGAGCACCTCCCCGTCAAAAGCTTCCCCCTCGACTGGCGCCCTGGAGCTCGATGCCCAGGGTAGCTTGATGAAGATGTCGTCGCCGGCCTTCAAGTAGGCGCCGGGCTGGGGCTCCTCGGAGCCCGGCTCCGCAGAAGCGGCAGAGGGTTCGGCGGTCGGCGCAGCGCCCGGCGCTCCTGCAGCCTCAGGGTCGTCAGTGCGATCGCCCGACCCCTCGCCGGCTTCCGCAGCAGCAGCCCCGGCGGCCTCCTCGCCGGCGGTCACATCAGCACCGGCACCTTCCTCGACGGCGTCCTCTGTCTCCATTGGCTCAGCCGAAGATGGGTCTGAAGAACGAAGAGGGGAGGAAAATCAATCAAAAATCCAAGAAAGGAAAAACGAAAGAAGCAGAAACCAAGGGAAAGTTTTTTTTGGCAAGTGGATTACCTGCGCCAAGATCTTCAGTTGCGGCCTCGGTCGCCGCAGGATCAGCAGTACCATCCCTTGCCGGAGAGTCCCCCCTTGCCGGGGAGCGCTCCCTTGCCGGGGACTCCTCCCTTGGCGGCGCAGTCGAAGCAGGTGGCACTTCGGGACCGGCCGACGGGCGCTCCTGATGAGGCTACTCTGCTCCTACACAAGTCAACAAGCAAGATATCAACAAAGGAAAAAGCACTCAAGCGCGCCCGGTAGCAGAAGGTTAAAACTATGAACTTACGTTGGGGCTGCTTTGAGGAGTGATTGCCGGGTCCGTCAAGGTGATCTCGGACCCACCCCCTATCGACAAGGTGGGGTCATCTTCGATGACGATCACCGCGGCCTTGGCCCTCTTCGCCGCTCTCTGGGCCAGCGTCCTGAAAAGAAAGGAGCCCAGATTGGAGCAAGTCAGATACAAGATATAAACAGCAAGATTGAAGAACTACAAGAGCACCAAAGGAACTCACTCTTCTTCCTCCTCGTCAGAGCTGAGCGCGGAAAGATCGAAGTCCGGCCCTCCTCCTGTGCGGCGAGGTGGAGGAGTAGGATCCCTTGCCCGCTTGGCGGGGGCAGTAGCGGTGGCCCGAGAAGATCCCGCTCCAGTTGCCGCTGTTGCGTGAGGCGCTCCCGCAGCAACATTGCTTGCCGCGGTAGAGCGCATCGCGCGGCTCGGTGGCTGTGGAGCCGGCTGCCGCCCCGCTGCGTCCCCGGCCCTGCGAAGGCGCCTCCTTGGCGGGGCCGGGGGCTCCGCCTGCGGCAAGTTCTCTGTAGGCTCAGCCTCCTCCTCGCCGGCCTCGCTCGACTCGGCTTCGGAACCGGCAGGCTCCTCCTCGCCCATGAACTCCGCGCGTTCGGCAAGGTTTGCCGCCTCTGCAGCCTCCGCCTCCTCCACGGTGAACCCGAATGCGCCCGCGGCAGCTGCGGCCGCAGCCTCTTCCGCCCTAGTGGCGATGAGCTGCAGCTCCTTGTCGGTGGTGTCACGGGTGAGGCTCTTCTGCTCGTCAGCGCGGACCGGCACTTCCTCCAAGGTGTCGAAGAACGCTCGCACAACATCATCCGCAGGCTCTTGCCAAGTTGGGACGATGCCGTGTGAATCGCACAACGGCATCATGGCGCGGATCCGGTCAAGTGAAGAGTTATTGCACAAAGGAACTACGCCCCTCGGCAGTGTGAATGGGTGCTGGGGGTCGCGTTTGAATAATTCCAAGAGCATTGCGTCCAACTCCAAGACAATGAAGTTGTAGTTGAGGCCCGGCCGCAGTCTCATGATGTCCGCCGAGTTCTTGAACTCCCAGGCGGGCCTCCCCCTCTCCTGCAGGGGGGCAATGCGGCGGCAGAGGAAATCTGCCCCGACAGCACCTACAGTGAGCCCGGCAAGCCTGAGGCGAAGAATCCTAGTGATGGCGATCTTCAGCCTCTCGTCTTCCGGGGCCACGTTGCTCCAGTCATTGCCGCGCACTATTGGAGTTTGGCGCACGGCGGTGAAGGGCTACGGATTCTCCTCGACGATCCAGCACCACTCCACTCTCCACTCCTCCCACTTGCTGCGGAGCTCACCATCCAAGTATGCCTCCTTCTTGCCGACTCTTGAGACCCAGGCAATCCCTCCGGCAAGCGGCTCTCCTCTCTCTACCCGAGGAATGAAGTAGTGGCGGAAAAGGGCAACACTAGGGTGGACTCCGACAAAGTTTTCGCACAAGTGTGCGAAAACTGCCATGGTCAGGACAGCATTGGGGGTGAAGTCAAGGAGGCGGAAGCCATATGTGTTCATAATGTCACAGAAGAACTCCGAGAAGGGCGGGCAGAGCCTGCAATAGAAGAATAGTGGGAAGAACGGGTACCCATTTGGAGCCAGCTTCGAAGCGGTAGCCGGGAGTACCCTCGTGCGCGGATGCGCACGCGTCTCCGTCGCCCAAAAGAGGTAGAAGTACTCCCTCAGCTCCTGCACGCCGAGCTGGGGGGTGAAGATCGCCCGCTCCTTCCGCAGCGCCGCGAGCCGCTGCGCCTCGGCCGACTTCACGCCTTTTCCTTTGTCGGCTTTCGGGCCCATGGCGAAGGTGGTGAGGGAGGTCGACGGCGTGGTGATGCTGGTGGCAATGGGAGGGGCGGAGCGCTGCTCTCTCGGCTTCGAGGAGAAGGGGGGAGCGGCGGAGTTTGTGAAGAAGGAGTAGCAGCAACCAACGAGGGGGAACGAACTGCCCCTGTTTCCTCTGCTTATAAAGAGGGACGGGGCGGACATTTCGCCCTTCCTTATAAAACAACCACCCACGATCTCCCCCACAATGCCGCATTCAACGCGTGCTGTTATGGGGGAGAGCGGTGGATACAGAGCGGGATTTGGTGTAGCCCAGCCCGCGTGTGCCCGTGCCCTGTCTTGGGCCTGGCCCAACAGCGCTCGGCACCGTGTCTGGCCCAGGCCCGGGGGCTCCTGTTGGTGTACTAGAATAGGGGTACCCTAGTACCCCGAACTTGTGCACGGGCAGTTGCAGCACCCCGCGGCAAGGCTTGCCGGGCGAACGCCAAGACCCTCCAAGGTTCCCTTGGAGCCATCCAAGAACAAAGTATATAAGCTAAGGAGACAAGACCCCGGCAAGAGGAGCTTGCCGGGAAGGCCAATCAAGGCGCACCAAGGAACTTGCCGCGATGCGCCACGTGCTCCGGCAAGGCGACAAGGCCCCGGCAAGAGGAGCTTGCCGGGAAGACTAAACAAGGTACCTCGAAGCCCGGCGAGCAACAAGCCTCCGGACCCGACAAGATAATGACAGCGGCAAGGCGCTTGCCGCGGCAGGCGGCCACTCTGCGCCCACGCTCCAGCGCATCCACCAACGTGTCGCTCTGGGGGCCTCTCCGGGCGCACGTGGCGGGAGGCTGTGCAGCCAGCGGTGCGCAGTGGCATGCGAAGCTGACAAGATCGCCATCATGGCGAACGGTGGCGCCCCTAACGGTCCTTTTCTGCACTGTTCGGGCGACTCAGACGGGCATTTAATGCCCTTGTCCCCTGCCGTCTGAGTTAGGTAGGGTGCACTGTACAAGCAACTGTATCACCTACCTTGCTTTTTACGTTTTTACCCTCCTCTGCGTTGCCACCTGTCGGTGACCCCTTTAGCGTATAAAAGGAGGCCCATGCACAACGTAGTGGGGGTTCGGACAGTTTGCTTCGATTCATTCGTAGCCCAGAAAACATCATACTCTCGCTCGAGAGCAAGAACACCAGATAATACCACCAGACAAGCAGCAGTAGGAGTGTTATCTCTCCGGAGAGCTCCGAAGCTGGGTAAACCGCTCGTGTGCTTCGCCTCGATCTGCTCTTCGTGCAACCTCCGCCCCCCACCGAACCGAAAGGGGCCCGGTCCGCCGGCCCCATAGGTGTTCGTGGGTCAGTTTCCCCCGACACTAGTGGCTTCTCTCAAGAGCATAAGTATTCTATGGTGGGTGAACAAATTAGTGTTGAGCAATTGACAGAATTGAGCATAGTTATGAGAATATCTAGGCATGATCATGTATATAGGCATCACGTCCGTGACAAGTAGACCGAAACGATTCTGCATCTACTACTATTACTCCACTCATTGACCGCTATCCAACATGCATCTAGAGTATTAAGTTAAAAACAAAGTAACGCCTTAAGCAAGATGACATGATGTAGAGAGATAAATTCATGCAATATGAAATAAACCCCATCTTGTTATCCTCGATGGCAACGATGCAATACGTGCCTTGCTGCCCCTTCTGTCACTGGGAAAGGACACCGCAAGATCGAACCCAAAGCTAAGCACTTCTCCCATGGCAAGAACTACCAATCTAGTTAGCCAAACCAAACGGATAATTCGAAGAGACTTGCAAAGATAACCAATCATACATAAAAGAATTAAGAGAAGATTCAAATATTATTCATAGATAGACTTGATCATAAACCCACAATTCATCGGTCTCAACAAACACACCGCAAAAAGAAGATTACATCGAATAGATCACCACAAGAGAGGGGGAGAACTTTGTATTGAGATCCAAAAAGAGAGAAGAAGCCATCTAGCTACTAACTATGGACCCGAAGGTCTGAGGTAAACTACTCACACTTCATCGGAGAGGCTATGATGATGTAGAAGCCCTCCATGATGATGGCCCTCTCCGGCGGAGCTCCGGAACTGGCCCCAAGATGGGATCTCGTGGATACAGAAAGTTGCGGCAGTGGAATTAGGTTTTTGGCTCCTGTTCTGATCGTTTGGGGGGTACGTAGGTATATATAGGAGGAAGGAGTACGTCGGTGGAGCTCCGAGGGGCCCACGAGGCTAGGGCACGCCCCCCACCCTCGTGACCGCCTCTCTGATGCCTTGGCATAGGGTCCAAGTCTCCTGGATCACGTTCGGTGAGAAAATCACGTTCCCGAAGGTTTCATTCCATTTGATATTCCGTTTCTTCAAAACACTGAAATAGGCAAAAAACAGCAATTCTGGGCTGGGCCTCCGGTTAATAGGTTAGTCCCAAAATAATATAAAAGTGGAAAATAAAGCCCAATATAGTCCAAAATAGTAGATAATATAGCATGGAGCAATCAAAAATTATAGATACATTGGAGACGTATCAACAGTCAGGGTATTTTTTGCAAATAACACCCCAATCCTGCAAGGAAGAGCATCTATTTAAAGAGATGGGATCTCAGATCCTTTCGGCACCAAGCGGAGAAAATCCTCAGAGACCGCCAGGCAAGACCATTCCAACATGGCCAAGAATCCCAGCTCCTCTTTACGTTCCAACCTAGAGAAAGGCGAGTGGGAGAGGTGCTCTGTGTCCCATAGCCGATTGGCGAAGCTGCAAACGCAGGGATTCCTCCCTCCAGCAGATCTGGTCCCTATTCGAGCAGGGTTGGCCTCCTTCAATGGAAAAACCCAGGCAGAGGATTTTCCCAATCCTTCTGCGGGAGAACAGGTGTGCTTCGTCCCCTATCTGCTGAGGGGAGTGGGGTTTCCAATTAACCCATTCCTCCAAGGGATGTTGGAGTACTATGGCCTCCAGGTGCACAATTTTATCCCCAGCTCCATCCTCCACATCGCGGGTTATGTTGCCCTATGCAAACTATTCCCGGGTTATCAGGCCCATTTTGATTTATGGAGAAGATTGTTCTGCCTCGGCCCTCGCAATCAAGGTGGGTCAATTTTTGAATTGGGAGGAGCCGAAGTGTGGCGCATCGCCGGGACCGGATACCTGTCCAGCATGCTGAAGAAAGCTCCCGAAGAGTGGCCTTCCGAATGGTTCTACATCGACGACATTGCTCTACCCGACCCCGTCCGCATAGGCCTCCCCGAGTTTTCAAATGCTCCGCTGAAGAAGCGCCATAGCTGGCATCCTCGGAGCCTCGAGGAAGAGGATAGCGCGGAGATCAGCCTACTACTGGGCAAGATCAAAACACTTGCCCAGTCCGGATTGTCAATAGTCGAGGTGATGGAAATTTCTATAACGCGGGGGGTCCAGCTACTCCAATACCAAGGACTGACCATGTGGCATTATAATGGAGAAGACGACGCCTCACGTTATGGCTGAAAGGGCCCGAAGACCCCCGCTGCTCTAGCCAAGATTCTGGATGAGCTGTATAAAGGGGAGAAGGAGGAGTTCAACCGTCTCCAATATCGAGACGGACTTTTCATGTACAATCCTCCCAGCTGGGTAAGGTTTGGCCCCACTTATTTTATCCTGTTCCTGGATCATTCGTTGACAGGCAGCATCTTATCTGCTCCTAACAGGACTGGCGAAAGGTTGTCGAGGGGATCCATGACCCTGCCCCTCAGCCGAAGAATCGCAACCAGGATCTTGACCCCGGATATGAAGATCCGGACATATTCGTGGAGCTTGAGGAGGGAACATTCTATCAGATGAGCTATGACGGTACATATGTACCCATTATCGCCAATTACCCCGACCTCCTTCCAGCTTCACACGTAAGTAATCCAAAAACACCTTATCGAAAATAGACCTCTCCTTCCTTCTCACCCACCGCACTATCTTGTGCTCAAAAGAGGAAGGGTTCGGCGCGCCGTACCGCTCTAGGGGTATCTCCGAAGAGAGCGTCCCCCACACCAGGCGAGCCTTCCAAGAGGAAAGCAAATGGATACGTGGCCAGGCCTTCATCGAAGAGGTATGAATTTGCCAATGTGCACCTGGGCAGTCGCGTCCAACCGTGACCTTCCCGTTTTCCAGTGTCAGGAAAAAGGTGTGCCGGACTATATCCGGAGGTTCGAGCGGCCGTACTTCCCGCTACCGGGATTCAAATCCCGTCGTGAAGATGGGGGCTGATGCGGGGGCAACGCCGGACTGTCCTCCAGCCGAGGACTCAGATGATGTATCCGTCACCAACTCGGAAGTGGAGAGTGCCATGAATCATCGGCGCCGCCGGGTCATTTTACAAGACCCTGGTTTGTCAGAAGAGTCGTTTAACGCCTTCAGCTCAGTCGATGCATACATCCGAGCTGCTCGAGATGGGCTTAACAGGGCCACAAGGCAACATTTGAAAGATGTGCAGGTAAATTTGTTTTGTCTGACTATGATAACCATATGCCAGTAGCCCCCGAGACTTAAAGGAGTTGAAACAACTGATTTAAGGATCAATGTACAACCAGGTGCTTACGGAGAAGAACACCCTACTATCTCAGGAACTAGAAAAGTGTCAGCGTCGGCTACTTGCTGCTAATGCCGAACTGGAGAAATACAAGGCATCTCCCGGTAATATTTCCCTCTATCGAGAATTCATAATGATACACTAAATCTGGGTGCTTATCTTTGTGTTTTGTTGTTAGACCAATTATGAGAGCAGCTGGACACCGCTCGAAGCGAAGAACACGGAGCCAAAAGGCTACTAGCAGCGGACGAGCGTGTATTGACAAAATTCGTTCAAGAGAAAAAGAAACTCCAGGATTCGAACACCAAACTGGGCGAAGAACTGAAAGATGTGTGAGCACAGCTAGCGGACTCTGTGAAGGAGAACAAGAAGATGCGAGGCGGCATATTCAGTACATGGTCGCTTTTATCTTATAACAGTTTGGAGGTAACATTAGCTGATATAGTTGTCATTGTAGGTGTATTGACGAACCGCCCTGGAGAGGAGGTGTCCGGATCATCAAGTGGTCTTATGCAAGGGCTGTCGCAGTTGCACGAGCAAGCTCAGTAGGCGATGCGGAGCGTAGCCAAGGCCTTATGGCCATCCGACTCCCCTTCAGGAAGTATGGAGAAGCTGGTAGAGTTGTTCAAGGGAGCACGACGGTGTATCCGACTGTGGAAGATATCGGCCTGCCGAGAGGGTGCGCGAGAGGCCTGGGCCATGGTGAAGACGCGATATACCAAGCTGAATCCTAATCACATGGCTCGTGTCGGACCGCTAGGGCCGAATGGGGAAGAAATTCCCGTTAGTTTAGTATATGACCAAGTAGAGGTGGCCGCCAAATATTCCCAACATGATTGCAAATTAGACCGCCTTTTGGATGGTATAGAGGAGGAAGTGTTTGAGTCATGAGTGACTATGTACTTTCCTTCTAGCTGGATAATAAATACAATTGTCATCGACGACCTTTTCGCTTCAACCTTTAGACCCGAAGGTGCGGAGTGTTTCCAAAGACCCTAGCGGTAGAATATACCGGGGTATGCGTGGAAACCAGGCGTACGGGTCATAATTGCTCAAACAGACAATGTGTATCCGGCTAGTTATGTTATATTACATTATGTAAGAAACATCTTCCAAAGAGAATAGTTCCGTTAATTATTCCTTTCCCTGGGTGTGCATGCATTTAATGTGCATGTCCGAACTATGACTGAAAAAACCGTAGAGTAAGTAATATCTGGGGTTCACAATGGAGTGAATGCAGAAACACCTTTAATTCGCTGACCGAATATTCCCTTAAGAATGCCAGCTTTTTGCTTCACCTAGTCTGAGGTACACATCCGGATGACCTGGCAGTAACAATCGCAGAGGTGCTCCCTTTATGCCCTAGCTGAACTAACAGGAACGTAGGGCATAAGCACAGGAGCCAGGCAACGCAGCTTGGCCAAAACTTAAGTCATATCGATGCATATAATGGCGAAGAAAAGGTACATATGGAAAAAAATGCATATGTGCTGAGCTTGATACTCGAAGAGTAATCGCAAGCTTCTGTACGAGAAGCCCCCAAGTATAATGAACGTACATATTTAGAGATGTACGCATCAGGTAGGGATGGTCTAGCCGCACTAAAGCCGTAAGGCTAAAGAAAAAACAAAAAAAGGTTAAAACGAAAAGAGAGGGAAAAAACTGTAATAGCAGGAGGGAGGAAACGAACACAGAGTTCGACACTAGGCATAAAATCGTCGTAGTCTGGCCGCGTTCTAGGGGTTCGGCTCTAGGTGATTGTCTGACGCATCACGTATGCAGTACGCTCCTCCGGTGAGAACTTCGTCAATGATGAAGGGACCCTCCCACTTGGGCTTGAGTTTGTCCTTTTTCTTCTCCGACAAGCGTAGAACGAGTTCACCAACGTTATAAGTCTTGGCCCGCACCTCTCTGCTTTGGTACCTGTGAGCCTGCTGTTGATAATATGCGGAACGGGCTTTTGCGACATCGCGCTCCTCCTCCAAGGTATCTAAGTTGTCCTGCCGATCTAGCTCGGCTTCCCTCTCTTCGTACATACGCACTCGAGGCGAGTCATGAATAATATCGCAGGGTAACACTGCTTCCGCACCGTACACCATGAAGAAGGGTGTATATCCGGTAGTGCGGTTGGGCGTGGTCCGCAGCCCCCAGAGCACGGAGTCAAGTTCCTCCACCCAGTGCTTGTCTGATTCCTTCAAAGACTGCACTAGTCTGGGTTTGATGTCGCTCATAATAAGACCATTAGCCCATTCGACTTGATCGTTTGTCTGTGGGTGATAGACAGAGGCATAATCGAGCTTAATGCCTAGATTAGCGCACCAGGTTTTCACCTCATCAGCTGTAAAATTGGAGCCATTATCGGTGATTATACTGTGCGGGACACCGTAACGGTGTACCACGCCGGATATGAAATCTATTACTGGCCCCGCTTCAGCCGTTTGACTGGTTTGGCCTCTATCCACTTAGTGAATTTATCCACCATGACCAGCAGATATTTTCTCTTATGACTTCCTCCTTTAAGGGGTCCGACCATATCGAGCCCCCAGACCACAAAAGGCCAAGTGATGGGGATTGTTTGTAAGGTAGTGGGGGCATATGGCTTTGGTTGGCAAAGAGTTGGCATCTGACGCAACGTTGGACAAGGTCCTGTGCATCTGCTCGGGCCGTCGGCCAATAAAACCCTATACGGAAGGCCTTGCTAACAAGGGCCCGAGCTACGGCGTGGTGACCGCCGAGTCCGGCATGGATTTCAGCCAAGAGCTGCCGCCCATCTTCCTCGGATATACATCGTTGAAGGACTCTGGTAGCGCTTTTCTTATAGAGCTCTCCATCATGAACCTTGTAGGCCTTTAAATGCCGGACAATGTAGCGGGCTTCATTCTGGTCCTCAGGAAGCTCCTTCTTGTTAAGGTAGGCCAGGAAGGGTTCGGTCCATGGGACAATGACTGCCATGATGAGATGCGCCGACGGTGTTATTTCGGTGGCTGAGCCCCCGACGATGTTAGTGTTTTGGGATCTGGGGTTATGTTTGGATCCGGCTAGTATTGCCACTTTCCCCCTGCCACACCATGGATGGCTTAAAAAGCCTTTCCAGGAAGATATTAGGTGGGACAGGGTCGCGCTTAGCGCCGATACGAGCAAGAACATCCGCCGCTTGATTACTTTCTCGAGCCACATGATGGAACTCGAGCCCCTCGAACCGGGCCGACATTTTTATGACCGCGTTACGATACGCTGCCATCTTCGGATCTTTGGCGTCGAAGTCTCCGTTTATTTGAGATATTGCCAGGTTTGAGTCCCCGCGCACCTCTAGGCGTTGTATGCTCATGGAGACAGCCATCCGGAGACCATGTAATAAGGCCTCGTATTTAGCTGCGTTATTGGAGTCTGTGTATAGTATTTGGGGGACGTACTGAATGATGTCTCCAGTAGGGGACGTTGAAACGACGCCCGCTCCTAACCCTGCCAGCATTTTGGAGCCGTCGAAATACATGACCCAATTGGAGTATGTGACGTACTCTTTAGGGAGTTCGGCCTCTGTCCATTCGGCGATGAAGTCGGCCAGTACTTGGGATTTGATAGCTTGACGTGGTTTATATGTAATGTCAAATGGGAGGAGCTCAATGGCCCATTTGGCAATCCGGCCCGTAGCATCGCGGTTGTTTATAATGTCATTGAGTGGTACTTCGAAGGCCACTGTGATCAAACACTCCTGAAAGTAGTGACGGAGCTTTCGGGATGCCATAAAGACCTCATATGCTATATTTTGATAATGAGGGTACCAAGATTTGCATGGTGTAAGGACAGTAGATACGTAGTATACTGGCTTCTAAAGCAGGAATTTATGCCCGTCCTATTCTCGTTCAACGACGAGTACGATGCTCACCACTTGATGTGTTGCCGATATGTATAATAACATCGGTTCACCGGGATTTGGTGTGGCCAGGATTGGATTGCTCGCAAGAAGGGCTTTTATTTCCTCCAGTACGGATGTTGTCGCGTCCGTCCACTCGAAGTGGTCAGTTCACCGTAGAAGGTAATAGAGTGGCAGTGCCTTTTCTCCCAATCTGGAGATAAAAGCGGCTTAGAGCTGCTAAGCAACCCGCGAGCTTCTGAACTTGTTTAAGGTCTGTTGGCTTAGCCAATTGTGACAAGGCTCGGATTTTGGCTGGGTTTGCTTCAATTCCTCTATCGGAAACGATGAAGCCCAGCAGCTTTCTAGCAGGGACGCCGAAAATGCATTTTTCCGGATTGAGCTTAATGTCATACACGCGGAGGTTGTCAAATGTGAGACATAAATCGTCTATTAGTGTTTCGACGTGCCTAGTTTTGATGACGATGTCATCCACATAAGCTTCAACTATTTTGCCGATCTGTTTCTCCAGGTGTCGGTATACTAGAGTAGGGGTACCCTAATATCCCGAACTTGTGCACGGGCAGTTGCAGCGCCACGCGGCAAGGCTTGCCGGACGACCGCCAGAGTCCTCCGTGGGTTCCTTTGGAGCCATTCAAGAACAAAGCATTCAAGATGAAGAGACAAGGCCCCGGCAAGAGGAGCTTGCCGGGAAGAGACAAGGCCCCGGCAAGAGGAGCTTGCCGGGAAGGCCAACCACGACACTTCAAGAAACTTGCCGCGATGCACTGCACGTCCCGGCAAGGTCCGGTGAGCGATAAGCTTCTGGACTCGACAAGACGACGACCCCGACAAGGTACTTGCCGGGGGCCCGCTGCCACTCTGTACCCGCGCTCCAGCGCACCCACCCGCGTGTCGCCATGAGGCTTCCTCAGGGGCGCGTGGCGGGAGCCTGTGCAGCTAGGGGTACGCGGTGGCAAGCGGAGATGAAGAGAAGGCCATCGTGGCAAACGGTGGCGCTCCTAACGGTCACTTTTTGCACTGTTTAGGAAACTCAGACGGACATTCAATGACCTTGTCCCCTGCCGTCAGAGTTAGGTAGGGTGCACTGTGTCCACAGTAGCGGTAGCTGCACCTACCGCATCCTTTTCCATTTTTACCCTTCTAGTCTACGTTGCCACCTGTCGGTGACCCCTTGAAAGTATAAAAGGAGGCCCAAGCGCAACGTAGAAGGGGTCGGCTCATTCGAAACATCAGGAACACTCTCACGCTCGGTCTGGCAGCGTCCATCGCTCCTGAGCAAGAATTCAATACACAAACAAGCAGCAGTAGGGTTTTACGCATCCGTGCGGCCCGAAGCTGGGTAAAACTGCTCGCGTGTACTGCCTCGATCCGCTCTTTGCGTGGCCTCCGCCCCCCTCTGAACCGAAAGGGGCCCGGTCCCCATAGGTGTTGGTGGATCAGTTTCCCCGACATCTTTGGCGCGCCAGGTAGGGGGCGTCGAGATTGTGCGAACCCGATCCGGCGTGCACGCGAGCTAAATCTTCATCGTCTTCATCGACATGCCACCGAAGAAGAAGGATTCGGAGGCAGTTGTTCCGTCTGCGTCGCTTTCACCGCCTCCGGAGCAAACGGGTGGTGGAGTGGACGCCGGCGGAAGAATGGGCGTTGACGAGGGAGCCCTCAGTGCGGCCAAGTCCAAGGACAAGGCGGCACAGACCTCGGCGTCCATGCGCGCACCACGCCCCTCTCAGGAGGCGCGGGACCAGCAGCGTCATGACGTTCGCAGCACCATACGTCCGCTGGGCCAAGATCAAGCTGGTGGTTCTCGTGGCGTTCAAGACCAACATGCACGTCAACATGCTGGATCGAGCGAAGTACGGTCGCCTGGACGGGGCACTGCTCCTTCTAACGTGGTTAGGAGTCCGAGCACGCCCCGCTCCTCGCACCGTTCACCTCCGCCGCCCACCACTCCAGCAGAAGCCTTGGCGCGAGCTCAACTGCTCCTAGACTATCCTCCGACGGCGGACAAGACCGACGAATGGAGGGCCACTATCCAGAGCCTCATCGGCTTCGCCAACGGCGACACTGCGCGGCAACCAAGCACCTCGCTGCCGCGGCAGGACAGCCGGACGCGAGCCGATGGCAACAAGACCGGGGGAGGTGCGACTTCCATGCACTCTCCACTACGAAGGCCAAAATCGCCGACTCGCCGGGTCCACCCCGACAGCGGCTCCACCGCGTCGTCGGACCCACGAGCTCGTCGCGACCAGCGCCAAGTTCTCCATGAACGACAACAAGAAGACGCTCGAACCCGCATCGAGCACCGAAGAGAAGCGCGACGTCAATCCGACAAGCGCACTGGGCCCTCTGTTGACATGCATGCGCCAGGGGAACCAGGCGATCTGCCATACGCAGTAGGTTGTCCTGCGTTCACCCGTGAGCTGCGGCAAGTCCAGTGGCCCAGCACAAAGAATTTCAAACCAGACGTACCAGAGAAGTACGACGGCAAAACGCATCCGTCGGAGTTTCTCAGCATCTACACCATTGCGGTGCAGGCTGCCGGGGGACGGGACGACAAGATCCTTGCCAACTACTTCCCGCTGGTACTCAAGCCCAACGTCAGGTCCTGGCTCATGCACTTGCCGGACAATTCCATCTCCTCTTGGGCAGATTTATGCCATCAGTTTGTCGGCGCCTTTACAGGCGGCCACAAGCCACATGGCCAAGAGAGCGATCTTCATCTGCTCGCCCAGAAGGAAGGAGAGCCACTGCGCAAGTACATTCAGAGATTCAGCCGTGTACAGCACAACATCCCAGACGTCCACCCCGCCGCGATCATCAGCGCGTTCCATTAGAACGTGCGAAACCGAAGGATGAGGGAGGAGATGGCGATGTGTAAGATCAGAGACGTCAGCGAGCTTTACGCCCTGGCCGACAAGTGTGCACGCGTTGAAGAGGGGAGGAGGCTCCCCGGAGAGAGTACAGGAGCAGGAGGATCCGACAGTGAGGATGCCGCCCCGACAAGGAAAGGCCGGCGGCGGAACAACAGAAGGAAAAAGGGCAAGGAAGTGCTAGCTGGTCAAGCAGACCGGCAACGAAGGTGGCGCCAAGGAAGCTAAAGCTGGTGGCTCCGATAAGGAGGCCCAGCCTGTGGCGGCCGCCGACAAGCAGGACAGCTCCGGCAAGCAGTATTGTAAGATACACCGCACCAAGGGTCACGATCTCCAGAGCTGCAAGAAAGTCGAACAGCTTGTTGAGCAACAGAAAGCTGAGTACGAGCGGCGCGACAAGGAGAAGGCCCAGGAAGGAACTGGTGGATCCGGCAAGAAACGTCTCGGCCGAGGAGGACGCCGCGGCAAGGCCAAGTAGCGCCAAGGAGACAGACCTCCTCGCGGCCGCGACAAGGATGAAGATGACGGCGACGATGAAGATATGGATGTTGAAGACACTGATGAGCAGGAGTTCCAGAAAGCCACAGAGGTCCTCTGTGTTGACGGTGGTGCTTCTCTGCACACCTCGCACCGTCAGCTCAAGCAGTGGGTGCGAGAAGTTAATGCAGCAGAACCACCCGCCGAGTCACGCAAGCCTCTGAAATGGTCCAGCACGCCTATCATCTTTGATATTGAGGACCACCCTGATCGCATAACCGCGGTCGGGTGTTTGCCGATGTTGGTTTCACCAACAATCCGCAACCTCAAGGTCACAAAGATGCTAGTTGACGGCGGGGCCGGCTTGAATCTGATCTCCTCCACGGTGCTCCAGAAACTCTAGATCCCTGACAGCGAGCTCGAAGAGACCGGTACATTTCAAGGAATCAACCCGGGAAGGAGCAAGCCGAAGGGAAAGATCATGTTGCCGGTAACATTTGGCAGTGAGCTGAACTTCAGGACTGAGAGGGTCACGTTTGACGTTGCCGACTTTCCATTACCTTACAATGGAATCCTTGGCCGTCCAGCACTCGCCAAGTTCAGGGCAGCCTCTCACTATGCGTACAACATACTGAAAATGCCAGGCCCAATAAGTGTCATCTCTATCCCTGGCGACAAGAAGGATGCTCTTATCTGTGTCGACAAGATCTACCGGGAAGCGGCAGCCGCAGCAGAGCGCAGGACACTTGCTGCTGAAGCTCCCGGAGGGAAGGAGAAGACCAAGTCCGGCAAGAGCTCTGATGCCTACTCCGGCAAGCGCACCTCTTCGGAGTGCTACGCTACCGTCGAGGACGCACCATCGAGCTCCACCGGCAAGTGTAAGAAGGCAATGGCAGCTCCACCTGAGACTAAGAAGGTGTCCGCCAAGGAGGATGGCACTGGTGGTACCTTCACCATCAGCGCCACTCTTGACCCCAAATAGGAAAGCGCGCTCGTTGCTTTCCAGCGGGCGAATGTCGACGTGTTTGCATGGCAACCGTCTGATATCCCCGGTGTTCCCAGGAAAGTAATCGAGCACCACCTTGCCGTCTGTCCTCATGCGCGGCCCGTCAAGCAGAGAGTCAGGAAGCAGGCAGTGGAGCGCCAAGAATTCATCGCAAAAGAAATCAAGAAGTTGGAAGCAGCAGGCCTTGTCAGAGGAGTGCTCCATCCCACGTGGTTGGCCAATGCTGTTGCTGTGCGCAAGGCTAACGGGAAATGGAGACTTTGTATTGACTTCACTGATGTTAATAAAGCTTGTCCCAAAGACCCATTTCCCTTGCCGCGTATTGACCAGATTGTTGACTCCACAGCCGGATGTGATTTGCTTTCATTTCTTGATGCATACTCAGGATACCATCAGATCTTCATGGCAGAAGAGGATGAAGAGAAAACCGCATTTATCACCCCATGTGGCACGTACTGCTTCGTATGGATGCCTTTCGGTTTGAAGAATGCTGGATCAACATTCGCAAGGGTAGTCCACCGTGCTTTTGAGCCGCAAATGCACAGAAATGTGGAAGCCTACATGGATGATATAGTGGTCAAGAGCAAAAACAAGGCTACTCTGATTCAAGATCTAGATGAAACTTTTGCAAATCTGCGCAGGATCAACCTCAAGCTCAATCCCGAGAAGTGCGTGTTCGGAGTCCCTTCCGGCAAGCTTCTCGGTTTCTTTGTGTCACAGCGGGGGATTGAAGCCAATCCCGACAAGATCAAAGCCATCGAGCAGATTGAAGCACCAAAGCGCGTCAAGGATGTACGAAAGCTTGCCGGTTGCGTGGCTGCTCTCAGCAGGTTTATCTCTAAGTCCGCAGAGTGCGCCTTGCCATTTTTCAAAATATTGAAAAAGGCAGGTCCGATGAAATGGACTCCAGAAGCGGAGGCCGCGCTACAGGACTTGAAGAGGTACCTGTCCTCCACTCCAATACTTGTCGCACCTAAGCCACAAGAGAAGTTGCTGCTATATTTGGCAGCAACCAATCAAGTGGTTAGTGCTGCGTTAGTAGCAGAGAGGGAGGCGGACGATGAGCCAGCAACCGCGGCAAGTGAATCCAGCGACAAGCAGGGGGCTTCTCCGACAAGCTCTGGCCCCGACAAAGTTGAGTCTGCGCAGGCATGCAAGGAGGTGCAGAAGAAAATGGTGCAGCGCCCAGTTTACTTTGTCAGTTCCCTTCTACAGGGGGCTAGATCAAGGTATTCTGGCGTACAGAAATTGCTTTTCGGCCTTCTCATGGCCTCGAGAAAGCTGCGCCATTACTTCCAGGCACATGAGATAACAGTTGTCACTCGCTTTCCGTTGAAGAGGATACTGCAAAATCCAGAAGCAACGGGCAGGATTGTCGAGTGGGCGCTGGAACTGTCAAGCTTTGGCCTCAAGTTTGAGAGCACTTCAACTATCCAAAGCAGAGCATTGGCAGAATTCATAGCAGAATGGACGCCAACCCCAGATGAAGAAATTCCAGAAACAAGCATCCCCGTCAAAGAGGCAAGCAAAGAGTGGCTGATGTACTTTGATGGTGCCTTCTCGCTGCAAGGCGCCGGCGCAGGCGTGCTGCTTATCGCACCCACCGGAGAGCACCTCAAGTACGTAGTTCAGATGCATTTTCCCAAGGAGCAAGGAACGAACAATACCGCAAAGTATGAAGGTTTGCTTGCCGGACTCAGAATCGCGGCAGACCTTGGGATCAACAAGCTCATTGTCAGGGGTGACTCGCAGTTGGTCGTCCGCCAAGTAAACAAAAGCTATCAGAGTCCGTTGATGGAAGCATATGTTGATGAAGTAAGGAAGCTAGAAGCACACTTTGACGGCCTGCAAATGGAACACGTTCCACGAGCTCAGAACGATATTGCTGACGGCCTGTCAAAGTGCGCAGCACTAAAGTTATCTGTGGAACCAGGGATTTTTGTGCTCAAGCTGACTCAACCATCCGTAACACCGTCGACTGGACAGAGAAAGAAGAGGAAGTTGGTTTCTGATGACTACTTTCCGGCAGAGCTTCCCGAAGCCGCCGCCAAGAAGGTCCCCAAGATCGACGCCAAGAGTGCTGAGGAGCAGTCTGCTCTGGCGAACCTCTTGGTTTGTTCCGTTGAAGCAGACGCTCCCGACAAGTTTTGCTCCGGCAAGCTTACCGGGGAATATCATGCTCCGGCCGAACCGCCGGTTCTTGCCGTAGAAGCGGATGTTCCCACAGCAACAGATATGCCTTTAGCCCTTGTTGTCGAGCCGCAAGCTCCAGCATGGGCGCAGCAGATCGTCCGTTTCCTTCAAACAGGAGAGCTTCCCGAAGAGCAAGAAGAAGCGGAAAGAGTAGCCTGGCAGTCAAGTATGTACAAGTTTGTCGACAACACACTGTACAGAATAAGACTCAATGGTGTGAAATTGAAGTGCATTCGCCGGGAAGATGGACAACAGCTATTGGCAGAGATACATGGAGGCATATGTGGTCACCACATTGGCGCAAGAGCACTTGCCGGCAAAGCATTCCGACAAGGTTTCTTCTGGCCGACAGCTCTCCAGGATGCAACTGCACAAGTAACCAAGTGTGAAGCGTGCCAGTTCCATCCCAAACAGATACACCAGCCAGCTCAAGCTCTTCAGATGATCCCTTTATCCTAGCCATTTTCTGTCTGGGGGCTCGACATCCTCGGCCCCTTTCCCCGAGCTGTCGGGGGCTTTGAGTTCTTGTACGTGGCCATCGACAAGTTCACAAAGTGGCCGGAAGTGGAACCAATGAGGAAGGTGACAGCACAGTCAGCAGTCAAGTTCTTCAGGTCGATTGTTTGCCGTTTCGGGATCCCTAACAGGATCATCGCCGACAACGGCACACAATTTACGAGCCGCACTTTCATGCAGTACGTCCAAGATCTTGGTGCCAAGGTCTGCTTCGCTTCTGTTGCTCATCCGAGAAGCAACGGTCAAGCGGAGAGGGCAAATGCTGAAGTGCTGCGAGGCCTCAAGACCAGAACTTTCGACAGGCTGCACAAGTGCGGAAGAAACTGGATAGAGGAGCTGCCGGTGGTTCTTTGGTCGATCAGGATGACGCCAAATCGAGCCACTGGCCAGACACCCTTCGCTCTAGTCTACGGAGCAGAGGCAGTTCTCCCCACGAAACTCGTTTACGGGTCACCTCGAGTGCTCGCTTATGATGAGCTCGAGCAAGAGCAGCTGCGCCAAGATGACGCGCTGCTCCTTGAGGAAGACCGTCTTCAGGCTGCTGTGCGAGTCGCTCGCTACCAGCAAGCTTTGCGTCGCTACCATAGCCGCAAAGTTAAAGCCAGGAGCTTCGAGGAAGGCGACCTTGTTCTTCGGCGTGTTCAGTCCGCCAAGAATTCCAACAAGTTGACGCCAAAGTGGGAAGGCCCTTATCGGGTGAAACGAGTCACTAGGCCCGGCGCTGTCCGCCTTGAGACCGAAGATGGCATTCCGGTGAGCAATTCCTGGAACATTGAACATCTTCGTAAGTTTTACCCGTAGGGCGCGGTTGCCGGAAGCTTTTCCGGCAACCACCTTTTGTACAAGTCTTGCCGCTGTTGCATGTAATCCTTTGTACAAAGCCAGGCGCAGACCCCGTGCACCAGTAAAGTTCATGTGCCCCGCACATCTTGTCAGTTTTTTTATGCTATAATCCTTTTTCGCATATGTTATCTGACACTTTGTGCAGCACCAGACCCCGGTAAGCGATTACGAGCCCAAGGCTCCATATCATTACTTTATTTCTCTGTTTCTTTCTCAAAAGAAGGAAGGTTCCCTCGCCCACAAGGTTTACCGGGGGGGAGGAGAAGATAATGGTGTGGACCAGGCCGTTCAAGAAAGTTTCTCCTTGCCGGGAAGCAGACGACAGAAAAGCTAAGTTGCTAAAGTTTGAGCAATCAGTTTTTTAAGTTTTTGAGTTATTTTCCTTGAACGACCGTGCTTTGTATGGAAAACCTATGCGCGGAGGAACCAACTCGTAGCTAGTTGCGCCCTTACTTTGTTTCGAGTCCGCTCAACAACTTAAGTGAGCTGCAACTAGTTGCGACAAGGTTGCTTGTCGGTAGCGACCCCGCCAGCAGGCTGCTGAAGTTCCACACTCGACGCTCGCGGCAAGGGTGCCTGCACCGGCAAGTTTCCCTAGAAAGCGTAGGGCAGAACCATACAAAGCCAAGAGTCGAGTAAAGGAAGTAACACAGCAATTTTTTGCCTAAGATAGAGTTATATTACAAAAATAGCTTGTCGCACCTCTAATAAAGTGTTCACATGACATGACTGGCAGCGACAAGAAAAGAAGAAAACGGACGGCCTAATCTACGCGACCGCCGTCAACCCTTTTGACCTCGTTCACCCTGTCCACAATGGGTGCGACGAGGGCCTTAAGTGCGTCAAGATTAGCGTCCGTCGGCAGCCTCTTGAGGACGTTGGTGAGGTTGAGGCCCGGATTGCGGAAGGCCACCTTCACCAGCACCTTCTCCAGAACTCCGGCACAAATCGAGCGTGACTCATCGGCCAACTGCTTTGGGATCCGTTCCCGGAGTTGCTGGAGCGCCGCCGCCACGCCTTTGAAGAACAGAGTGAGCTTGGCGCTGGGTTGGAGGTTCTCGTCGGAGGAGTACCCGAAGCCTTCCACCCCCAATTGCACCAGCTCCTCTTCGATGACTACAGCAATGTTCATGAGGCCCTCCGTCCAGAGCGCCACAGTATCTCTGAGAAGATTTTGGGTTTCGGCGGCCCTCGCTAGCAGCGCCTCGTTGGCCTTGATGTCCTTCTTCAAGTCCGCCTCCCGTTTCTTGGCGCCGTCCAACGTCTCCATCAAGGTGGCCAGCTTCAGCTCCAGATCAGCATTGGAATCCTTGGCGGCACGCAGCTCTTTGCCCTTCTCGGAGAGTTGGCCCTGCAGCTCACCGTGGGCAAGGGCGTCCTTCTCGCGCTCCCGCTTGAGCGCAGCAAGCTCTTCGCCACCCACCTTCAGATCAGCCTCCAACTTTGCCACTTTCTCCTCCAGCTCTTTCTTGGCGGCCTCTGCAATTGCCGCAGCATCCTTTGCCTCCTTGAGTGCCCCGCCAAGTGCTCGCTCGCGCTCGGCGAGCTCTTCCTTGTAGCTGTCGAGATTGGCCTTCCGCTGCACTAGTTCACCTTCCCGCGCGGACTGCTTCTCGGCGGCCAGCCTTTGCTCCTCCTTAGCTTCGGCCTTCTCGAGAAGGAAGGCCGTGCGCACCTCGTCGAGTCGCTCCCGCTCCTGCACCAGGGACCGGAGAGCTTCTTGATTGTGGCCTCGGAGCTCCTCCGCGCGCTTCTCCATGTCAATTCCCGCCATTGCGACAAGCGCTTCCCGGGAAGCCAGCTTGGCTTGCCGGGCGCGGTAGAGTGACAGCAGCCTCCGCAGCAGCCGCTCCTCCTCGGGCTCGTCATTGCTGCTTCCCGGCGCGTCCACGATCGACAACCCGGCGGAGGCGAGCACCTCCCCATCCAAAACTTCTCCTTCCACCAGCGCCTTGGAGCTTGACGCCCAAGGGAGCTTGATGAAGATGCCCTCGCCAGCCTTCAGATAGGCGCCGGGCTGGGGCTCCTCGGAGCCTGACGCTGCGGCAGCGGCGGAGGGATCGGCGGTCGGTGCAGTGCCTGACGCTCCTGCGGCCTCAGGGCCGTCAGTGCGATCGCCAGATCCCCCGCCAGCTTCCTCGGCGGCAGCCTTGGCGGCCTCTTCACCGGCAGGCACATCGGCACCAGCTCCGTCTTCGGCGGCCGCGGCATCATCAGTGTTGCCGCGCACGTCCTCCCCGCCGCCCGCCTCGGTCTCCATCGGATCCGCGGAGGGTGGTCCTAACGACCGGAGAAGAATGAGAAGTCAAACAAGCACTCAAGAAGAAAAATCAGCAGAAGAATACAAAGAAAGTTTCGGGCAGGAAGGATTACCTGTGCTGGGATCCGCTGTCATAAGCTCCACCACCGGCGGATCGTTAGCGCTATCCCTTGCCGGAGACTCCTCCCTTGCCGGAGGCTCCTCCCTTACCGGAGAACGCTCCCTTGCCGGGGAGTCCGCCCTTGGCGGCGTAGTCGAAGCAGACGACGAGTCGGAGGTGATCACCACGCCCTCCTGATGAAGCTGTTCTGCTCCTGCACAAACAAACCAGTGATCAGATGTCAACAAAGGAAAAGAGCAACCACGCACACCCAGAAGCAGAAAGTAAGCCATATGCTCACGCTGGGGGCTGCTCTGCGAAGTGATGGTCGGATCCGGCAAGGTGGTCTCGGGCGCGCCTCCTGTCGTCGCAGTGGGCTCGTCCTCGATGATCACCACCTGAGCCTTGGCCCTCTTCGCCGCCCTCTGGGCCAGAGTCCTGAAAAGGGAGAGTCCAGGGTGGGTCAGATCAGATGCAAGACAGGAATGGCAAGTTGAAGAACTACAAGAACAACAAGGGAATCTTACTCTTCTTCCTCTTCCTCGTCGGAGCTGAGCGCGGAGAGGTCGAAGTTCGGCCCACCTCCGGCGCGACGAGGTGGAGGGGTGGGACCCCTTGGCCTCTTGGTGGGGACTGCGGCGCCAGCCCAAGATGACCCCGCCCTAGTTGTCACTGCGGCGGGAGGCGCACCCGCGGCAACCGTACTTGCCGCGGCGGAGCGCGTCGCGCGGCGCTGCGGTTGTTGACCAGCTTGCCGCCCTGCTGCGTCCCTGATCCTGCGGAGGCGCCTTCTTGGCTGCACTGGGGGCTGCGTTCCGGGCCCTGTTCCCGGCAAGCTCCCCGGAGATGGCGGGCCGCTCGCACCCTCGGCGGGCTCGCTTAACTCGGCGTCGGGCGCGGCAAAGCTCTTCTTCGTCTTCGGGCCACTCCCGCTCAGCAAGACTCATCGCCGATGCCGCGTCCGCTTCCTCCACCGTGAACCCAAATTCACCCGCGGCTGCGGCTGCCGCCGCCTCTTCCGCCCTGGTGGCGATGCGTTCCATCTCTTGATCGGTGGTGTCGCGGGTGAGGAGCTTCTTGTCGTCAGCATTGACCGCTACTTCCGCTAGGCTGTCGAAGAACTGCTGCACAACGTCTCCGGCAGGCTCTTGCCAAGTTGGAGCGATCCCGTGCGAATCACACAACGGCATCATGGCGCAGATGCGGTCGCGCGAGGAGTTGTTGCACAGAGGAACGACGCCTGCCGGCAACCTGAACCACTCGGGATGCTGTGGGTCGTGCTTGAATATCTCCTTGAGTATCCCGTCCAACTCTATGACGGTGAAATTGAAGTTGAGGCCTGGGCGCAACCTCATGATATCTGCCGGGCCTCCAAATTCCCAGGCGGGTCTCCCCCTCGCCTGCAAAGGGGAGATGCGTCGGCGAAGGAAATCTGCGCCGACAGCTCCTATAGTCAGCCCGGCAAGCCTGAGACGCAAGATCCGGGTGGTGGCGATCTTCAGCTTGTCGTCGTCCATAGACAGAGCACTCCAGTCATTGCCACGCACTGCTGGGGCTTGGCGCAGGGCGGTGAACGGCTGCGGGCTCTCTTCTACAACCCAGCACCAATCTGCTCTCCACTCGTCCCACTTGCTGCGGAGCTCCCCCTCCAGATAGGTCTCCTTCTTGCCGGCCCGTGAGATCCAGGCGATCCCGCCGGCAAGAGGTTCCCCTCTCTCGACACGAGGCATAAAGAAATGGCGGAAGAGAGCTACGTTGGGGTGGACTCCGACAAAGTTTTCGCATAGATGGGCGAAAACTGCCATGGTCAGAACGGCGTTGGGGGTGAAGTCAAGGAGGTGGAGTCCATAGGTGTTCATGACGTCGCAAAAGAAATCAGAGAATGGCAGGCAGAGCCTGCAGTAGAAGAACACAGCGAAGAAAGGATATCCACCAACTGGAGCTGCTTGCGAGGCGACGGCGGAGAGTACCTTCGTCCGCGGATGCGCCCGCGTCTCCGTCGACCAGAAGAGATAGTACCACTCCCTCAGCTCCTT